>NC_089229.1:67034348-67384848 GCF_963924675.1 Phocoena phocoena | reverse complement strand
AAAGGGAGGACCCCCCAGGCGCGTGAAGAACTTAGACCCTCCAACGCGCACATCATTCCCACACGCAGACCCAGGCGGCGGGGCGCGGGCTGGGAGGCGGCCCTGAGGGAGGGGTCGGACTCGCCGGGGGCTGCTCCGCCGGGGAATTAGCTCCGGAGCCGAATCAAAGCAGCCGAAGGCACTCACACCCGGAGGAAGGAAGGCCGCCCCAAGAAAGCCGGGGCTGGGGCGGCCCCGCACCCGCCTGTCTTCCCCCCCGCCCGAACCTGTTGTAAAGGCAGAGACAATGGAGAGAGCGCTCGGAGACACGCGGAGGAGAGACGGCTCTTCGGAGAGGGAGGGGCGGGCCGGGAGGCGGGGAGAGAGGAAGAAGGGAGGGAGCCCGAGGGCGAGGCCCCGCGCCCGGTGTCCCTCTCCCGCACGGGCTCCTCGGTCTCCAAGCCCCGTCTAGCTAGCCCCGGAGCCGTTGCAGCCTCCGCCCTCCTTCTTCCTCTCCCGCCGACCCCAGCAACGCCAACCTCCTTCGGGATCGAAAGATTCTATTTCAAGGTGCTAAGTTGATGGGCGGTCTTTGCTCTCACCCCGAGATTTCGGGCGCCTGTCTAGAAAGACTGAGAGAGAAAGGATCACCCAATCGCAGAAGGCGAGGCTAGAAGGAGACGCACTCGCCCGCCCTTTAGGCAAAGGCGGGAAGCCCGCATACAGTCGCGCAACCTCGGGGACTAGAGAGGGGACTCCCTCTCGGGGGGTTGCGGAGGAAGACTGCTAAGGCAAGGTAGACTCCCGTGGTGGGGCTGGAAGTAGAGAGAAACTGACGGAGACAGGTGGCGAGCCTGGGAAGCCCTGGGAGCTCTGCGGGAGAGGTTCCCTAGCCGGGGCGGGGCGCTGGAGAGCTTCCCCAGTGCGGAGAGCGCAGTGGAGAACTTAGCCAGGAACTGCTGGACAGCTCCGGGACCTCGCGCGCCCCCTGCCAAACACAGCGCCCAAACCCGGGCTCTGGTTCTCCAGGACAGCAGGAGGCAAGGCCAACAGAGTCAGCGTGCCTGCCCATCCCGAAAAGAAGAGATAAAAGATGATGATAGATAGATAGATAGATAGATAGATAGATAGATAGATAGATAGATAGATAGATAGATAGATGATCGATAGATAATGACACACACGGGCGATGGGGTCGAGGAGCAGAGAAACGAGCAGAAGACGACTACAGAGCCTGGGCAAGAGAGAAGAGCCACCCCATCGTTGACCACACTCATGCAGGCTCTACCCACCCTTCACCATATGCACCGAAACCATAACAGTGAGGTCATTTGAGATCTAATTCTCAGCAGGCAAAAGTATACTTGAGGTTAACAGCATATAGTATTCTACAGCCCTTAAATTTTGAGGTAAATTTTGAATAATGACATTAAAGTCCCATACCGAAAAAGTAAGTTTCAAAAGCGATTAAATTGTTAATCTGTACAAAGATCAACTGAGTTTCTTAACTTTCCATCCAAACAAGTAGATTTTGAATTCTCCAAAAGGATCCTACCCAGCTAGTTACCAAAATACCTACTGGGTAGAGTCTGAGGCTCCAGTAGAGCAATATGTACTATGTTATACTATAATGGGATGAGGGGAACATATTTAGCTCTGTTCTTGGAATGTTTAAGGGAAAAAATCAGAATCTGTAAGCTTTTCCAAATTAAGTTTTAATGATCTCTCCTTTTCAGTTTTCCCATTTGATTCTATCTGTAATTTTGTAAACTTCGAGAAATATTCCAGTACATATATGTGATGAAATATTGTTTTATGTAACTTTGTAAATTTGCAAAACTACACAAAATGAAATTAATGTAATTGAATTGAATTAATTCAAAGGAAATTATTCACCATGAAATTTAAAATCTTTCTATAGAAGTACAGCCAAAAAAATGAATTGTAATAAGTATCTACAAAAGTTACATTAAAAATTGAAACATAAAATGAGAGGGAAAAGTAAATATACATATGCACACATATTTACATATAGACATTCTCCTATCCTACTTGCACTCAACCAAATCATAGAATCAGGGGTACTCACCAATCTCTGACTCTCACCTATGACATGCTGAAAGCTGGGGGTTAGTAAACTTGTCACACGTGCTTATGCTCCCTCCAGAAGAGTGGTATTTTGTATCCAGAATTAATCCAGTTGAACCTGCTATAGTAAATATGTGACCTAATTAAATTTATGGAAACCATTAAAATATGAGTACAGAGAAGAGCTGTTTCCATAAAATGGAAATGCAAAGCTTTAGAAAATCATAATAAAGGTGAATCATTGTATTATTTAGGGCAGAGGTTCTCAACCTTAGAGCTATTGACATTTTAAGGTTGGATAGCTCTTTGTTAGGATTGTCCTGTGCCTTGTAGGATGATTAAAAGCATCCCTGGTCTTTACCCACTAAATGCCAGTATTTTTAATATTCCATTTTATCTATATGTCTCATAACTATATCATTTGGTGTAGCTTTTTTTTTTTTGCGGTAAGCGGGCCTCTCACTGCTGTGGCCTCTCCCGCTGCGGAGCACAGGCTCCGGACGCGCAGGCTCAGCGGCCACGGCTCACGGGCCCAGCCGCTCCGCGGCATGTGGGACTCTCCCGGACCGGGGCACGAACCCGCGTCCCCTGCATCAGTAGGCGGACTCTCAACACTGCGCCACCAAGGAAGCCCCATTTTGTGTAGCTTTTTAAATTGCTGTTGTAGGGAATACAATATACATACTTTTCACCATCTACTTTAAAGTCCATGTGTTACTTCTTGAATTGGAACATAGAAATTTTACCACCATATTGGTCCCTTTATCCTCACCCCTTTAAGTTGTGATTGTCTCATGTATTAAACAGATCCTTTATACAATGTTAAAATTTTTGCTTTCAGTCATTGTGATAGGCATAATAATGCTCTCTCCCCCAACACACACACGCACACGCACACACACACACACGCGCGCACACACACACACACACACACACACACACAAAGGAATACTACCATGCCAATACCTTGATTTTGGCCCAGTGAAATCTGTTTTAGACTTCTGAACTACAGAACTGTAAGATAATAAATTTCTGTTGTTTTAATCACTAAATTTGTGGTAATTCGTTTCAGCATTCACAGAAAACTAATATAAATACTAACCACGTAAAGTTCAGTCAAAATGGTAGACTCTACTGACCCTGAAAGAATCCTCTTCTATTCATAAATACATCACAAATAAAATTTGTGATAAATAAAATTTTATCACAAATTTTCAAGATTTTTTTATTCATAGATGAACTTTACATAAAAAATGAAAAAAAATTTCCAGATGCTAGGGGAAAGCAGAGATAGCTGAAAATTGGCAGACAAAAGAGTAACTCATGCAATGATTGGGAGAGGGTAGGACACAGGGTTTCGGACACAGTAGGGGCCTTAAGACAATGGGGTAGGATTTTACCATCCACACAAGAACTGGAAACAATAAATTATGGCCAAAGCCAGAAGATGTGAAGATGTTACTGATCCCTCCAATAAAAATAGGGAGATATGAATGATTATATTACACATATATTTTGCACAAATTGGCCCAAGAATTGACAAGAATGCTTGCCAGCTGCACATGACCATAGGTGGAAAACAAAGTCACCTGTAATAAATGTCAAATCTCAAGCTTTGGCACTTATAAGCACACGGTCCAAAATTACATCTGCACTGGTATAAGAAATTATAAAATCAGAAATTAGAATAAAACCCCTAGAGTCTCCTGAAGAAGCAAATGTAAAAATTCCGTTAAGGGAGCTTCCACAACTTCTGGCATATAAGAGAAAAAATTCTGATGAAGATATAATCACAATTAAATAATAACAATAATATCAATAGCAATAATAAATTGCACTGAAGTAAAATACCATGAAAATGAGTCAGGAGACAAACATACAAAAAAAAAGAGAATTAGAATCTCTTGAACTCAGAATATCAGAGAAACATGATCAAAAAGTATTTTAAAATATATTTTAAATGATTGGAGTTTTTTAAGGAATAGAAAAAAATAATGAAGGAACAGAACTGTATGAGGAAATATTAGGCAGATTTCAAAGGAAACCAAATAGAACTTCTAGACAAAAAAGCATATTTAAAAAAAATTTTTTTTAAACACTGGCTAGAAAAAGCAGCAGATAGGTGGAAATGTGAATTGGTACAGCCACTATGGAGAACAGTATGGAGGTTCCTTAAAAAACTACAAATATAACTACCATATGACTCAGCAATCCCACTACTGGGCATATACCCTGAGAAAACCATAATTCAAAAAGAGTCATGTACCAAAATGTTCATTGCAGCTCTATTTACAATAGCCCAGAGATGGAAACAACCTAAGTGTCCATCACTGGATGAATGGATAAAGAAGATGTGGCACATATATACAATGGAATATTACTCAGCAATAAAAAGAAACAAAATTGAACTATTTGTAATGAAGTGGATGGACCTAGAGTTTGTCATACAGAGTGAAGTAAGTCAGAAAGAGAAAGACAAATACTGTATGCTAACACATATATATGGAATTTAAGGGCAACAAAAATGTCATGAAGAACCTAGGGGTAAGACAGGAATAAAGACACAGACCTACTAGAGAATGGACTTGAGGATATGGGGAGGGAGAAGGGTAAGCTGTGACAAAGCGAGAGAGTGGCATGGACATATATACACTACCAAACGTAAAATAGCTAGTGGGAAGCAGCCGCATAGCACAGGGAGTTCAGCTCGGTATTTTGTGACCACCTAGAGGGGTGGGATAAGGAGGGTGGGAGGGAGGGAGACACAAGAGGGAAGAGATATGGGAACATATGTATATGTATAACTGATTCACTTTGTTATACAGCAGAAACTAACACACCATTGTAAAGCAATTATACTCCAATAAAGATGTAAAAAAAAAAAAAGAAAAGAAAAAAGAAAAAGCAGCAGATAAAATAGAGCTGAAAATTAGAGAACAAAAAAACCTGGGAATAAAAAGTGAGATCTGAAGATATTATTGAAAATCTGGCAAGAATGATACAAAGATGGGAAATGTGAACAGTGTTACAATTAGAAGATCCAAACACAATTACTTAGAGATGTAAAATAAGAGACTAGAGAGAATGGAAGTAGGTAGTGTTATTGGAAATATTTAAACAAATAAGAGTGAAAAGCTTTCAAGAATTAAAGCATGCATGAGAATCTAATCCTGGGTGAGATAGAATAAGCATACCCCAGCCTCTCTCCCACTTAATGCTACCAAACCTGGACAGAATGCATGGAGTATTTGAGGACTCTGAAAATTAAGTAGTAGCAGGCAAATTGAGAAAGAAGACCAGAGTTTGAAGTACCACCACAGTGACAGTGAGTAATTCTAAGAAATATACCATCACCCAAGTCACAGACAGCCTCTGGGTGGTACGCACATGAGATAAATCTAAATACACTACAAAGTCTTTGAAATCTCTCCAAAGAAGGCTAGTCAGAACTGACAGTCTAAACCCAACTGTGCCAATTGCCTGCTTTTAAAAAAAAATTCACATTCTCCCTGGTACTTAAAATTCACAGTACTTACCATATTCAAATGTTCAAGACATAATCTGAAATTATTTGGCATAGGGAAAACCAGGGAAACTTCAACTTACATAAGAAAAATGAAATCAACAGATACCAATGCCAGGATGACAACGATGTTGGAACTATCTGAAAAAGACATTTAAAAAGCTATTATAAAAATACTCCATAAAACAAGGGCAAACACTCTTGAAACAAATAAAAAGATAGGAAGTAGCAGCAACTAAATAAAAGATATAAAAAAAGAACAAAGTGGAAATTTTAGAACTGGAAAGCATAATAACTGAAATTTAATAACTCATTAGAATGGGCTCAGTAGCAGAATGGAGATAACAGAGGAAAGAGTCAGTGAGCTTGAAGACAGATCAATTGAAATGATCCAATCTGAATAACAGAGAGTGTTTTTTGTTTGGTTGATTCCTGTTTTTGCTTTTATACTGTTTTTGTTGTTGTTGTTGCTTATTTTTAAGTGAATATAGCAACAGAAATCTATGAGACAAAATCAAAATAACCTTAATGCTATTAGGGTCCCAGGAGAGGAAAAAGAGTTCAATAGCAAAAAAAGTATTTCAAGAAATAATGGCCTAGAGGCAGAGTCAAGATGGCAGTGTGGGAAAATGCAGAGTTAGCTTCTCTCCACAGCTAGGGCGCCTGCCACCACTGGTAGGGGACTCTCATGCCCAAGGAGATGGGAGGAACCCCAAGGTGAACTGGTAGGACATAGGGGGACTGAGTGGGGAGGAGAGGTGGAGGTCAGACAGGATTGATGCCCTTGAGGTCAGGGAGATCAGGAGAGGCAGGTGGAAGGAACTCGCTGGGAAGAGCGGGAGAGGAGCTGAGGATGATTGCCTGGCCAACTTGGGCGGGGAGCCTGCTGAGCTCCCAAGCCAATACCTCCCCTCCAAGCCCCTTCCATGCTGCGTGGGTCCTGGGGGCATAGGAGGGAGGTCAGGGAGATCAGGAGATGCAGACGGGAGAGGCCTGCAGCAGGGGCCCTCCAGGAAGTGGGAAAGGGGCCAAGGGCGTTTGACTCACCCACTCAGGTCCAAGGAGCCTGCTGAGCTCCCAGGCCAATCCCCTGCCCTCCAAAGCCCCCTCCAGGTTGCATGGGTCTTTGGGGGCATAGGAAGGAGGCCGAGGGGAGAACAGAAGAGGCAGGTGGGAGGGGCCCTCTGGGAGGAGCAGGAGAAGAGCAGAGGGTGATTTCCCCTCCAACGTGGGAATGGGAGCCTACTAGGCTGCCAGGTGAGGTCTCCTGCCCTCTGAGACCAGGGGTGGGGGTCACGCCTGGGTCCTTTTTGTTGCTTGAGACTAAGCTCCACCCCCCACAGCCCCTAGGGTCTTTTCCAGCCCTGTGGGTCCTGAGTATTGGCCCCACCCACTGCCCAAACCTCACCTTTGCTAAGGCCCCGCCCTCGACAGCCAAGGATTTTCCCTCCCACTTTTTTTTTTCCCTCCTCTCTTTTACTATTGTGGTACTGGTGTACCTTCTGGTTGTTGATTCTTCTATATTTTTATATTCTTTCTAACATATCTGTTAGTTTCCTACTCTAATTTTATTTTTAACTTTGTTATTGTTCTTTTTTTTTTTTTTTTTTGGCTGCTCCATGGGGCTTGCAGGATCTTCATTCACGAGCCCAGGGGTGGGCTGAAGCTCATGCAGTGGGAGTTCCAAGTCTGAACCACTCTAACAGAGAACCTCAGACCCCAGGGAATATTCACTGGAGTGAGGTCTCACGGAGTTCCTCATATCAGCACCGAGACCCAGCTCTACAAAATAGCCTACAAACTCCAATGCTGGAAGCCTCAGGCCAAACAACCAGTAAAACAGGAAAACAATCCCACTCATAAAAAAAAAAAAAATGAGATGGCAAAAATATAAGTCACACATGAAGGAGCAAGGTGAAAACCTACAAGACCAAATAAATGAAAAAGGAATAGGCAATCAACCTGAAAAAGAATTCAGAGTAATGATAGTAAAGATGATCCAGAATCTCAGGACATAGAATGGAGGCATGGATTGAGAAAATACAAGAAATGTTTAACAAAGATCTAGAAGAACTAAAGAACAAACAAACAGAGATGAACAAAATAACTGAAATGAAAAATACACTAGAAGGAATCAATAACAGAATAACTGAGGCAGAAGAATGAATAAGTAAGCTGGAAGACAAAATGGTGGAAATAACTGCTGAGGAGCAGAATAAAGAAAAAAGAATGAAAAGAACTGAAGACAGTCTCAGAGACCTCTGGGACAACACTAGATGCACCAACATTCGAATTATAGGGGTCCCAGAAGAAGAAGAGAAAAAGAAAGGGTCTGAGAAAATATTTGAAGAGATTATAGTTGAAAACTTCCCTAACATGGGAAAGGAAATGTCACCCAAATCCAGGAAGCACAGAGAGTCACATACAGGATAAACTCTAGGAAAAACACACCAAGACACATATTAATCAAACTAATAAAAATTAAATTCAAAGAAAAAATATTAAAAGCAGCAAGGGAAAAACAAAAAATAACATACAAAGGAATCCCCATAGGTTATCAGCTGATTTTTCAGCAGAAACTCTGCAGGCCAGAAGGGAGTGGCAGGATATACTTAAAGTGATGAAAGAGAAAAACCTACAACCAAGATTACTCCACCCAGCAAGGATCTCATTCAGATTCGATGGAGAGGTCAGAACCTTTACAGACAAGCAAAAGCTAAGAGAATTCAATACCACCAAACCAGCTTTGCAACATATGCTAAAGAAACTTCTCCAAGTGGGAAACACAAGAGAAGAAAAACAGCCACAAAACAAACCCAAAACAATTAGGAAAATGGTAATAGGAACATACATAATGATAATAAACTTGAATGTAAATGGATTAAATGCCCCAACTGAAAGACACAGACTGACTGAATGGATACAAAAACAAGACCCATATATATGCTGTCTACAAGAGACTCACTTCAGACCTAGGGATACATACAGACTGAAAGTGAAGGGATGGAAAAAGATATTCCATGCAAATGGAAATCAAAAGAAAGCTGGAGTGGCAATACTTGTATCAGATAAAATAGACTTTAAAATAAAGACTGTTACATGAGATAAGGAGGGACACTACATAATGATCAATCCAAGAAGAAGATATAACAATTATAAATGTCAAGGCACCCAACATAGGAGGACCTCAGTACATAAGGCAAATGCTAACGACCATGAAAGGAGAAATGGACAGTAACACAATAATAGTAGGGGACTTTAACACCCCACTTACACCAATGAACATATTATCCAAACAGAAAATAAATAAGGAAACACAAGCTTTAATGACACAAGAGACCAGATAGATCTAATTGATATTTATAGAACATTCCACCCAAAAGTGGCAGAATACACTTTCTTCTCAAGTGCACATGGAACATTCTTCATGATAGATCACATCTTGGGTCACAAATCAAGCCTTGGAAAATTTAAGAAAATTGAAATCATATCAAGCATCTATTCTGACCACAAAGCTATGAGATTGGAAATCAATTACAGGGGAAAAAACTGTAAAAAACACAAATACATGGAGGCTAAACAGTGTGCTACTAAATAACCAAGAGATCACTGAAGAAATCAAAGAAGAAAATTAAATAATACATTAAAACAAATGACAATGAAAACACGACAACCCAAAACCTATGGGACACATCAAAAGCAGTTCTAAGAGGGAAGTTTATAGCAATTCAATCTCACCTCAAGAAACAAGAAATCTCTCAAATAAACAATCTAACCCTACACTTAAAACAACTAGAGAAAGAAGAACAAAGAAAACCCAAAGTCAGTAGAAGGAATGAAATCATAAAGATCAGAGCAGAAATAAATGAAGTAGAAATGAAGAAAACAATAGCAAAGGGCAATAAAACTAAAAGCTGGGGGCTTCCCTGGTGGTGCAGTGGTTGAGAGTCTGCCTGCTGATGCAGGGGACATGGGTTCATGCCCGGTCTTGGAGGATCCCACATGCTGTGGAGCGGCTAGGCCCATGAGCCATGGCCGCTGAGCCTGCGCATCCTGAGCCTGTGCTCCGCAACTGGAGAGGCCACAACAATGAGAATCCCGCGTACCGCAAAAAAAAACAAAAAAACAAAAAAAACTAAAAGCTGGTTCTTTGAGAAGATAAACGAAATTGATAAACCATTAGCCAGGCTCATCATGAGAAAAAGGGAGAGGACACAAATCAATAAAATTAGAAATGAAAAAGGAGAAATCAAAACTGACACTGCAGAAATACAAAGGATGTAAGAGACCACTATAAACAACTATATGCCAATAAAATGGACAACCACGAAGAAATGGACAAATTCTTGGAAAGGTACAATTTTCCAAGACTGAACAAGGAAGAATTAGAAAATATAAACAGACCTATCACAAATAATGAAATTGAAACCGTGATTAAAAATCTTCCAACAAACAAAAGTCCAGGACCAGATGGCTTCACAGGCAAATTTTATCAAATATTTAGAGAAGAGCTAACACTCATCCTTCTCAAACTCTTCCAAAATATATCAGAGGGAGGAACACTCTCAAACTCATTCTACAAGGCCACTATCACCCTGATACCAAAACCAGAAAAAGATATCACAAAAAAAGAAAATTATAGACAAATATCACAGATGAACATAGATGCAAAAATCCTGAACAAAATACTAGCAAACAGAATCCAACAGCATATTAAAAGGATCATACACCATGATCAAGTGGGATTTATCCCACGGATGGAAGGATTCTTCAATATATGCAAATCAATCAATGTGATACACCACATTAACAAATTAAGGAATAAAAACCACATGATCATCTCAATAGATGCAGAAAAAGCTTTTTACAAATTTCAACATCATTTATGATAAAAACTCTCCAGAAAATGGGCATAGAAGGAAACTACCTCAACATAATAAAGGCCATATATGACAAACTCACAGCAAGCATCATACTCAATGGTGAAAAACTGAAAGCATTTCCTCTAAGATCAGGAACAAGACAAGATGTCCACTCTTGCCACTCTTATTCAGCATAGTTTTGGGAGTCCTAGCCATGGCAATCAGAGATGAAAAAGATATAAAAGGAATACAAATTGGAAAAGAAGAGGTAAAACTGTCACTGTTTTCAGATGACATGATACTATACATAGAAAATCCTAAAGATGCCATCAGAAAACTACTAGAACTAATCAATGAATTTGGTAATGTTGCATGATACTAAATTAGTGCACAGAAATCTCTGGCATTCCTATATACCAACAATGAAAAGTTAGAAATAAAAATTAAGAAAACATTCCCATTTACCACTGCAAAAAAAGAATAGAATACCTAGGCATAAACCTGCCTAAGGAGGCAAAAGACTCAGAAAACTATAAAACACTGATGAAAGAAATCAAAGGTGACATAAACAGATGGAGAAATATACCATGTTCTTGGATTGGAAGAATCAATACTGTGAAAATGACTATACTACCCAAAGCAATCTACAGATTCAATGCAATCCCTATCAAACGACGAATGGCATTCTTCACAGAACTAGAACAAAAATTTTTAATTTGTATGGAAACACAAAAGACCCCAAATAGCCAAAGCAATCTTGAGAAAGAAAAATGGAGTTGGAGGAATCAGGCTCCCAGACTTCAAACTATACCACAAAGCTACAGTAATCAAGACAGTATGGTACTGGCACAAACACAGAAATATAGATCAATGGTACAGGATAGAATGCCCAGAGATAAACCCACACACATATGGGCACCTAATTTACAACAAAGGAGGCAAGAACATACAAAGGTGAAAAGACAGCCTCTTGTGCTGGGAAAACTGGACAGCTACATGTAAAAGAATGATATTAGAACACTACCTAACAACATACACAAAAATAAACTCCAAATGGAGTAAAGACTTAAATGTAAGACCAGACACTATAAAGCTCTTAGAGGAAAACATAGGAAGAACACTATTTGACATAAACTACAGCAAGATCTTTTTTGACCCACCTCCTAGAGTAACAGAAATAAAAACAAAAATAAACAAATGGGATTTAATTAAACTTAAAAGCTTTTGCACAGCAAAGGAAACCACAAACAAGACAACCCTCAGAATGGGAGAAAATATTTGCAAATGAAACAGACAAAGGATTAATCTCCAAAATATACAAACAGCTCATGGAGCTCAACATCAAAAAAACCAACAATCCAGTTAAAAAATGGGTGGAAAACCTAAATAGACATTTCACCAAGGAAGACATACAGGTAGCGAAGAGGCACATGAAAAGATGCTCAACATCACTAATTATTAGAGAAATGCAAATCAAAACTACAATAAGTATCACCTCACGCTGGTTAGAATGGCCATTATCAAAAAATCTAGAAACAATAAATGTTGGAAAGGGTGTGGTGAAAAGAGAACCCTCCTGCACTCTTGGTGGGAATGTAAATTGATACAACCACTATGGAAAACAGTATGGAGGTTCCTTAAAAAATTAAAAATAGAACTACCATATGACAGAGCAATCCCACTACTGGGCATATACCCAGAGAAAACCATAATTCAGGAAACGTCATGTACCACAATGTTCATTGCAGCACTATCTACAATAGCCAGGACATGGAACCAACCTAAATGTCCATCCAGAGATGAATGGATAAAGAAGATGTGGCACATATATACAATCGAATATTACTCAGCCATAAAAAGAAATGAAACTGAGTTATTTGTAGTGAGGTGGATGGACCTAGAGTCTGTCATACCGGGTGAAGAAAGTCAGAAAGAAAAAAACAGCTACCGCATGCTAACGCATATATATGGAATCTAAAAAAAAAGAAAAGAAAAACGGTACTGATTAAGCTAGTTGCAGGGCAGGAATAAAGAGCTAAACATAGAGAATGGACTTGAGGACACGGGGTGGGAGGGCGCAGCTGGGGTGAAGTGAGAGTAGCATTGACATATATACACTACCGAATGTAAAATAGTTGGTTGGTGGGAAACAGCCGCATAGCACAGGGAGATTGGCTCGGTGCTTTGCAATGACCTAGAGTGGTGGGATAGGGAGGATGGGAGGGAGGCTCAAGAGGGAGGGGATATGGGGACACGTGTATGCATATGGTTGATTCGCTTTGTTGTGCAGCAGAAACTAACACAGTATTGTGAAGCAATTATACTCCTATAAAAATCGATAAAAAATATATATATATACATTAAAAAAAAGAAATAATGGCCTTAGACTTCCTTAATCTGGAGAAAGACATAAATTTAGCAGATTCAAGGAGCTCAGTGAATTCTAAATAGGATAAATGCAAAGGAATCCATGGCCAACCATATCATAATCAAACTGCTGAAAACAATAGAAAAACAAAACTATCACAAAGAAAAAATTTTGAAAGCAACCAGATAAAAATTACACGTTACTTATAGGGAAGGAACAGTTTAAATGAATGCAGGTTTCTCATCAGAAGCCATGCAGGCCAGAAGGAAGGGAACAACATTTTTTAAAGTGCTCAAAAGAATTCTGTCATCCCAGAATTCAATATCTGGTGAAAATATCCTTCGGGAATAAGGATGAAGGGAAAGTACTCTCAGATTAAGAGAATCTATAAGAACTGGTTTCCAAAAAACCTGTCCTAAAAGAATTGCTAAAGGAAATCCTTCAGACAGAAGGGAAATGATAATAGAAAGACAACCAGCATATCAGTAATGATGAAATAGCAGTAGAAATGGTAAATATCTGGGTAAACACAACAGATAATTCTTCTCTTGAGTTTTATAAAATATGTTTTATTAGTTGTCTATTGATGCTATAACAAATTACCACAAACTTTATGATCTTACAGTATTGTAGGTCATAAATCTGACACTAGTCAATAGGCTAAGCTCAAAGCATTGACAAGACTGTATTCCTTTCTGCAGGAGAATCCTTTTCCATACATTTTGCAACTTTTAGAGAGTGTCTGTGTTCCTTGGCTCATTTCCCCTTTCTCCTATCCTCAAAGCCAGTAACAACAGACTAAGTCCTTCACACAGTGCATTCTCTCTGATTCTCTGACTATAGTTCAGAAAGGTCCTTAACTTCTAGGGCTGTATATGATGACATTGGGGCTACCTCATAATCTAGGATAATTTCTCCATCTGAAGGCACTTAACCTTAATCACCTGTACAGGTTCCTTTGCCATAGTCGTAGGTTCTGGGGATTAGAGTATGGACATATTTGGGGAGCCATTATTCTGGCTACGATAATGATTGAAAGAAAATATTTTAAAGTACTCCAAAAGGGTTTCAATGTTTGTAGATTTAATACATAAGACAACCACAACATAAAGAGATGAGGATAAAGGTACCAATATGGTAGAAAAGTTTCTATATTCAAACTGAAGTGGTAACACATGGACTCTAAGTAGACAGTGAAAAGTTAAGTATGCATATTGTATTCTCCAGAACACTAATTTTAAAACCTATACAAAGAGATATAGTTAAAAGACAGAATAGATAAAATAAAATGGAATATTAAAAAATGTTCAGATAAATTAAAAGACAGGAAAAGGATTGAGAGGAACAGATAAAAGAAGGAACAAAGAGAAAAGAAATAATAACATGGAAAACCAAAATCCAAACATATCCCTATTGCATTAAATGTAAATGGACTAAAAAACCAACAATTAACATTAAAAGACCAAGACTGTCAGAATGGACTTGAAAAATGTACCCCAACTATGGGCTGTTGAAAGATACTCATTTCAAATATAATGTGGTAAATTTAAGATAAAAGTATTAAGAAAAGATATACAATGTAAAGGTGAATCAAAAGAAAGTTGGAGTGACTATATTAATAACAAAAAGTAAATCTAGAGCAAAGAAAATTACCAGGAGAAAGGGGTACATTACCTAAAAATAAAATGGCCAATTCACAAAGAAGACATAACTATCCTATATGTGTATGCTCCTAATAGCAAAACTTCAAAATACTTGAAGCCCTAGAGAAATAGTGAACAGAACTGAAGGAAGAAATAAGAAAATCCACAATTATATTTAGAAACTCCCTGCATTCCTCTCTCATAATCAATGGAAATCTCCAGTCCCAGAGAGTTTCAATGCCAAATGCCACCAAACATTATCACATAGACCCTCCAAAAAATAGAAGAGCAGGTAATATTTCCCAACTCTTTTTATGAGACTAGCATTACTCATACCAAAACCAGACAAAGACAATACAAAACAAATAAAGGAAACTAGAACATAGATACAAAATATACCTTTTGAACATGGATACTAAATATATCTTTTGAACATACATGTAAAATCCACTATAAAATATTAAAAAATAAAATCTGCCAAAATATAAAAAAGAGTAATAAACTGCAGTGAAGTAGGGTTCATCCCAGGAATGCAAGGTTGAGTCAATATTTTAATCAGTCAATGTAATCCATCACATTTACAATCTAAAGAGGATAAATTATGTGATCATATCAATTGATGCAAGAAAAGTATTTGACAAAATTCAACAACTATTGACGATAAAATAAATAACTCACTGCAAAGTAAAAGTAGCAGGAAATCTCCTCAGTATAATAAAGTATATTTTAAAAGATTCTACATTAACAAGACAAAAATATGTTGAAGTTTCTAATCAATGCAATGAGCCAAGAAACAAAAGCCATTCAGATTGGAAAGGAAGAAATAATTTTTTCCCTAGATGATTTGGTCATCTACATTTAAAAATTCCCAAAGCATCTATGAAAAAAAGCTACTAGAATTAGTAAGAGAGTTTAGCAATGTTACAATGCCAACATACAGAAACCAATTATGTTTCTACATGCAAGCAAGTAATAACTGAAAATATCAATAAAAAGCAATACCATTTTATAATAGCATTAAAATGGATAAATCTAAATATAGACAAGATTTTACACTGAAGACTACAAAACATTGCTGAGTGAAATTAAAGAAGACCTAAATGGATGAAAATATTTATCATGCTCATTAATAAGAAGATTTAATATTTTTAAGGTATCAATTATACTCACATTTATCTACAGATTCAAGACAATCAAAATCTCATAGGCTTTTTGGCAGCAATTGACAAGCCAATTATAAAATTTATATGGAATATACAATGGAATACTACTCAGCCATAAAAAAGAACAAAATAATGCCATTTGCAGCAACATGTATGCAACTAGAGATTATCATATTAAGTGAAGTAATTCAGAAAGAGAAAGACAAATACCATACGATATCACTTATATGTAAAATCTAAAATATGACACAAATGAACTTATCTATGAAACAGACTCACAAACATAGAGAACAGACTTGCGGTTTCCAAGGGGGAGGGGTTGGGGGAGGGACAAAGTGGGAGGTTGGGGTTAGCAGGTGTAAGCTTTTACATATATAATAGATAAACAAAACGTCCTACTGTATAGCACATAGAACTATATTCAATATCCTATGATAAACCACAATGGAAAAGAATATAAAAAAAGAAAGTGTATTTTATATATATATATATATATATATATATAAAACTGAGTCACTTTTCTGTACATCAGTAATTACCACAACATTGTATATCAACTATACTTCAATAAAAAAATAAATTAAAAAAATTAAATTTATATGTAAAAGCAAGGAAAATTAAAAAGCCTGAAAAAGCACAAAATTGGAGTATTTATACTATTTCATTTCAAACTTGTAGGACATTTTGTCCTGTCTAAAATGTTCATAAGACATTTGGTCCATGCCAAAAGGTCCTTGATATTTGGTCATATTTGGTCCTGTCCAAAACGACCATGGAGGCATTTGGTTCATGCCAAAAGGAAAGTTTCTTGATATTTGGTGCTATTCCAAAACCACCTGACATGAACAAATATGCTCATGGATATTTTGGATAGGACCAAATATCAAGGACCCTTTGGAATGGAACAAATTTCTTATGGATGTTTTGGACTGGACCAAATGTCTGCTAACTGACTTCAAGATTATACTAGAAAGCTACAGTAATCAAGATGGCATGGTATTGGGATAAGGATAGACATATCTACCAAAGGAATAAAATAAAGAGTACAGGAATAGACTCACATATATATGATTAATTGATTTCTTACAAAGGCACCTAGATATTTCAATTGATAAAGGATAACTTCTTTAACAAACTGGACATCCATATGGGAAGGAAGGAAAGAAGGAAGAAAGGAAGGAAGGAAAGAAGGAGGGAAGGAGGGAGGGAGGGAAGAAGGGAGGATAGAAGGAAGGAGGAAGGGAGATAATTCTTATTTGTAACCTTTATCTTGCACCATATACAATAATTTACCTGAAGTGGATCACAAACAAGTATAAAAGCTAAAACTCTAAAACTTTTAGAAGAAAACATAGGTAAAAATCTTGTGACTTGGGTTAGGCAAAGATTTCTCAAGCAGGGCACAAAATTCACATAAATTAAAAGAAAAAAATGATAAGTAGTACTTCAAAATTAAAAACTAGGTTTTTGGAAGGCACCATTAAGAAAATTAAGACAGGTACTTCCCTGGTGGCACAGTGGTTAAGAATCTGCCTGCCAATGCAGGGCACATGGGTTTGATCCCTGGTCCTGGAAGATCCCACATGCTGTGGAGCAACTAAGTCCATGCGTCACAACTACTGAGCCCACGTGCCACAACTACTGAAACCTGCGCGCCTAGAGCCCATGCTCTGCAACAAGAGAAGCCACTGCAATGAGAAGCGCTCGCACCGCAACAAAGAGTAGCCCCCACTTGCCGCAACTAGAGAAAGCCCGTGCGCAGCAACGAAGACCCAACGCAGCCAAAAATAAATTAAAAAAAAAAGGAAATTAAGACAAAATACAGAATAGGAGTAAATATTTTCAAAACATGTATCTAATAAAGGACTTGTTTCCTGTTATATAAGGAAGTCATACTTCAGTAAGACAAAAGGTTTTTAATTTAAAAAGAAAACAGACAAAATATTTAAATAGACTCTTAACAAAAGAAGATATAAAGACGGCAAAAATGTTCATGAAAATTGCAACATCAGCAGTCATTAAAGAAACCCAAATTAAAACCACAATGAGATGCACACATATTAGAATGGTTAAAATTTTAAAAACTGACAATTTCAAGTGCCAGTAAGATAAAAAATGACATGAACTCTTATTCTTTGCTGGAGGGAATGAAAACGTACAGGCCCTTCAAAAAACTGTTTGGAAGCTTCTTATAAAGTAAAATATTCACTCCTAGGTATTTATTTACCCTAGAGAAATGAAAACAGATTTCTTCACAAAGACTCATAGTAGCTTTATGCATTTTAACCAAACGCAGAAACAACCCAAATGTCCACAGACTGATAAATGGAAAAAAAATTGTGGTAAATTCATGAAATGGAACACTATCCAGCAATGAACTACTAATACATGCAGCAATACACCGCTTTCACATGTTGTTGACTGTGACAAAACCTGGGATGATGAGAGGGTGATTCCTGACTCATTTTGTCGTTTTCTTCATTTTATACTAACAATCATCAGGGTACCTTGGTTTCTGTCCCAGGGCTCAAGGCAGAGTGGCTCAGATTTCTGTAACCAACCACAGAGTCGAACACCTCCCTTACTCCACATGTCTTTTGAAAGAGCCCAACACTCCAATAACATTAAAATACCAAATAGAAAAAGTGTAAAAGAAAAAAAATTAGAAGAAGCAGTATCTCAAAATGAAAATGATTATGTACAATATGAAAAAAAGAATGGTAAGTGGGAGAAGAGAAGTTATTTAAGATGCCTTTCCTTCCAAAGCACACTCACTCATGAAGGTAAAAGAGGTGCCCGTTTGGAACATGGAAGAAGGTTAGGTTTCAGTCAACTCTTTATATTCTCCCCATACTTTGAACTACTCACACAAATCAACTGAAACGCTCTAAGAAAAATAAGGGAAGTAGCGCTTCAAACCCAGTACTAGGGGCAGTCTGCAAAAAGGAACAAGCTTGGAACTTGGTCAGGAGCTCCAGGTCAAGGCCCTGGCCCACCTCCTCTTTCCTGAGCCAAACACAACCTCCCTGCACCTGTCATCAGGATGGCGTAATAACGAACGCCTAGCTATCCCAGGGCTGCGGAGGGTCAAGTCTACTTTGAAAATTGCCAGGCAGTATGTAAATGCTAGTTCTTTCTGTTGTTGTTACATTAAACTCTGCCACATCAAGGTTAGCCTTTTTCTGTCATTCCCCTTTGTGATTCAATTACCGTAATGCAAAATATTGGTAATTAAAATCAGTGCATGAGAATAGGAAAGGAAAAGAGAACTGAAATATGTAAATGGTTAACTAAATAGCACTGTTAGCTAGTGAGCCTTATTGGTTGAAAAATATATGTATTTTTTAAATTTTATATATATAACTATATATAAACTATATAACTATATAACTATATAACTATATAACTATATATATATATATATATATATATATATATATATATATATAGTTCTGAGGACAGGACTGACTTACTGGCTTATCAAATGTTACCAGTCTGCAAGAGCCACTAGTCATTGGTTTAAAAACGTATCCCACCATGCAGCCCTTATTTTTAACTACCAATAGACAAGCAGATTGAGCATTGGCTGCTTTTGCCAATACACTGCAGGACTTAGTGTCTATATGAATAGAATAAAGCATCCATGTGGACCCAGCTGGTCTGCTAGCTTCTGGCCTTGCTCAAGGTTTTCTATTAAAGGATGGGGTTTTGCCTAACATTAAGAGACAAAGTAACCCTCCCCAGAAGGGCTAAAGGTCAGAATATTCTTTTTTTTTTTTTGCTGTACGTGGGCCTCTCACTGTTGTGGCCTCTCCCATTGCAGAGCACAGGCTCCGGACGCACAGGCTCAGCGGCCATGGCTCACGGGCCCAGCCGCTCCGCGGCATGTGGGATCTTCCCAGACCGGGGCACGAACCCGTGTCCCCTGCATCGGCAGGCGGACTCTCAACCACTGTGCCACCAGGGAAGCCCCAGAATATTCTTAATGGTATCCAGAAGCCAGCTTTACTTATATCAGATTTCCCCCTTCATGTTGTAAACTTAACTCCAGAAATGGTAAATACAGAAGTTATTAAAAATTCCATTTTAGGGCTTCCCTCGTGGCACAGTGGTTGAGAGTCCGCCTGCCGATGCAGGGGACACGGGTTCGTGCCCCGGTCCGGGAGGATCCCACGTGCTGCGGAGCGGCTGGGCCCGTGGGCCGTGGCCGCTGAGCCTGCGCGTCCAAAGCCCGTGCTCCGCAACGGGAGAGGCCGCAGCGGTGAGAGGCCCGCGTATCACAAAAAAAAAAAAAAAAAAAAAAAAAAAAATTCCATTTTAAGAGGAAGATTTTTATTTGATTCTGCCTCTGCTATCATCAAAAATCATTCTCTTTTTCTAAGGCTATTCATAACCCACATTGTAAAGGAAATTGATTAAGTTCAGGCCTCAAGACACAATAATTCATAATCTTTCCTGACTCATTACATAATTCTTAGTGCTTAGTTACTGACATTAGAATCTTCTTTTTGATGAACATGTAGTTACTAGATGGAAAGTCCAGACCAGGTTTCCCAAATTCACGGCTTGAGAACAAGGATAAGTTTATGTTAGTATCTTTAAAAGGCTGGCAGGGACCCAGATTCAGCATAAGCCTGGCCAAAGTATCCATTCACACATATCATCAAATCCTCTGACAGAAAGAAAAGCCTCAAGAGTTGTGTCACCCTGCCAGAGCCAGACTCTATCTCCAGCTTTACTGTCTTGGCCAAAGGCTGGAGCTGAGAAGGCAAACAGAATGACATAGCTGCTGAGTGAGCAGGTAAATAAATGTGTTAGTGGTGCAGGGGGTCTTCAGGTCATCCTCATCCTTTCCCTGAGCTGACTCTTACATTCACAGAGTTAAGTCAGGGACTTGCTGGGAAGACTGGCCATCACTCACGATCACTTAATAGTAAAGCTTGAAAAGTTCTCATTTTGCAAGCTAAGACTCAGACAAGTCAAGCAATTTGTTCAAAATCACACAACTAATTAATTTCAGAGCTAGCTCATAAGCCTTGTTTGCCTAATTTAGTCATTTATACCACAGATATTTGTGGAGGTCCAACTATCAGCACCATGCTCCGTGCCTCAGATCAGCAAATCCCAACTAGGGCCCAGGCACCACTTTGGACAAAGGGACCTTATAAAGAGTGACAGATTAATCTTAAAATATAACTGCTGCTTCTTGATGTTCCAAGAAAATCAAGATGCACCACCCACATGGACTTTCATGAACAGCTACATGAAATCCCACCTATATCTCTCTGACCAAATCTCTCATTAACTACCCCTGAACTAACTCTGCCCTAGCACTTCTTGGGTGTTCCTTGAACCATCCAAGCACACTCCTGACCCAGGAACTTTGCACATCCAGTTTTCTCTGTCTGGAACACTCTTCTCCCACACAGCTGCTTCATTTCTTTCAAGTGTCACCTTCTCAGTGAAGTCATTCCCAAATGGCCCTATTCAAAATTGCACCCCCTATACATTTCTATACTTCCTACCCTCCTTATTTGCTTAATTTTACTTATTTATACATTTATTATTTACTTGCTTATTTGTTCATTGTCTATTTTCCCCCACCCAAGGATGTAATCTCCATTTTCCACAGGTTTTTTACACTGATTTATTTATTTTTTAAAATTTTTGTTGGAGTATAGTTGATTTACAATGTTGTGTTAGCTTCTGCTATACAACAAGGTGAATCAGTTATACATATAAATATATCCACTCCTTTTTAGATACTTCTCCCATATAGGCCATTACAGAGAATTGAGTAGAGTTCCCTGTGCTATACAGTGGTCCTTATTAGTTATCTATTTTATATACAGTAGTGTGTATATGTCAACCCCAAACCCCCAATTTATCCCTCCCCTCTTTTTCCCCGCTGGTAACCATAAGTTTGTTTTCTACATCCTTGAGTCTACTTCTGTTTTGTAGATAAGTTCATTTTTTAGGATTTCACATATGAGCGATATCATGTGATATTTGTCTTTCTCTGTCTGACTTACTTCGCTCAATACGACAATCTCTAGATCCATCCGGGTTGCTGCAAATGGCATTATTTTGTCCTTTTTTATGGCTGAGTAATATTCCATTATATATATGTACCACATCTTTATCCATTCATCCATTGATGGACATTTAGGTTGCTTCCATGTCTTGGCTATTGTAAATAGTACTGCAGTGAACATTGGGGTACATGTACCTTTTCAAAGTATGGTTTTCTCCAGATATATGCCCAGGAGTGGGATTGCTGGGTCATATGGTAGCTCTATTTTTAGATTTTAAGGAAACTCCATACTATTCTCTACAGTGGATGTGCCAATTTACATTCCCACAAACAGTGTAGGAGGAATCCCTTTTCTCCACACCCTCTCCAGCATTTATTGTTTGTAGATTATTTTTGATGATTGCCATTCTGACCTGGGTGAGGTGATACCTCATTGTAGTTTTGATTTGCATTTCTCTAATGATTAGTGATGTTGATCATCTTTTCATATATTTTTTGGCCATCTGTATGTCTTCTTGGGAGAAATGTCTATAAAGATCTTCTGCCCATTTTTTGATTGGGTTATTTGTTTTTTTTGATATTGAGCTGCATGAGCTGTTTGTATATTCTGGAAATTAATCCCTTGTCAGCTGCTTCTTTTGCAATTATTTTCTCCATTCTGAGGGTTGTCCTTTCGTCTTGTTTATGGTTTCCTTTGTTGTGCAAAGGTTTCAAGTTTAATTAGGTCCTATTTTTTATTTTTGTTTTTATTTTCATTAATCTAGGAGGTGGACTGAAAAAGATCTTGTTGCTATTTATGTCAGAGAGTGTTGTGCTTATGTTTTCCTGTAAGAGTTTTATAGTATCTGGCCTTACATTTAGGTCTTTAATCCATTTTGAGTTTATTTTTGTGTATGATGTTAGGGAGTGTTCTAATTTCATTCCTTGACATGTAGCTGCCCAGTTTTCCCAGCACCATTTATTGAAGAGACTGTCTTTTCTCCATTGTATATTCTTGCCTCCTTTGTCATAGACTAGGTAACCATAGGTGCATGGGTTTCTCTCTGGACATTCTATCCTGTTCCACTGATCTATATTTCTGTTTTTGTGCCAGTACCATACTGTTTTGATGACTGTAGCTTTGTAGCATAGTTTGAAGTCAGGGAGCCTGATTCCTCGAGCTCCATTTTTCTTTCTCAAGATTCCTTTGGCTATTTGGGGTCCTTTGAGTTTACATACAAATTGTAAAGTTTTTGTTCCTGTGAAAAATGCCATTGGTAATTCGATAGGGATTGCACTGAATCTGTAGATTGCCTTGGATAGTATAGTCATTTTTATAATATTGATTCTTCCAATCCAAGAACATGGTATATCTTTCCATCTGTTTGTGTCATCTTTGATTTCTTTCATCAGGGTCTTATAGTTTTCAGAGTACAGGTATTTTGCCTACTTAGGTAAGTTTATTTCTAGGTATTTTATTCTTTTTGATGCAATGGTAAGTGGACTTGTTTCCTTAATTTCTCTTTCTGATCTTATGTTGTTAGTTTATAGAAATGTAACAGATTTCTGTGTATTTATTTTGTATCCAGCAACTTTACCAAATTCACTGTTGAGCTGTAGTAGTTTTCTGGTGGGATCTTTAGGATTTTCTATGTATAGTATCATGTTATCTGCAAACAGTGACAGTTTAACTTCTTTTCCAATTTGGATTCCTTTCATTTCTTTTTCTTCTCTGATTGCCATGGCTAGGACTTCCAAAACTATATTGAAAAAAAGTGGTGAGAGTGACATCCTTGTCTTGTTCCTGATCTTAGAGGAAATGCTTTCAGCTTTTCACCATTGACTATGATGTTAGCTATGGGTTTGTCATACAATACATGGCCTTTATTATGTTGGCCATGTATGTAGCCATACATGTAGATTCCCTCCATGTCAACTTTCTGCAGAATTTTTAATCATAAATTGGTGTTAAATTTTCTCAAAAGCTTTTTCTGCATATATGGATGTGATCATATGGTTTTTCTTTTTCAATTTGTTAATCTGCTATATCACATTGACTGATTTGTGTATATTGAAGAATCCTTGCATCCCTGGGATAAATCTCACTTGACCATGGTGTATGATCCTTTGAATGTGTTGTTGGGTTTGGTTTGCTAATATTTTGTTGAGGATTTTTGCATCTATGTTCATCAGTGATGTTGGCCTGTAATTTTCTTTTTTTTGTGGTATCTTTGTCTGGTTTTGGTATCAGGGTGATGGTGGCCTCAGAATGAGCTTGGGAGTGTTCTTTCCTTGGTAATTTTTTGGAAGAGTTTCAGAAGAGTAGGTGTTAACTCTTCCCTAAATGTTTGATAGAATTCGTCTGTGAAGCCATCTGGTCCTGGATTTTTCTTTGTTAGGGGTTTTTAAATCACAGTTTCAATACTTGCGATTGGTCTGTTCATATTTTCCATTTCTTCCGGGTTCAGTCTTGGGAGATCGTACCTTTTTAAGAATTTGTCCATTTCTTCCAGGTTGTCTATTTGATTGGCATATAATTGCTTATAGTAGTCTCTTATGATCCTTTGTATTTCTGTGGTGTCAGTTGTAAAATCTGCTTTTTCATTTCTAATTTTATTGATTTGAGCCCTCTCCCTTTTTTTTCTTGATGAGTCTCGCTAAAGGTTTTTCAATTTTGTTTATCTTCTCAAAGAACCAGCTTTTAGTTTCATTGGTCTTTGCTATTGTTTTCTTCATCTCTATTTCATTTATTTCTGCTCTGATCTTTATGATTTCTTTCCTTCTACTAACTTTGGGTTTTGTTTATTCTTCTTTCTCTAGTTGCTTTAGGTGTAATGTTAGGTTGTTTGAGATTTTTTTTTGTTTCCTGAGCTAAGATTGTATTGCTATAAACTTCCCTCTTAGAACTCCTTTTGCTGTGTCCCATAGGTTTTCAATCATCATGTTTTCATTGTCACTTGTCTCTAGGTTTCTTTTAAATTTCTTCTTTGATTTCATCAGTAATCCATTAGTTGTTTAGTAAAATATTGTTTAGCCTCCATATGTTTGTGTTTTTTTTCAGTTTTTTTTTCCTATAATTGATTTCTAATCTCATAGCATTGTGGTCTGCTCTCCGAACTCCATGTTCCAGCATCCAGCCCCCATGCATACTGGTGGACACCCACCTCAGGATGCAGCAAACAGGGCTGTGGTATGGAATATCTGTGTAGGTCTCACTCTGTCCTGTCTGCCACAGACCAGTTGTTGTGCCCTCCTCTGAGTCCCTGAAGTTCCCCTTCTGTCCAAGCTGATCTCCCTAATCAGCTTGGATTGGTGAGGGGGCTTCCCAAGATGCGGGACCTCTCCTCACCTTCAGCTCCCCCTAGGGGTGAAGGTCCCATCCTGCTTCCTCTCCTCTTCCTTTTCCCTTCTTCTTTCTTCCATCCTACCCAGTTACATAGGGATCTTTCTTGTTCTTTTAGGTGTCTGAGGTCCTCTGCTAGTGTTCAGCATGTACTCTGTGAGAATTGTTCCATTTGTAGATGTATTCTTGATGCATTTGTGGGGAGAAATGAACTCGTCCCCCTACTCCTCTCCCATCTTCCGAGACCTCTCACTGATTTATTCTTAATACCTACAACAGTGCCTGACACATTGTAAATATGTCAAATACAAGGAAAATGTATATAAACACACCTAGTATGTGTCGAGCCTATAGTAGGCATTAAATAAATGGTAGCTATTACTACTTAGAATTTACTAGAATATGTTCACTTTTGTTCAACAGGACATAATCCTCTAGGGCATGTAAAACCTCCTCATTAACCTCTACAGATCGTTCTACATAGTTGCTGAGATATAGCAAAAGCCCATCTTGTTCATGTCTAGATCAATACTATACATTCAAAATGGGTTCAACAAGTGATTTTTGATGGAGGTCTAAGTTTCTAAGTAAAACCTCTTGTGTAAAATTAGCTGCAGTTTTGTGACATACTTTTTTTAGCAACAAAAAGAAACTGACAACTTATTTTCACTTGTTATTTATCTCAGTACTTCAGGCTCTTATTGATTATACACAAGAATGTGCCTCAAAATGCCTCCAACTTAGGATGAAGCACGGATATTAGTTTCATTTCCCTTAGTTTCCTCCCTCTCCCCCAGCAAATTGCATCAATGTGACTGACAACTATTTTTCCAACATTACAGGCATATTTTTCACCTTATTGCCTGTCTACTCCCTTTATCCACACATGAAATTATCTTTTTCCTTTGACTTAACTATTGTAGCATCTTGTTTCCTCCTATAAGGTAAATACTACTACTACTACTACTATTATTATCATTATTATTATTACCAAACTATTACAGATAAAGAAACCAAAGCATAAAGAAATTAAGTAAACTACCTAAGGTCAATGTTAAGTAAGGGGCACAGTTGGGATACGAATCATAACTATTTGATTCCACACCCAAACTCCTTTTATAAAACATTGTATTCTAGAGGGGATGTTAGTTTAAGTCTTTGGAAATTCATGTACCAGAAAACTGTTATTCATGACACTTTATCAGCACATGTACTAGTTTGCTAGGGCTGCCATAACAAATTACCATAAACTGAGTGGCTTAAGACACAGAAATTTCTTCCTTCACAGGTCTGGAAGGTAGAAGTCTGAAATCAAGGTGATGGTCTGAAGCCTCTAGAGGAGGATCCTTTCTTGCCTTTTCTAGCTTCTGGTAGCCTCAGGTCTTCCTTAGTTTGTGGCTGCACAACTCCAGTCTCTGTGTCTGAGACCAATTAATCAGTCCTCTCTATAGAACTTCTCTGAGCCTAAGTTAAATACATCAAATCCTTTTCAGCTCCAAAATTCTATTATTCTAAATAAAAAATAGCTAAATTAACCCTTCACATACTTAGTAATTGTACCTAATCATATAATCATGGTTTTGCTAGATCTAATTGGTACCTCTTCCTGAGCAGAGTGGGTAGAAGTTGCATGTCAGGAAAGATTGCAGAGTGGTACTTGTACTATCTTAAATCGAGTTGGCAAATGTTTGAGACTAGCTGTGTTCTTGTTCTGAGCACCTACGCAAGCCTGACAGCTGGGGTCTCCCAAGCCTCCCAATTGTGAATATCCAGATAGCATCCTAAATAATGGGAATAGTAGCTATCCTTGAACCTTCAAAGGCTTCTTCCTGCCCTTGGGACAGTGTCCAAAATCCTAAACCTGCCTACAGAAGCGTTTCTCAAACTATCTGTAGTGACAGACTAATTTTTTTCCCCAGTTTTATTGAAGTGATGAACAAATTTTTCATCTCTAAGCCATCATGAATCAACAGATTAGAGATTCAAAATTCTACGTTTGTAAAGTATAATAAAATTAACTTCCAGAAAAATATATTTTAAAAGACATAGAAACTCAACAGACCTAAAATTACATTTCAATAAATCTAATCAGAACAAACATAACAGGAAAAAATTATAGAAACTATATACATTGATTATTGAAAGCTTGCATGTAGGAGAATAAAATGGAGAATTGCTGATTGTGCTCATATCTTTTGTCATTCACAATCATAAAGAAAAAAGTTATAAAGAAAATAGAAATCCCCTGTATTAAATTGCTTCACACACACTTTGAATGAACACCATGTATATCAACAGTTGAGCTTGTTTCCTGCTTGTTAACTTATCTGAGTTGGATTGATGACAATGCTGCTCTCAGGGGATAACATACATCTATGTCTTGTTTATTAACACTCATCATAGAGAAATCAGTCTCCCAAGGTATATTGTCAGGAATGGAAGAAAATGAATTACTGTAAGCCAGGGTGTTTGTTCTTAATTTTTATCTAAAGTGAAGCAAACAATGCCGTATTTTCAAAATCCATCTTTAATCCTTTATCAGTAAATAGTTACTGATAAATAATTTATCATGTAAAGTCATGGTTAAATCTACATTATCTTTCAAAAATTAAAAGGAATGCTGGATCCACTATTTTTTATGCACAGATCTTCTTCTGATACAAAGTAAAATTCCAAAACTTCTATCAAATTTGTAAGGTACTCACAGATGTCAAAATTCTAAGATCATCAATTGTCCCATTGATATTTTTCACTAAATTATGGAACATGTCATAACAATCCATAGAAACTGTTCTTCCAAGCTTCTAACTCTCAATTTTACCCTTCAGTGTTGTCTATTAATGAAATATAGTTTGCGTTCCTTCCTTGAATGAATGTATTTAGATAATTTAAAATACCAAAGATGTCAAATATATAAACAAATCCATGCTGTCCAATTCACAACTTTAAAATGTTGAGATGAAACTGATTTCTTATCTTGCAGAAAGACTTTCTTTTGTGGTTCATACGTTCTCAACTGAACATTTTCCCTCTGTAATCATCATAACTCAGCCTGCAAAAACAGCTGCTTATTACCAGCTTTCATGTTCTTCACATCATCACAAAGAGAATAAGGTAGTAGAATTTAACACATTAGCCTTACCATACCTCACAATTTTTGCTACGTCGCTAAACACACTACCTGTTCAGCTAACTTTTTTTCTCATAATAAGACTTTCTTGATAAAGAAAGTAGTGTGTTACAGGGAACTATATTCAATATCCTATAATAAACCATAATGGAAACAATATGAAAGTGAATATATATATAATATGTATAACTATCACTTTGCTGTACAACAGAAATTAACACAACATTGTAAATCAAGTAGACTTCAATAAAATAAATTTTTTTAAAAAGTAGTGTGTTAAATTATAAGCTTCTTAATCTGAGTATTTATTCCAGAATGCTTTTCTGTTATTACAGTTGCACCACAGGAGGACACTTCTACATAAAACTTAAACTGAAAACCACCTGCTTAGATATTGTGGTAATATCAAAATGCAATCAGAGTTTCTAAACATTTCCTCTTCAGTTATCTCATGTGGACCCATTATAAACAGTTTAAAACTAGCATCACGTTTTGAGTAACTCTGGTCTACAAGACTCTACATAATTCATCCTCACTCAGATCTCCAGCTTCATCTCCTGCCACTTTGCCTCTCACTCCCTATACTCTGGTCATATATAAATACCCCATGCTCTCTCCCACTTCACACTCCATACCTCCCCTAGTATAGATGCATAGTATAGACAAGATGAGCTTCTCATTTTTATAACCATTTTTTTAATATTTGTGCTCCCTTCTAGAATGTAACCACCATAGGGACAGAGATTATGTCTACCTTCTTTTATCATCAAATGCCAGGAAAATTGCAGGTGTACAATAAATATGAACTGAACAGAATTTTTCTACAGCAGTTTACAGGGTGCAGCAACAAAAATGTCTTATATCTTCAGAAAAAAATATAAAATACCATTTTCAGACTCATTGGGTAGCAAAAGTGAAAAATGATCCCTCACCTTGATAGTATGACTGCATCCTTCTAGGAACTATTTAGCCCCTGAGCCTTCTAGAGGCAGAAAAGGAAAAGGAATTAAGGGGAAGTGGGGTAAGATGGAATAGGAGGGAGGGAAGAAAAAAATTCAGAAGAGGGCCAAGTACAAAAGCAGCTAAGTTTTCTGTATTATGCCATTTATTTTGTCTGGAATAGCCTTCCATACCTCATTTTGCATCCCCAGTCTCATCCCACACCCTACCTGATGAACTTCCATCCAGCCACAAGACTCACGTGATTATCACCTTACTTACACACACACACACACACACACACACACACACACACACACACACAGTAGGGGTTGGATGCACCCGGTTCTCTACTGTATTCTTCAAATCCATAAAACTCAGCATTCACCTCTGTTGTAACAAATATCGCATCATTTTTACAAAGTTGTTTACTTATCTATCTTCCATCTACCTAGAATATATCTTCCTTCAGGGCAAGAATTCCTGTTCACCTCTGAGGTGCCAGAACCTAGTTTAATGCCTGACCCAGTATAGATTTCAATATGTTTGCTGATATAATGAGTGAATAAGGTTTACGTCCATAAGAAGTCAGAAGGATGGGGGTAAGGTGGGGAACAGGGGAGTAGGGAAAGGGGAAAAAAGGAATTAGGTATGGAGTGGGGGATGGAAATTAGGCCAAATGACAATAAAAAGTAATTCTTAAGGATAAAGTAAATGAGGATAGATAGGTGGGAGAAAAATTAGATAAGGACAAAAAAGCACAACAGACTATTTTGAGTTATTACAAAAATGCCCTAATAGTCTACGAAATTTTATCTTTTTATTTGCCTTTTTTCTCTTTACTTGAGTATCTTTGTTCTTTTGTTTATTTTGTTGTTGTTGGTTTTTTTTTTTCCCAACAGTGATTTACTGAGAATCTACTTTATAGAAAGCATTGTGCTAGGTTCTAGGATATGAAGATAGAGACTGAGCTGGTAAGCATGATAAGAGCAAGGACAGAGATTTTCATAGATTAGAATAAGGTCAGGGAAGAAGGACACCTCACCACCAGACCCTGCATATTTCCCATATGGATGCTTTCAGCCCTTCAGTCGAAGAATGGACTCATAATGTAATAGTCTTTTTGAGATGAGTTCCCAGTGCTTTGCCCAGATGACAAAACATTCTGACCTAGAATTTATTTTCTTATTTCTCAGTGTCCATACTGAGAATTTGGCCTTTAATCAGTATTAATAACAACAAAAAATATACAAGGCTTCTCTGCTTTAAGGTATCTTCTTAAGCTAACCAAATAAATAATTTTTCATATTTTATAGATTATTTTTTCATTCCCACTTTTCTGCAGCAAAGAGATCAATTTTGCCCTAATTTATCTCTAATGTAATAGGAAGGTACTGATTTTCTGAATTTATTAATTTCACTTCGGTGACATTTTGCCTTGAATTTATGACATAGATTCATAATAGCCTAATGGGATATATCCATTTTGACCTGGTTTAGTAGCATCAATATTTGCATTACTGCCATTTCTGTAAAACCTCAAAATTGATATCTGACGCCTGCAGCTATGTCTGGGATTTTTAAATTGGTAATCTGATGATAATATATGATAATTATAATTTATGAACCCTATTCACTTAAAATCCTTTAGTGCATGCCAGGCAATAAATATCTATTTAATTAAATAAGTAAATGTGCAAATAAATAAAATAAATACTTATCTAAGTTTATCTTTATACAAGTAAAATAAATGTTTATCTAAGTTCACCTTTATACGAAAAGTTTTGATTAAAAAATTTAAACTTCAGTTACATTCTGGTTTCTAAATAGCATGGTAACATGGTGTAGAAGTAGAAACTGAGTGTAACGCATACTGAATTTTCAATTAACTATTGATACTGCTTGCTACATTTTCATAAATCAAAGAGAATGTGAGAAGGGTTGGTAAACTCCCTTTCCATAAGAAATTACAGCTAGGATGCAGTCTAGAAGCTGTGATGACAGACATAAAAAGAGACAAGGAGACAGGAGCTAAAAGATATAATGAGCAGTAAACACATGGGTGAGAGGTATGAATCACAAGGGAGGTGACAGGAAAAAAAGGTGATATTTGTTTTCACACTAGACTGGTTGGAGTTGGCCAGGAGAAAAGACAGGAAGTAGAGAAAGTAGAAAGGAAGTCTCCTCCTGCGGTCTTTCCCCTTGGCACTTAGAGAACAGTAGCAGGTTGGGTCCTTGCTTTGGTGCTAGAAGAGCATCTATTTATCAGGATGAGTGAGTGTCAACTCTGGTTAAAGTGTGATATGATAACATGACAGCAATCTAGTAAGGAGCCGTAAGTTCAGTTAGAAGAAACAAAGCAGAACAGTTGAAATGTAAAGAGGAATTCCCAACTTGTTTCTAAGATTCCTATTTAACTTAGCCGTGCTTAATTGATTAGTATTCATACTGATGATTAAATAAAAATATATTGTTGCAGATACATGAAAAATCACAGTTTGGTCTAAATCTCCATTACAAACAAATAAAGGAAAAGTTTGTCTTGCAACTGTCACCATCCCATGTAGTTGAGTGAGAAGCACTAAAGCCATAATTTTCAAACTTTCCTTTTTTTTAACACCTTTATTGGAGTATAATTGCTTTACAATGGTGTGTTAGTTTCCGCTGTATAACAAACTGAATCAGCTATACATATACATATATCCCCATATCTCCTCCCTCTTGCATCTCCCTCCCACCCTCCCTATCCCACCCCTCTAGGTGGTCACAAAGCACCAAGCTGATCTCCCTGTGCTATGTGGCTGCTTCCCACTAACTATCTATTTTACATTTGGTAGTGTATATAAGTCCATGCCACTCTCCCACTTCTTCCCAGCTTACCCTTCCCCCTCCCTGTGCCCTCAAGTCCATTCTCTATGTCTGCGTCTTTATTCCTGTCCTGCCCCTACGTTCCTCAGAACCATTTTTTTAAGATTCCATATATATGTGTTAGCATATGGTATTTGCTTTTCTCTTTCTGACTTACTTCACTCTGTATGCGGACTCTACGTCCATCAACCCCACTACAAATAATTCAATTTCATTTCCTTTTATGGCTGAGTAATATTCCATTATATATATGTGCCACATCTTCTTTATCTATTCATCTGTTGATGGACACTTAGGTTGCTTCCATGTCCTGGCTACTGTAAATAGAGCTGCAATGAACATTGTGGTACATGACTCTTTTTGAATTATGGTTTTCTCAGGGTATATGCCCAGTAGTGGGATTGCTGGGTCGTATAGTAGTTCTATTTTTAGTTTTTTAAGGAACCTCCATACTGTTCTCCATAGTGGCTGTATCAATTTGCATTCCCACCAACAGTGCAAGAGGATTCCCTTTTCTCCACACCCTCTCCAGCATTTACTGTTTGTAGATTTTTTGATGATGGCCATTCTGACTGGTGTGAGGTGATACCTCATTGTAGTTTTGATTTGCATTTCTCTAATGATTAGCGATGTCGAGCATCCTCAAACTCTTTTAAACTCATGTTCCCTTTATAAATATAACCCCAGGGGATTCTGATCTGTATCCATACCACTCAATAAAATTTCTGTTGAGTTTTTTTTAATTTTTATTTTATATTGGAGTGTAGTTGATTAACAATGCTGTGTAATTGAGTTTCATTTTCTACAGTTTATGTTATGAAATAATATAGCACTCCCCTACCTTTGATACCAACACCACCACCCTGCGGCATATACTTCCCCCTTGAGATTTACAGCCTTAAAGGAATCACTCAGCCTCTCTTTGGTGGCATTATACTGCCAACATAAATAGAGATGGAATAGACAACTGGGTTACATTATCATCTAACATGTCTATACTGGTAACCACTGAATTCGACAATTAATAAAACATAATACATACATCTATAAATATAAAATATTTTTCTATATTTGGTTTTATAAAGTGCTATAGTCTGATTACAAACCCTATCCTCTATTGGTTGCTCCTTCTCTGATTAGGCTAGAGAAAATAAATCATTCAGTGTGTTATGAAGAAAGGAAAAAACAAGAGTCTGAGATTTCCATTTAGGTCAAAGTAGTTAGAAGAGTAATTATTATTCAGTAAGACATGGAGAGGGGCTATCCGGGCAGGCCTTAGTTTGGCTAAATCAGAAAGCAAGATGTCATGTTTTAAAGGCTAAAAGTTGTGCCACTTCACAAAAATCATCCAACGAAGCAATCCTTGTTGGTTGCTAAATATATTTGCTAGCGTAAGCTAATATGAAACACACAGCAAAGTTTAAAAAAAGAAGAAAATGTTTATTTTAGTTCAGGATATCCAGCTGAGGTTAGCTCTATAGGCTTCCTTAAAAAACTGTCAGAAGATTTCTAACATCTCCATCTCTTAGTTAACCGTCCTTTGTTAATAAATGACAGAAATTAACATAATTTCACAATTTTAATCAAAATCAACTAACATTCCTTAAAGGAATTACATGGCTAAGGTATACGCAGGAGTGGTTAAAAACTACAATGTAATCTATTTCTAAGGGCATGTGCCCTTAAGGAATGTATAGTTTAGCCTCAGGGATATAGATGTATACACATGAAAACTGTTGGGCAAAATAAAACGTAATTGGTTTTATGAGAGAGAAATTACTTAGAGTATTAGAGGAACACAGAGGACAAAGGCAATAGATAAATTGGTAGACCAGTGGAGTTTTCTTGAAGAATGGAGAGTTTGATCTGGGCTTCAAAAACTTGGTTTTTAAAGGGTAGAAGAGAGAATGAGGGACACTCCAGACAGATGGTACATCATAGGCAAATGTTTCCTCCCTGTCTGAAAAATAAAAATCTAGTTCAGATGCATAAAGTGGATAAGTAGGTGATAAGGACAGAAGGTAAGTGAAGCCCACAGCTTTGAAAGCCAAAATGAGTCTGGATTTTATTTTGAAGACAATAGGAAACTGCTGAAGGTTTTTAAGCACCAGAGTGACTCAATCAGAGAACTTTAAAATGTCCTTTGTTCTTTTGTACAAATGAATGCTAAATACATTACTGACATCCTTTTATAAAAAGGCCCATCTGTACAGTACTGGTGAAATCAGAATGTTAAAAAGAAGCTGTGAATCCTCTCAAATTTGACAAGATAATATGAGTAATAATTACCTACCAAGGTTGGTCAAATACCTGTCGGGACTGCCAGATTACAGAACACAGTGCAGAAATTGATCGTAACATTCTCAGAAACAACAGAAAACCAATGAAGGTTCACACTTACAAAATATGATGTGGAAAAGAGGAGTGTTTTCCAGTGTTAAAACTTAGCATCTTTAAAATCTAGGCAAATTAGCAAGCATGGTCAGGAGCACCCAGAACAAAGCTATCAAATGTCTAGGACTCTTTTGTACATTTTGCTTATAAACATAGCAAATTAAAAAACTAAATGTTACTTTAGAAAGACTATACTTTATTTCACTGCATTAAATATCTCAGATATGGGGGGAAATGGGAAAAAGCTAAATCAGACACTATGATAGAAATAATGCTATATGTTCAACAAACTCTATTTTCTTTTAGTCTAAAGACACAGCAAGAATAGATTTCCCAAGCTCCCTTTTTTAGCACATGCTCTTGACTGAGTTGTGGCCGATAGAATATGGGTAGAAGGGATATTCAACACTCCCAAGACTGGCTCCTAAAACCTCCATACTCTCTCTTTCCTTGCATGCTGGCCAGGTGCAAAAATATACAGTGCAATGCTCTGAGACTCTTGAAGATTTAAAAGACAAAATACAACGAAACCACATGATGGAAGGAGATTAAATCTATGAATGTGTGGAAGAGGAACCCTCCTCCTACTTCCCAACGACCCTCACTGGATTGTGATATGAACTAGAATAAAAGCTACTGAGATTGGGGATTGTTTGTTACGGTCAGCTCATCCTGACTAATAGAGTTTCCCAAAACTTTATTCCTGTTTAAAAATCAGAAGAATTGTACAATATACATTCTAATTCTCCTCAAATCACTTAAAAGTATTTCAAAGCAATAAATACACCAAAACATTATGTTATAAATATAATCAAATATTGAGAATACTAAAAAGTAAAATTGAAGAGAAAGGATTTAAGGGAAAGGGATAGAACCACTAATCATTATATTCTGAAGTGAGGTAGCCTGATAATTCATTAGGGATTTATTTATCTCTTGGTGATTCTCCAGTGGGCATGTCCAGTGAGGATCAGACACAGTTTGGGGAGGAGACAAAAGAACGCTGAACACTAAATTACACCAAATTTTCTTCAGCTTTACGTGTTTAAAAAGAAAATTCTTATATGTAAGAGTTCTGATGATGTAGATTTTTTTTCTTGTATGTTTTTATTTTTCTAGGATATTCTTTCGTCTAATGTAGTTGTATTTGTCAGCTGGAATTTCTCATTATCTATTTTTAATATATTTTTCATTTTTTGGCATTTTACGTGGCATTTTTATACTTAAAAATTTTCCCTTTTGATAATATTCTAAGCATAAATTCTCATGACTGTTTATAAATCTTAACTAAGATGACTTTAATTTCCAAGTATGTTCCTTCTGTAAGATATGCTTTCTTTCAGTAGCATAGGTTTTTAAAGTGAGATTTCAGTGAGCCCAGACTGAACAAGCAAAACATAGGGATCAGAAAATGGGTAAGAAATTGATTAATATAAATTCCTTCTTTAATATCTGGTCATTTGAGCACTGACAGATCCTTAATGTCTCTTCCCAAATCATTTTTTTAAATAAACTGAATTATTTGATATCCTCTTCTGGCCAATATCATCATCAAAGTATCCTGTAATCCTCAGGTAGACCATGCATTACCTGACTGGCACTCAGCCCCAGAGGGGGCCGTTTGGTTTGAATCCTCACAAATAGATGTCCCTTTGGTACGACTATCATACATATATTCATTTATCAAATGTTTAATGAAGGTCTACTAGGCACCAGAAATTGCTGATACATTAATGAACAAAACAGACAAAAACTGCTACCCTCTCAGAGGCTTATTCTGAGGAAGAGATACAAATAATAAACTAAATTAACTACAATTAATTATACAGTATGTTGGATGGTCATAAGCACTATGGAAATAATAAAGTAAGAAAGTGAAATAGGCAGTTTATAGAGAGGTTAAAATTTTAAATAGGGTGTTTAGTAAAGGTCTCACAAAGATGGTGAAATGAATACTCAGAATTACCTAAGAAATTTACACAAAGTAAAGACTTAAGGCGATTGTCACAAGGATTAAATAAAACCAAAGCAGAACCCCCAAAATATTTTCTTCTATAAAAACTAGAGTTGAAACAACTTTTTGCTTTAATAATGTAGATATTTTGAAAAAATTGGGAGGAAAAACATTAGTATTTATTTTTTAGATAATTATCTCAAATATCTCCATGACTTCACATATGTAACTAAATGTAACAAGAAAAACAATGAAAGTTGAACATCTGTCCTCCTTCTTCATTCACTCATTCAATATCAACAAGTCTGCAAAATTCTCTGCTGGGTACTTTAGAAACTACAGTAATGAGTCATACAGGATCCTAGCTTAGTAATGTGATTTATGAAGAATATACTCAATTCTAATGTATACTAAATTAAATTAAAAGTGGAGCAATAATGTAAAAAAAAAGTGGGCATTGGGGTCAAGGAGGTGAGCTGTGACAGTATCTTAGGGAAGAGAGTTTCTAAACAGAGGGAACAGCAAATGCCTTGAGGCAGGAATGTTCTAGGCATACTTGTGGAACAGAAGGAGGATAGTGTGCCTGGAGCAGCAGCTGTACGGCTGGGATTAGGGGGACAGTAAGAGCACAGGAGGTCAAAGATGTAACAGGGTGCCAAGTCACCTGAGCCTGTGAATCACTGTAAGAATGCTGGCTTTTTCTTTAAGTGAAATGGAAAATCACTGAAGGATTTTGAACAGAGAATGATATTAAATGACTTATATTTAAAACGTTTAATTCTGGATGCTCTGACAATGACTGGAGGAGAAAAGGGTAGAGGAGCTAGGAGACTACTGCAATAATCCAGGGGAGAATGATGAGGCTCAAACCAGGGAAGTAGTGACTAAGTACAGTGAGAAGTGGTGAGACTGTGAATACATACTGAATTCAGAGCAGATAGAACTTACCAACAGACTTGATGTGGAGTATGAGGAAAAGAGAGGAATCAAGGGGAACACTAAGATCTTTTATATGAACAACTAAGAGAGATAAAATTGACATTTATTGAGATGGAAAATCTAGAAGAAGAACTGGTTAGGGGAAGAGAAGCGAGAATCAGAAGGTAAGTCTGGAACACATTAAACTTGAGATGACTATTAGACGTCCAAATGGAGATACTAAGCTGGCAGATGGAGTTTTGTGATGCAGATTCAGAGGAAAGGCATGTATAGGAAATATAAATCTGGGCATCATTGGCATGTAGATAATTTTTAAAGCCATAAGACCAAATGAGATCGCAAAAACTGTGAGAAAAGACAGACGGAAAACAATAAGAGTTCTGGGGCACTCCAACATTAAGAGTTCTGAAAGAACAGAAAGACATAGCAAAGAACTGAGAACAATAAGCCAGTGAATTAGGAGTAAAACTAAAAGAAGGCAGTGTCATGGAAGTGTCAAGTGCTGCTTGTAGGTCAAGAGAAATGAAGATTGATATTTGATCTTTGGATTTAGCAACATGGAGGTCATTAGTAACCTTGGCCAGAGCGATTTCAGTTGAATGATGGAGGCAGAGCCAGTTTGGAACGCTTCAAAAGAAAAATGAGAAAAATGAAATTAGAGACAGTGAGGATAGACAACTTTTTGGCACAATTTTGCTATAAAGGGGAGGAGAAAAATGCAATGGTAAGCAGGAGAGAAAGAAGGGTAGGATCAAAGGAGGTTGTCTTTGTTCTTGTTTTAAGATAGAAGATGTAACAATATGTTTATAAGGCGGTGAGAAAGAACCACTAGGGAGGAGAAAGCTGATGACTGAGAGAAAAAAGGGAGAATCACTGGAACGATGTTCTTGAGTACATTCTAGAAATGGAATCAAATACACAAGTAGAGGGTTGGCATTTGCTGAAAACTAGTTCTTCATCCATACTAACAAAAGAAGATGGAGCTGAGGCACACAAAGGCAGAGGTGGTTAAATGTGATGGTACAAGCTTAAGGATGGTCTCTTCTGGTTGCTTCTATTTTCTCAGTGGAAGTTAGGATGGGGCAGAGATGTTGAAGGTTTGGGGAAAGAGGGGAAGGTGTGAAATAGACATGTAGAAGTATAGAAGTGTGAGTGGCGTGGGGAAGTATGATTGCAAGGCAGCGTGATAAGTCTATTTGAGTTCAGTGATCAAAACTCTTGCCAGTCTTGTGATGGTAAAAGATTAGAAGGTATGTACAAGAGAGTTATATAGTGATTAATTAAGAAACTTAAGCTAGGTTAAAACGTTGGTAACGTATGAAGAAATGAGGGATAGTAAATAGGTAGGGGTCAAATGATTGTTCGATCAGGGTATTAGGAAATAAACTGGAGATAAATAGTCAGGGCAAGATGCCTGGGATCAAGATTGTGGCAAGGCTGCAGTTATTAGTTAGGATATGGTCTTGAATGAACATAGGTTGTATTTGAGAAATAATGGAGGACAAGATCTCTGAAGGAGAGGATGTCAAGGAACCAAGTGTCTAGAGTAGTAGAAGCACGATTCACATGGATATTAAAATCTTTAAGAACTGTGGCAGGAGAAATGTTGGGAGAAGTAAAGTAAGCCAGGAGCTAAAATATTCAATTAATAAGGTTATATTCCACAAGGAATCAAAAGTAAATGAATTGAAGAAACTTTGTGCTGCTAAAGATGGGTATTCATCATAGGGAATGGGAACCTGCTTTTGCCTTCTATAGAATATTAATGACCACACTAGAGAGACAGATAATTGAAAGCTATTTCAACAATCAAGACTAAAAAGGAATCTATTATGTATTGGGTAAACCATCTGGACATCTTTAAGGTTGGCTCATGCCTTTCCATTCTATAGGAGGAGTCCTTCAGAAAAGATCCCATACGACTAATGTACTTCAACTTTCACTGAAAGAAGAGTCAGCTGACATAATTTATTTAGATTTACTTTTAAAGTATTTGACCTTTAAAAGATACCTATACACAGAGCACATAAGAACAGAGAAATTATGAAATCAATACAACGCTCTACTAAGTTTAAAAAGGAAAAAGTAGTTACATTTAAAAATAAAGTACTATTTTTCAAATATGGGGGCAGGAGGAGTGCTAAGGAAGGACACGTTTGAGCCATTTAACATGAGATTATCTCCTCCCTGAGTATTCTAACTACTGTACATCAACAGGGAAAGCTGCAGGTTTCAGACGAGTGTTGCGATCACTCTGACCATTGATTACATTTGCTCAAACTTAAGGAGACTATAAGAAATAACATACGTTTCTAGTGGTGACCATTTAGCTATATGATGGCATTGTGATTCAGCAGCAGTTAAACACTAAGTATTCCCAGTTAGATTTTAAATTATACTCACATAGTATAATCTTTCACAAAGATAAAAAGATGAAACATCATCAAAAAGTAAATGTATCTCTTTAATCTTTGCCACTCCCAAAAGGAAATCTACAAAGCTCTTATGGGCAACCTGGTTTGGGTGAATGGATCAAAATCAAAAGTACAGTTTACCCTTGAAATATACCCTGAGAAAACCATAATTCAAAAAGAGTCATGTACCACAGTGTTCACTGCAGCTCTATTTACAATAGCCAGGAAATGGAAGCAACCTAAGTGTCCATCAACAGATGAATGGATGAAGAAGATGTGGCACATATATACAGTGGAATATTACTCAGCCATAAAAAGAAACGAAATTGAGTTATTTGTAGTGAGGCGGATGGATGCAGAGTCTGTCATACAGAGTGAAGTAAGTCAGAAAGAGAAAAACAAATACCGTATGCTAACACATATACATGGATTCTTAAAAAAAAATAAAATGCTTCTGAAGAACGTAGGGGCAGGACAGGAATAAAGACGCAGACATAGAGAATGGACTTAAGGACACAGGGAGGGGGAAGGGTAAGCTGGGACGAGGTGAGAGAGTGGCATGGACTTATATACACTACCAAATGTAAAACAGATAGCTAGTGGGAAGCAGCCACATAGCACAGGGAGATCAGCTCGGTGCTTTGTGACCACCTAGAGGGGTGGGATAGGGAGGGTGGGAGGGAGATGCAAGAGGGAGGAGATATGGGGATATATGTATATGTATAGCTGATTCACTTTGTTATAAAGCAGAAACTAACATACCATTGTAAAGCAATTACACTCCAATAAAGACATTTTAAAAAAAAGAAAAAGAAAAAAAATCCAGGTATAATTCAGTCAGCCCTCCATATCCACAGTTCCTCTGTATCTGTGGTTCCACATCTGTGGGTTCGACCAACGGCAGATGGTGTACTACTGTAGTATTTATTATTGAAAAAAAATCATGTATAAGTGGAAGTGCGCAGTTTGAACCCATGTTGTTCAAGGGTCAACTGAAAATGATAACTAAAGAAGCTTTTCAAGATAGTTCTCTGTCATGACAATATTTACTATGTGATAAGCAAACAAAAACTAGTACAAGACACATCCCTGCCTTCAAGTCATCCATAAACTAGAGAGAAAGACACACACATAAGAAAACTATATAGGTACAATATACATTTGCATACCAAATGCTAAGGGGCCAAAAAGGAAGGGAGATTAAGTCTTTCTGAGTCAAAAGAGGGCCATAGGTGGTATCTGAACTGGGCCTGGAGAACTGAGTTAAGGCTCAGATTGAAGGAGGTTTATGAAGGTCTGTGTTCTGGGAGAAGGTGGTATTGGGAAGCAAGAAGGTCATGCAGAAGGAAAAGCATCAGCAAAATGTAGAGGAATAAATTCAAAGGACATTTACATTAATTGTGAAGAGAGGTGTGGTTCATGAGGAGAAACAATGGAAATGTTCTGTAAAATGAAATTAGAAATGTAGCCTTGTAAGTCATTTATTTTTAGATAGTTAAGTAGTCTGTTAGCCTAAGCAGTCTGCTTTTACTCCTGCTAAGTAGTTATTTGCCAAAGTGTGTTCCATAAATATTAGTTCTATGGAATGTTGTCAGATATGACATAAAAAATGGTTCTCTGATCAAATAAGGTTAAACAAAATTTAAAGGATTTTTTTACTTTAGACTTTTCTGCACTTCTTAATGCACATTGTGAATCTCAAAAAGAAAAGAAAATATATAGTTTTACAAATGAATTTGACCACAGGAACCCCACCCTCACTTTTTTAAGGAGCATATTAGAAGACTAATGTTTTGTGGGAACGTATTCTGCAAAATGCTACTGGGCCAGTGAGGACATCACTACAATATAAACTGGCTTCCTACCACATGACATCGTACATATCTATCCCTCATCCAATAAAATTTTTTTAGTACCTTCTACATGCCAAGCCTAACCATGCATAAAAATACATGAGCCTTACAAATTCAAATTATGGTCATAGGAATAAAAATATTAGATTCTTACTGAGTTCATCGGAACAAAACAAAAATGAACTTGGATCCTTATTATAAAGGACACAAAATCATCAGGGTATAGTGGCAGTTAGAACTGAGATTCAGGACCTAAACTGTCTAAATTTAAATCCTAGCTATTCCACTTACTAACTGTGTGAGCTCAGACAATGACTTGACCAATCTGTGCTGATTTTCTCCTGTGTAAAATGGGAACTGTAACGGTACGTAACTCAGGGGTTGTTCTGATGATTAGATAAATTTAATAAGTTAATATTTATAAAGTGCTTGGAACAGTGCTACGTATATAGTAAGCACAATGTGTTCTTCTGTTATGGAAATAAAATAGATATGCTAGGGTCCGAGGGAGTGTTTTCCTTTCACAAAGTATTTCATTGCACATTTATTCTGGGAAATTTTCAAAATAAATCCTTAGGCTGTTTAGAGATTGGTGAAAATGAGATAAAACAAGCCCATTTGGGCTCTTCTCTTAAGTAGGAAACTTTACTGAGACGTCAATCTTTACCCTAGGTATTGAGCCACAGTCTCCTAGCTCTCATTATTTTCTCCCCACACCTGGTTAAAAAAGTCAGGATATAAAAATGTAACAGAAGGATGAGGGAATAAAGTTGATTGCTAGTTTCTTTATAGTACTTCTTCCTATTTTTCACACTGTCCAAAATCAGTGTGCATTACTTTTATATTCAGGAAAAAAAGTTACTTTAAAAAGTTAGCTTCAAACTAGAGTTAGAAACAAAGACGAACGCAATATAGTAATTTTTCTCCTTTTCAATCCAAAAAATAGTGGCCAGCAATAATTGGGAGCTCAAGGTAGGAATAAACATTATGTTTCAAATTCGAAATAGTTGTGAATTTACCAAAGAAATCCCAAAACTCTTAATATAATTTTAAAATTCATGAACATTAATATATTTTAAAGAAAACAATATGATTCACATTGAATTCTTAGCTGCTTAAAAATTCAGGTCACTGTACTTCTCTACAAAAAAAAAAGTGTTCAGAATTACCTTAAAAGTAAAATTGTAAGAAAGAGTTTAAGAACTCAAATTCTGAGGATTAAAACTAAGAAGTCTTCTTATAGACATTTCATAATAATAAGGTCTAAAAGGTTTCTTTTTCTTCCAGATTGAATAAAAGAATATTCCCCATTTCAGCAGGTGTTGGATGGATCATTCTGATTACCCAGGTCAAAAATCTTGGAACCATTGCTCTCATGTTCCACACCCAATCGTCCAATATATCCTTTCTGCTCCTCTTCAATATATATCCTGAGTCTGGCCACTTACCACCTCTACCCACAACCGTCTTGGTTCAAGCCAGCATCCTAATTGCTCTCCCTGCTACCATCCTTCCCCTTAGTCTGTGCTCCAAACAGCATGCAAAGCAATGATCCCATTACAACGCAAGTCAGATAGCGTCACTCCTTGGCCCAAAACCCTCAGTGCTTTTCCATCTTGCTTGAAGTAAAAGCAAAAGTCCTTGCTGAGTCTTCCATGATCTGATCCATGTCACCCCTCTGATCACACTCTTCCTCCCCTGTTCCATTTCAGTCTCCTCAGCCTCCTTACTGTTTCCATAACAAGCCAGTCAGACTGTTACTGACCAGGGTTCTTGGCTTCCTTAATCAATAGAAATTGATCAGAGGCCAGACAACAAATTCAGGCAAGGCTTTATTGGGGCCCCTGCTGCAGCAGTGGGGATGGAGAACAAACAACAGGTTCCGTTGCTCGCTTACTCCCCAAGGCGGGGGACGAGCTTGTTCCTTATATGGGGTGAGGGTAGAGGTGTGTCCAGGGGTCAGGCTGGAGGGGTGGCTTAGGTGTTTTGCCCACCCCTTAGGTGGTGTTGTGTGCAGGGGGCATGCTCAGTGCCCTGCTTTTGCTCCCACCCCCCTGCTTTTGCTCCAGGCTCTTCAAATGTGGCAGCTGGGTTTTTTGGTCTCTGTATCTTTTGTCCAGAATTTGCCCTAACTGCACATGCATGCAGTTATTTTTAGTTCCTTACTGTTTCTTAGTATTTTGCTGCTCGAGGAGAGGTGTGTCCAGGTGCAAGCCCTGTAGCACTGCAGCAAAGGGGCCCAGGTCCCAGCCTGTCTCAAGTCCTGTGCCCATACTGTTCTTTCTGCCTGAAATGCTCTTCCTACAGTTATTCATGTGGCTCAAATGTCACCATATCAATAACGTTTTCCCAGACTACCTCTTATTTTTTTATAAGAAAGTTTTTTTTTACTGAAGTATAGTTACTTTACAATGTTGTAAATGTACAGCAAAGTGGTTTCAGTTATACGTAACGAATATATATATATTTTTTAAGATTCTTTTCCATTATAGGTTATTACAAGATACTTAGTATAGCTCCCTGTGCTATACAGTAGGTCCCTGTTGTTTACCTATTTTGTACATAGTAGTGTGTATATTTTAATCCCAAACTCCTAATTTATCTCTCCCCTCCCCATCCCCTTTGGTAACCATAAGTTTGTTTTCTATGTCTGTGAGTCTATTTCTGTTTTGTAAATAAATTCATTTGTATCATATTTAGATTCCACATATAAGTGACGTCATATAATATTTGTCTTTGTCTGCCTAATTCACTTAGTATGATAATCTCTAGGACCATCCATGTTGCTGCAAATGGCATTATTTCATTCTTTTTGGTGACTGAGTAATATTCCATTTTTTATGTATCCATTCACCTGTCACTGGATATTTAAGTTGCTTCCATGTCTTGGCTATTGTAAATAGTTCTGCTATGAACATTGGGGTGTGTGCATCTTTTTTAATTAGAGCTTTCTTCTTTTCTGGATATATGCCCAGGAGTGGGATTGCAGGATCATATGGTAACTCTATTTTTAGTTTTTAAAGGAACCTCCATACTGTTCTCCATAGTGGCTGCACCAATTTACATTCCTACCAACAGTGTAGGAGGGTTCCCTTTTCTCCACACCCTCTCCAGCATTTATTTATAGACTTTTTAATGATGGCTGTTCTGACTCATGTGAGGTGATACCTCACTGTAGTTTTGATTTGCATTTTTCTAATAATTGGCAGTACTGAACATCTTTTCATGTGCTTGCTGGCCATCTGGATGTTTTCTTTGGAGCCCTGACCACCTCTTTTGAAATTGCAGACTGCCCCATACACATATTTTCTATCGTCCTTCCCAGAATTTTCTCTACATAGCACTTAACACCATCTAACATCCTATATATTCTCCTTATGTGTTTCATTGTCTCTCCTTAATAGAATGAAAGCTCCATGAAGGCAGGATTTTTCTGGTTTGTTCCCTGGGGTATTATTCCCAGAGGCCAGAACGGTGCTTAGCACATAAATAAGTGCTCAATAAATATCTGGTGAATGTTAAATGAGAGTGGAGTTGTTGGGTAGGCAATTGAATATACACTCCTGGAATTTGGAGAGATGCCTGAGCTGGAGATATAATTTTAGGAGTCATCAGTGAAGATGACATCAAAAATAAAGCCTGGAAAAGGAAACTTTCAAGAGAACTCATTTTCATATCTGTTGGAAAAGTATAAAGATAAAAAATAATGCACTTTTTGCAAATTTCAAATTAGCGAAATTTATAAAACTGGAGGCAAGTAAGATGATACAAAATATGCAACTAATTGCAGGAGTCTGAGTCAATTTTTAATTGCTTTCTAATTGCATTTCGCTTTATTTCATATGCAAGCTTATCTTACCTTCTCAGTAAATGAAGAACATGGATGTCTTCTCATCTGTTTACCATCTGATCTTAAACAACAACCATGGAACACTGATAAGGAAATGAAACACATGTAATGTGTTCCTAAAGAATTCACATTCTAGTCTGCATCTTCTGTGACCTTTTAATTGTACTGGTGACTGACAGGACATGTGGGAATTGAAAGTAATATACTTGGAAGTAAATGGAGATTGCAATTCTCCTTCCAATAATTTGAAACTTACACTGAAGCTTCTTCAAAATATAAATGCAGAGTCCAAGGTCAGACAACACTTTACTGAGAATCAGCAATTAGAATCCCAAATGGTCCCCTCAAAGACTGCTGTCTGCATGTAGTGGAAACAGATGCGTAAAGTGGGAAAGTAGTATAAAATAACCACCACCACTGCTTGGTAATTTGTGTTAATTAAATGTATGAAGTTGTCAGCCCACTGTACTTCTTAAATGATATCACTCATCAGTCCTTGCAATTTGTTTCCACATGATGCAAATACAGTCGGAAGTTGCCTAGCTACAGGATAATCTAAAAGCTTTTCCAAACACCTTTAATGAATATTCACAACCACCACTCTCCAAACTGCAATATTTCATCACCTACTATATTTAAAATTTCTAAAATCTGCATTATATATTTCAAGTATGTCTAAATCAAAATTAAAGTATTGGAAAAGCCTACATAATTTAACAAGTAACAGGTATTAGAGGGTGCTGACTCAGCAGATGGTAGGCAATCAATGGGCCAACCTTACCTGCATAAAAACTGCAAATAACGGCAGGCTTAAAGTTATGAAGGTGAAGAAGCTGAGAAAGAGCTTAAAATTTTATAAAAGCGATAGACAAGGGAAATCAAATGAAAAGAAAATGTACAAAGGCAAGAGAGTTGAAAATATAAAAACAACCTGAACAGTTGGTAAAATAGAAATCAAGTAAATGAAATGGGTTCAAGATCTGAGCTAAAAAGAAATTGTTATTACTCGACCATCAAATAAAACTCACATTTTAAAAAACAGAAATTATTATAACCAAGGTGGGAGTAAAAGAAGCAAGAGAATCCTGGAATACTGTGGAAACTGATATGAAATAGGTCATGGCTGTGAATTTTTCCTAGTTTCCTTTCCGACAGAATCTCTAGAGGCTTCTCTTCTCTATCACATCTCTCCAGCGCTCCTCACTGCGTCCAGCATTACACCACCTTCCTGACCACAGCACACCCATTTTTCAATAGATTTATATGGAGTATGGAAGTCAAGAAAATGACAAAATTTGAGACCCTTCTGGTTGACTCATTATAAGTCATATTTAACACTTATTAAATGTCAGTGTCCTAGAATCATAGACTCTCAAGGTCAAAATAGATTTTAAAGGTCTTCCAGTCCAACCAAGTATCCATTCTTAAACTCCCTCTGTAACATTCCTGCCACACAGCTGTTTTATTTTTACTGAAACATGTTGATTGATAGAGAATCCACCATCTTCCAAAATGGTCCATTTCACCTTCAGCCTGTTATTCATTCCATTCTTATGTCACCTAAACTAAATACTTTACCTGGGACATTTATTGATAAGAAAACATAAAAAAATCACAGTGCCTGGGGCCTACCTCCGAGAGACTCTGATTTAGAGTCAGTATATTGTCAAAGCTCCCGAAGTGATTCTAATATGCAGCCAGGACTGAGAAACATTGCACGAGACTAGTTCACGCCACACCGGGATGATTATAAAGACTGATATACAGATGATAATACATTCCTTGCGATTATACAGAAGAATTAAGCCACATGATAGCATGCAAAGAGTACAAGGTTTGAATTCAGACAGGCCCGGCCCAACCACTTCCTAAGTGAGTGACCTCAGCCAAGTTGCCTAGCTGTCCTGAGTCTCAGTTTCCGCATCTGCAAATAGAGGATAATAGTAACTACTGGGGAGTTTGAGGAGATACTCTACTCCACATGACCAGTTCGGTGCTATCATGTCCACCTGAGCCTTCTCCAGGTAAACATGGTGGACAGACCCCAGGGTGGTCCCACAGTTCCCACTCCTTGGTGTTCATACCCTGTAAAACGCTCTCCCCTTGAGTGTATGTGGGACCTGTGACTTCCTTCTAACCAACAGAATATTCAGAGATGAGGTGATTGTGCAGATAATTAAGGTTCCAAATCAGTTGATTGTAAGTTAATCAAAGGGATGAGTCTCCTGGGTGGGCCTGACTTAATCAGGTGAATGTCCTTTAAAAGAGAGACTGGGTCCCCCCTGAAGGCACAGACAAGCAGGAGATACTCTCTCTTACAAGGCAAGGAACTGTGGATGGGCCACTAGAAACTGCAGGTGCCTCTAGAGCCTGAGGGCAGCCTCCAGTCAGTAGCCAGTAAAAAATTCAGAGTTCTCAGCCATATAGCTTCAAATGAATTCTGCCCACAACCTGAGTGAACTCAGAAGCAGACCCTCTCTCAGTCAAGCCTCTAAATAAAGATGCAGCCTGTGAGACCCTGGACAGAGGACCCAGTTAAGCTGTGCCCAGACTACTAAGCCATGGAAACTCTGAGATAATTAATAGTGTGTTGTTTTGAGCCACTAAGTTTCTGGTAGTTTGGTCTGCAGTATAAAACTAATACCATTTTGTTTGAATCTTTTCAGTCTTTTCATGGCTCTGGTAACTCTACCCCAAACATCTCCACTTTAGCTAAATTCCGTTTGAAGTGTGGCTTGCAAAAGTGGATGCAACCATCACAGAAAAAAATTATTCAGGCAGAAAGTATTAATGGATGCTAAATCTGGGGTTGTGGCAGTCACCTAAATTTAATAAGAAACATGATATTTATAATTAAATTTGATTATGCCCTGTTTTTATATTTATACATAATAATTTATATTAATCTATTCTAGTTTGTATTAATCACTTGAGTTGCATAACGACCTCACTAGCTTTACGTTATTTTGGGGATATAGCCATGTACATGCATGTGCACACACACCTGTGTAGATTATCCGGCCAATCAGGAAAAATCTCAGAAACTTAGTATTCCTCTTTTCATATCTGCACAGGCAAAGTACATTTAGAAGTACCTCTAGGGCTTCCCTGGTGGTGCAGTGGTTGACACTCCGCCTGCCGATGCAGGGGACTCGGGTTCGTGCCCGGGTCTGGGAAGATCCCACATGCTGCGGAGCAGCTGGGCCCGGGAGCCATGGCCGCTGAGCCTGCGCGTCCGGAGCCTGTGCTCCACAACGGGAGAGGCCACAGCTGTGAGAGGCCCGCGTACCGCAAAAAAAAAAAAAAAAAAAGACACCGTTATTACACTTAGGAAATTCCAAGGTTTTTAGGAGATCTATGATGGAAATGGGGATAAAGAACAAATATATATTTCTTTTTATACATCACAATATCACATGCAGTCTGTAGGGTGAGCCCTAATCCAAGCTGACTCTATCCTTAAAAAAAGGTGAAATTTGGACACAGAGGCACGCACACAGAAAAAAATGCCATGTGTACATGAAGGTAAGATAGGCTGGGACCTGGGACCCTTTACTGCAGTGCTTGCACCTGGACAAATGTCTCATTGAGCAACAAAACACAAAGGAACTTATAAGGGACTAAAAATAACTGCACTCACGCACAGCTGGGTCAAATTGTGAACAATAAGATACGAAGAGGCCGAAAAACAACTGCCGCTTCTGAGGTGCTGGGAGCAAAAGCAGGGTACTGTGCATGGTCCCTGCACACAGCATCACCAAGGGGGTGGGCAGACCGCCTAAGCCGCCCCGCCACCCAACCCACCGATCCGCTCCTACCGTCAACCCATTTAAAGAACGAGCTAGCCACCCCACTCAGAGATTGACCAAGGGACACCTGTTACTTGTTTTCACTCCCTTGTGCTGCAGAATGAGTCTCAATAAAGCCTTGCCCGAATTTCTCCTCTGGCCTCTTATCAATTTCTATTGATTAAAGAATCCAAGAACAGGTAGGTAACAGGTAGAGATCAGGGTGATGCGTACACAAGACAAAGAACACCAAAGATGGCCAGAAAACCATCAGAAGCTAGGTGAGAGGCTTGAAACAGCTCTCAGAGGAAACCAATTCTTCCATTGCCTTGGTTTTGGAATTGTAGCCTCCAGAACTGTGAGACAATAAATTCCTATTGTACAAACATCCAGCGTGTGGTACTTTGTTACAGCCACCTGTTTAAAAAAAAAGAGACAACAGGCCTAAAATGGGGTAACTTTGCTAAGCCCTAAGTCAGCAAACCTAGACTTAAAACCTACTCTAACTGCAGTTTCAGCCTCTCCTTGGAATGTAATCTTAACCAGTCATCCTGGAACTTCCTGGCCAGCACTACTGAGAGAATCTGCCTTCCTCCAAAAGGAAGGTGATCTTGTCAGAAACAATCCTTTCTTTTATTTATGATTTCCTATCCCACTCATTTCTGACTTTAAAAGCCATTCCTTCTTTGCAGCTCTTTGGAGTTCCTTTCTATTTGCTAGATGAGACGTTGCCTCATTCATGAATCATTGAATAAAGCCAATTAGATCTTCAAATTTACTCAGTTGAATTTTGTTTTTTAACAAGCCCTAGCAAAATAATACATAATTCAATGTTAAAAATAAACCCAAATTCCAAAGGAAACCAAAAAAAGAAAAACCCACATAAAATGAGTGTTCACTTTTTTGATAGTCATACATTCATAAGGTGATGTTTATTTTCATAGATAATGATAGTACAAAAACATGATTCTCAAAGTAAAGTCTTTACACATGGATTAACCTTAGGTCGGAAACTGAAGAGATTCTTAAAAGAAAGAGGAATATTCTACAGAGAAAGAAAAAGGAATAATTTAGAGTGCATGTATTTTAATAGAAACTAAGGAAGAATTTTCAAATATACAAATGGAACAGAACAATAAAGAGGGTTAAAAGACACGTGCACTTTCTTAATAAAATGATGAAATCACAAATGCTAGAATAGATTAAGAAGATAATAATGAGTTGTCGAAGAGAATCCATTTGGACATATCTTTTAAATTTTAATTCTTTACAAAGAACTATAAATTGTTATATTTGCAATTTAATCATTACTTTTTAAGTCTTTCAGTTCCTTGAAATTTCCTACTAAAGAATTGTCAGTAAAAAGATGTGGAAAAAGATATTTTGTGTTGAATTTGAATATATTATTCACTTAATTACAACCTTCATGTAACAAAGGTTTCTTAATGTAGTCTCATTTAAAATTAATAGATACTCAGTGAATCCAAATGTTTAATGAGCTACAAGGTTTATTAACATTCCCATTTTATTTATTTTTAGCGTTATTAAAGCTCATCTATTGCCCACAGGCTTGTGATGCACATATCACATAATAAAAAGGCAAAATTAAATTTAAATTCTTAAGTAGCAGAGTGAACACGAACATGGCTACATTATTTCAGAACTGCCAAATTTAAAACTGAAGATTAAAGTTTTTATTTGCTATTAATTAATATTATATTTATACATGAAGAGAGTGCAAACAAGTGCAAAAGTTACCAACAGACTTATAAAATGATATTTTACATGAAAATTAATATAATTTGTAGCTTAGGAGTAGCACTACTGCTCAAATAAATACCTCCCTCATCTATTGATGATACAGTGATTGATTCCTGAGTAATATAAATATTTTTAAAGAGGGCAACATTTTAAGCTATCCTCAGTGAAAATACTTGAGATCTCAACCTAAGTGCACATTTTTATAGCTGGCAGGTGGGGCCTTAGGGAGGGAGTGAAGGAAAGAAGCATCTGGAGGCTGGAAGCACCAAAACCGGCGTTTGTCAGTGTCCTTATTTTATTTGTATCTACCTATTCAGGATTCTATTTTTCCAAATGAACGTCTTCATGTTTTGGAAGTCAAAGCCCCAGACACTGGATAGACTTGTGCAAACCATGGTCTAACTTCAATTTATTTGCAAACATTTATTGAGTATCTATTACGCCCAAGATACTGAGCTAGATTTTACGGCAGATACAAACGTAAGAAAGATATAGTGACCAACGTCTTCGGAAGCTTACAATCTACAGGGGTATAAAATAAGTTTAAAATTTACTAACAACACAAGCAGTATAGCACGATGGGTAAGAACAAAGACACAAGAATTACACTGGGTTGAATTGTGGCTCCAACCTAATGAGCCATGTAACTTCTCTGTGTTTCAGTTCCTCAGCCATGCAATGGGAATAGGCTGTTATGAAGACTAACTAGAGTTAATAAATGCAAAGCACCTAGAGCAGTGTAAACAATAAGTATGAGGTAAGGGTCATTTGAGAAAACTAAAAACACAGTGCTAATGGATTCAAGGGAGGGCAAGATGGCATTTGGTGGGAAAATCAGGAATACTTTCCTAAGATAGAGAGCATAAGGCAGCAATGTTAGTCATTCCCCCTGCCCCCTTCATATGCAAAAGAACTTCTCCACCTTTGTAGAAAGGACCTCTGCCATTCTGTTGCCTGACAGGTTCACTTAACGTGTGGGTAGTACTGTAACATATTCTTTTTCTTTAGTTTTCTCTTTCTCCCTGGTCACAGTGAGAATAACTTGTGCTAAAACTGTCATTTTATAACAAAAATATGTCAACATTCCACACAGTCTTTGCAAGAATGTCAGGATGAATTTTTATGATGCGAGTGTCATGAATATCCTTCCACATTCATTTATTTTTAATATATGAAGAAGCAGGTGCTTGTCTGCTAAGGGAATAGAGAACATGAGATGAATTTGGTTCACATCATGGTACTGATTTTTAGGATGGCACAGATATTGGTGTGGTTAGGGCTCAACCAATAGTCTAGAACAAATCAAAAATAATTTATCATGCTTATCCGAAGTAAAATAGTAATGCCTTTTCAAATATGTGTACATTATATACAGCTTCCTTAAAAATAAGTCTTAAAAACTATATAAACTTTTAAAATGTTAACTTTTTCGATTTTCCTTTAACTTAGGGATATAGGTATTGTGGGTTGAATTATGTCCTCCCAAAAGATATACTGTAGTCCTAATCCCCACTCACATACCTGTAAATATTACCTTACTTAGAAATAGGGTCTTTGCAGATGTTATCAAGTGATAAAATCATCGTAGATTACAGTGGACCCTGATCAAATTACAGTATCTTATAAGAAGAGGTAAATTGGGACACAGAGATAGAGCACACAGACCCAAAGAGAAGAAGATCACGTAATGAAGAAGGAAGATTGGAGTGATGCACCTTTAAACCAAGGAATGCCAAGGATTGTGGGCACACATCAGAAACTAGGAAGAGGTGAGGAAGGATTCTTTCCCAGAGACTTCAGAGGGAGCAAGGTCCTGCTGACACCTTGATTTTAGGCTTCTAGTCTCCAGAACTGTGATAGAATAAACAGCTGCTGTTTTAAGCCACCCCATCTATATTCCTTTTTTTGTTTGTTTGTTTGTTTGCGGTACTCGGGCCTCTCACTGTTGTGGACTCTCCCGTTGCAGAGCACAGGCTCCGGACGCGCAGGCTCAGCAGCCATGGCTCACGGGCCCAGCCGCTCCGCAGCATGTGGGATCTTCCCGGACCGGGGCACGAACCCGTGTCCCCTGCATCGGCAGACGGACTCTCAACCACTGTGCCACCAGGGAAGCCCCCACCTATATACTTTGTTATGGCAGCCGCAAGAAGCGAATACAGTTAGGTTAGTTCATTCACTCAGCAATACTTATTGCGTCTGTCATGTATTGAGCACTGTACCAAGTGCTGCGGATACTGTGAGCAAGGGCAACAAAGTCCCAGTTCTTGGGCACTTGTGTTCTTGCAGAGAAGACAAACATAAAACAAACCAACATTCATGAGACTGAATGCAAACATTCTACCCAAAGCACCTCTCTCAAGTCGTTCTCTAACACATTAGTTTGTTTAATTTTCTTTATAATCTTCATCAAGATAATGAAATTATCTCACTTGTTTTGTCCTATGACTGTGGTCAGTCTTCTCTCATTCTATCTCCAGTTTTTAGAAGAATACATGACATTGTAGACACCCAATAATTGCTGAAAGAAAGAATGAATGCGGGACTTCCCTGGTGGTCCAGTGGGTAAGACTTCACGCTCCCAATGCAGGGGGCCCGGGGTTCGATCCTTGGTCAGGGAACTAGATCCTGCATGCAGGCCACAACTAAGAGTCCGCATGCTGCAACGAAGATCCCATGTGCTGCAACTAAGACAGGGCACAGCCAAAAAAAAAAAAAAAAAAAGGAATGAATGAATGAATTAAAGAGAAAAGGTATAGAATAAGTACTTATTAAGGAGATATGACCTCTTCTAAAAGATCAAAACAGCCTTCCCTGTAGAAGTGATATTTGGGCAGAGTTATAAATAGAAGTTAACAGCTCACCAGGGACTAATGTGAGTTAATTTGAAGAATAGGCAGGAAAGAATGTTTCAAGCAAAGAAAATAGCACTTATGAAGGCCCTGAGGCTTTAGAGAAAAGAATACAATACGTTTTAGAAATTCAAAGGTCAAGGTGGCTAGGACCCAAAAAGTAAAGTGGAGACCATCAAGGTGAGTATGGTGAAGCAGGCAGTGGCCAGATCATTGAGGCCAGGTTAAGCATTTCGACCTTCTCCTAGTAGAGAGTGGGAAATCTTCGCAGGGTTTTCAGAAGGAGAGTGAATAATCATGTTTACCTTTCAAAAATTTCTCTCTGGCTCCAGACTAGGTATTGAAAGCCGACAAGAGCGGACATGGTGGGGGTGGGGGGTGACTCAGGGGCTGTTACAGCAGTCTGGATGAGAGATAAGACTAGCTCAGAGCAGAAAACTAGCTACAGAGAAACAGATTCAAAGATTGTATAAGCATCAAAAAAAAAAAAACAAGCAGAAGTTTGTAGTTGATTAGATGTGAAGGAGCAAAGGATGAAAACAAGGGTTCTGGCTTGTGTTGCTGGGTCAATGGGGTATTTTTTTTCTGATAAGGAACTAGAAAAGAATCAGATAGCAAAGCATGGGTAAGAGTTTAGTTTTGACCATGTTGAATTGAGGTTCTAATGACACATCCACATGCGGATGCTGAGTAGGCAGGGTCACAGATGAGTCTAGATCTTGTCAGAGAGGCCTGGGCCAGAGACATCAATGAAAGGAATCACAGACCTAGAGATGGTAATTGATCAAAATACTTAAAGAGAAGAGAAAAAGGTTTTGGTTATGTCTTGAGAAACCAAAGCACTTGGATATATCCTTAATTTCTTTACAATCTAGAGTAAATCATTTTTATTTTCTTGAATACAAGCTCTCCATTGCTTGTTTTAAAAAATTAAACACGTACTGAAAAACAACAAATCTTCTGAATTTTATTCTTAACATTGAGATCTTAAATTTTACTAAATGGTGATGATAAAATTTAATTTGCTTCAAATATCTATCAATGATAAACCTATAGCAATTAAACCACTTGCATTTACTTTGTACACTTGTCAACCCCAAGTAAATTTTGGATAAATATTCTTCATATAAGACATAAACTTGCCTTCCAATATTCAAGCTTCCTGTATAAACATCTACATACAAACCCAAACCCAAGAGAACTATTGTCATCAGATTGAATTCTCATTTCCTTCTCAACTTTGAACTACTTTTCCATTTTCAATATGTCTTTGGATTATTGAGAACTTGATGACCAGAAGAGAGGCAAGAAACAGAGCAAAGACATAATACCATGACTAATTCACAAAACTAACTTTGGGTTATAAGAGTGTGAAAACACATGCGGGAAGCAATAACACATACAGAGTTTTCTTTCCAGAAACTGCTTTTGAAATGGGCAACATTAGAGAATGTTTATAGAATTCAATTTCCACTTAATTCAGAGGGAAAATTGCAAATTTTAAGATGCCTTCCTATTATTTACAAAACAAAGCTTATTTATAACCAACCCATCCTTGAAGAGCCTTTCATGTTAAAATTTATCTATTCTGTCCCTTTTCATCGTCCTTGACTCAAAACTTGATTATAAAGTCATAAACATTCTCTCCTCTTCTCCCCTCATTATTTACATAATTAACTTATCAATGTCAATTGCATAGAATCCTTTTTAGAAATCATTGGTTCAATTTTATTTTCATAGGTGAGGAAACAGCTCAAAGACATTAATCAACTTCTCCCAAAATACACACTACTTTTACTTTTCTTTGGTTCAAACCTGTACATTACCATTTATATGTAATAAGTCACCTTTCCATATTTTGGAGGGAAACACTGTGCTGAACTAGACCCTGTCTGTCATTATACCCAAGTTTTACCCCACTATAAGTAAAATTCACTCTAACAGTAGACGAACCAACTTCCCAATTATCTTTTAATGGTTACTTCAAGACAAAACTCTTCTGAAAGAATATCAGTGCACTTCAGTTTGAGCTGTCCTCTCTATTGCATTATGAGGTATTTATAATGCTCCTTTACCCCAGTATAAAGTAAAATCTGTATTTCCATGATGAGTATATTTGTACTGTACTTTACTTCATAATATGAAGGGGAATCTTAAGGGGAAATCACAAACCTTCACTCCTTATCACAAAAATAGGAATTTGACTCCCACTGTTCCAGAAATCTCACAAAATAAAAAGGGTTTATAAATGCTGAATTTTCTTAAAAAAAAAAAGAATACAAATATATTTTTATCTCCTCTTGAAGTTTACCCCATTTGCTTCTCATTTCTCAAAGTGGCCTTTGGAAACATTTCAATCTTCAATTCATGAGCAGGGAAAAAAACATTCATTCCTGATTTAATGAAGTAATTTTAGAAATGAGTTTCTAAAGACAGTAATAGGGTATCGCTATGGACACAAGGGAGAAAAAGGAAATTTTTGGCCAAGTATGACTCAACATCTACAATCTCAGAATATACATTTATGTAATGGGAGAATTAGGTATACACTTAAAACTTTCTCATGTTTTCACTGCAACTGAATAAAATCCAAGCTCCTTACTAAGTCCTAGAAGACCTGTCACCATCTTGATATTGCCTGACTCCAGCGTCATCTCAGAACACTCCCTCGCTTTATACCTGTCCACCACGTGTCGCTTGAAGATGACAACCTACATCTGACTTCAAGACCCTTGCTTTAGATTTTCCCAATGCCTGGGATATTCTTACTCTTGATCTTTACATAGCATAATGGCCTTCCCTGACCAGCCTGTCTATACACACCTGCCCACCTCAGGTCTTCCCCATTATCCTGCAGGGTATTTGTTACTATCTGAAATCATTGCTATTTTAAGGTTTATTATCCATTTTTCCCCACTAGATTGTAAACTAAATGAGAAAAGGGAATTTAATCCTAATTTACTGCTTGGTTCTTAGGCATGTAGATCAGCACATAGCTGATGCTCAGTTAATAGGTATTAAATAAATGTAACATTGATGTTGGTCTACTGCTATCTTTTATTCACTCAACTACATTTATTGTCTACTATGTGTAAGATAACTTGCGAGGCATTACCTAAGAGTAAAATAAAAAAAAAATTCTTCAAATTTCTAAAATCAATGCTAAAGGGGATGGTGGGGGAGGGATAAATTAGGAGTTTGGAATTAACATGTACATGCTACTATGTGTGAAACAGGTAAACGGTATGGACCTTCTGTCTAGTACAGGGCATTAATACTCGGTATCTTGTAATAACATATAATGGAAAAGAATCTGAAAAGGAATACATATGTATATATATGTGTGTGGGTGTATGTGTGTGTGTGTATAGCGAATCACTTTGCTGTACATCTGAAACTAACACAACATTGTAAATTAACTATACTTCAATTTTAAAAAGCAAACAAAAACCAAAAACAAAACAAAAAAAAAAACAGGTGCCAAGAAAAAAATTTCTGAAATCAGAAGGAAAATCACAACACACAAGGGATTAATCTCCAAAATATACAAAGAGGTCATTCAGCTCAATATCAAAAAAACAAACAACCCAGTCAAAAAATGGGTGGAAAATCTAAATAGACATTTCTCCAAAGAAGACATGCAGATGGCTAAAAAGCACATGAAAAGATGCTCAGCATCACTAATTATTAGAGAAATGCAAATCAAAACTGCAATGAGGTATAACTTCCACTGTCAGAATGGCCATCATCCAAAAATCTACAAACAATAAATGCTGGAGAGGGTCTGGAGAAAAGGGATCGCTCCTACACTGTTGGTGGGAGAGTAACTTGATACAGCCACTATGGAGAACAGTATGGAGGTTCCTTAAAAAACTAAAAATAGAGTTACTATGTGATCCAGCAATCCCATTCCTGGGCATATATGTGGAGAAAACAGTAATTCGAAAAGATACATGCACCCCAATGTTAACTGAAGCACTATTTACAATAGCCAGGACACGGAAGCAACCTAAATGTCCATTGACAGAGGAATGGATAGAGAAGATGTGGTACATATATACAATGGAATATTACTCAGCCATATAAAAGAACAAAATAATGCCATTTGCAGCAACATGGATGGACCTAGAGATTGTCATACTGAGTGAAGTAAGTCAGACATAGGGAGACAAATACCATATGATATCACTTATATATGGAATCTACAAAAAGGGTACAAATGAACTTATCTACAAAACAGAAACAGAGTTACAGATGTAGAAAAACTTATGATTACCAGGGGTAAGAGGGGGGAGGGATAAGGTAAGAGTTTGGGATTGACATATACACATTACTCTATATAAAATAGATAACTAATAAGGACCTGCTGTATAGCACAGGGAACTCTACTCAATACTCTGTAATGGCCTATATGGGAAAAGAATCTAAAAAAGAGTGGATATATGTATAACTGATTCACTTTGCTATACACCTGAAACTAACACAACATTGTAAATCAACAGCACTCCAATAAAATTTTTTTAAAAAAAGAAGGAAAATCAAATCCTAAAATTATAAAACTATAGCATTGAACTTTAACTTAGAGATCACCTAGTGCAGCTTCTTTATCCTACAAAGGAGGGAACTAAGGGATAGAGATAATAGTGTCCTCCCCAAGATGACACGTTTTCTCTATGTTTCTTGAAATGAAGGTGCTAAGTCAGATCCTCAAAAGAATATTTATAGTGCTAACATATGAAGTTGCTTCCCACCAATGAAGTAAAATTTACTATTATAAACATTATTACTATGATTCTTACTACTACTTCTACTAAACTATGGTGTAGATGTGACAAAGGATTTTATTTCCTAAACATGTGAATGACTATGTCTATAACGCATGCGAAATCCTTTAAACACCAAATAATTAGATCAATTCAGTCACCCAAATACATAAATTCCATCAGCTCTTTATCAATGAACAGACTATCTCCTGCTTAAACAAGCTGACAATAAAAATCAAGGACTACAGCCCCCAAACGGTTGAATCAGCAGTCCTGTAAAAGATACAATCACATACTGAGGCAAACATATTGAACTGATGATTTAATTCTGTGGGTAAGTTAAGGCTTGCAGTACCTCACACAGCGCTTGTAACAGCAGGGTCAGTAACTACAGAATTGAATATGTTACAAATACTAAGTGACCATCAAATAGCGGCCAGACAGATGGATGAAGGGAAGACTGATTTGATTCCTGAAACCTTCCATCACCAGGTGTGTGCTATCTGCTTCATACCTGTCATTGTGCTTGGAGCAGTTGATCTTTCTGGCATCATTTAGGGAAGCAAAGAATCCTTAGGGTTGGGGTTTAATTTAGGGTTAAAATAAGCTTTTTTAAAGTTTATTTTATTTCTCTATGAAGACTTCACTTTACCCACATCCATCTCATCTAAATGACCATTTAGCTACTTTTTAGAGATATTCACAGCTGTGCTTCTTTTAATAACTTTTACATACTTCGCAACAGAATATGTAGAAAATCTGGTCCAATAACTAACACAAAAAGCCCTTCAACTGTCATTTTAGTTTACCAAGTATTTTTTTAAACTCATATCTTTTCTTTTAAGAAGATAACATTTTGAAATAGAAACATTTCATCTTTTCACTCTGTTGGAAGGTAATGAATTTGGTGGGTTTTAAGTAATTTTTAAATGAATACAATCAGGTCTGCCCATTAGAGCCATGATAGCTTGTATTGTACATTAACAAAATGACATGGGGGAAGTTAAGGGGTGAGAGGAAGAAGGAAAACGGAGCTTCCTTTTCACCCCAGAGATGCTCTGCTTGCTGCCTCTATCATAATAACTTAACAAATCCCCTTTGCAAAAGCCCTTATTGTGCCCTAAATAGCATAGAAAGCCTACGTTATTCCTTACACATTAAGAACATAGTATTTCACATTAAATTTGAAGACTTCACCAAGAGCTACACGACATGGTAATTACATACACAATATAAGTAAGCGGTTGAAATGGTTAACAGGCTCTGGAGTCATAGAAACTTGCATTCAGATCCTGGCCTCCACTCACCAGCTGCCTGACCCTTGGAACATTATCTAATTTCTCTAAGCCTCAGTGTCTTCATCTGTGAAATCAGAATAACAGTACCTGTTCCAAACCATTATTGTGAGTTAAATAAATGCTTGATGTCCCTGACACACAGTAGACCTTCCGGAAGAGTAATTAGTAGTAGTAATAATGAGAGTATAAATGGCTTAGATACTTCAATCACCAACTAAAAGCACAAACATATCTGTTAATGTGAATTCAGTGGTTTTAAACTTAACCATAGTGTTTCCACCCACTCACTACTACAAGATCCAAATGGGAGTAAATGGACAGAAGTGAGCCACACAACCTGTATTGTCTTTTATGGGAGTTTTCTAATTAGCACATTAACGAATTCACTCCTTAACAAATGTGCAATTTGTAAACACAAACTGTTGTCTCAAATATTGATAACTTAAGTGATTTTATAAATGGAAATACATTACAAACTCGCAATTAGACATAATTAAGAATTGCACACAGTAATTTGTTTTCTTTTCATGTTGGACTTTTAAAATTTAATAAATTTATGATTCTAACAAGGAGATTATATCAGGCATTAATTAAAATCTTTAGTATTTGGGGTCAATATGTAACTTTCATTAAATGGATCCAGCATTATCAAAATAAATCTCAAAAATAATTCACTCCCAAACAGTATGGAGGTTCCTTAAAAAACTAAAAATAGAACTATCATACAGCCCAGCAATCCCACTACTGGGCATATACCCTGAGAAAACCATAATTTAAAAAGAGTCATGTACCAAAATGTTCATTGCAGCTCTGTTTACAATAGCCAGGACATGGAAGCAACCTGAATGTCTATCAACAGATGAATGGATAAAGAAGATGTGGCACATATATACAATGGAATACTACTCAGCCATAAAAAGAAACGAAATTGAGTTGTTTGTAGTGAGGTGGATGGACCTAGAGTCTGTCGTACAGAGCGAAGTAAGTCAGAAAGAGAAAAACAAATACTGTATGCTAACACATATATATGGAATCTAAGAAAAAAAAGGGGGGGTCATGAAGAACCTAGGGGCAAGATGGGAATAAAGACACAGACCTACTAGAGAATGGACTTGAGGATATGGGGAGGGGGAAAGGTAAGCTGTGACAAACTGAGAGAGTGGCATGGACATATATACACTACCAAACGTAAAATAGATAGCTAGTGGGAAGCAGCTGCAGAACACAGGGAGATCAGCTTGGTGCTTTGTGACCACCTAGAGGGGTGGGATAGGGAGGGTGGGAGGGAGGGAGACGCAAGAGGGAAGAGATATGGGAACATATGTATATGTATAACTGATTCACTTTGTTATAAAGCAGAAACTAACACACCATTGTAAAGCAATTATACTCCAATAAAGATGTTAAAAATAATATTCATAATAATTAACTCCCAAAATATTAATATTTTAAATGTAAGCCTTCTGCATTGACATATATACACTACCAAATGTAAAATAGGTAGCTAGTGGGAAGCAGCTGCATAGCACAGGGAGATCAGCTCGGTGCTTTGTGACCATCTAGAGGGGTGGGATAGGGAGAGTGGGAGGGAGACGCAAGAGGGAGGGGATATGGGGTTACATGTATACGTATAGCTGATTCACTTTGTTTTAAAGCAGAAACTAACACACCACTCTAATAAAGATGTTAAAATTATTTTTTAATAAAATAAAATAAATCTAAGCCTTCTGAACATATTTTTAGCAGTAATCTTTTTTCTTTTACTTTTCAGATTGAGTGGATTATATGAAAATAGCAGTGAAGTTTTGTTTTCCTGCTTAGATCCTATCTAAAACTGTGCTTTGCACATAAAAGGGGCTCAACATCACTATTATAAATGGGATTCACCTGCAAATTTGTATGCAACTTTGGGGAAGACTTAACTTCAAAACAATCAAAAAATATTTAGGGGCTTCCCTGGTGACCCAGTGGTTGGGAGTCTGCCTGCCGATGCAGGGGACACAAGTTCGTGCCCCGGTCCAGGAGGATCCCACATGCTGCGGAGCGGCTGGACCCGTGGGCCATGGCCGCTGGGCCTGCGCGTCCAGAGCGTGTGCTCTGCAGCGGGAGAGGCCACAGCAGTGAGAGGCCCACGTACCGCAGAAAAAGAATATATATATATATTTAGAACAAACCTGAGAATGTGATTAACACCAAAATATTTAGTAAAAAAGAATTAGTCCTCTATATAAGATGTTTTTCTACATGAGGACAAACAAAAAAAATTGCCCAGTGAATTCAACAATTCATTCTGAACACCCAAACTACAAGTAGTACTAAAGAACATTAAAATTTTATCCGTAATGCTTTAAAAATTAAATTCTTAATTCATATTTGAGTTACACTATGTTTAACAATTTTCCTTCCTCTTAATAAACAATTGATTAAAGAAAAAATAATTAATTCAGGTTTAGTAATTATTCATCTTGTACTAATGCCTGTTATTAGCTATTCTATGGTTATTCCTATGGACCTCTTTAAAATCAGATAGTAAATCTGGCCTTTTATGAGTGACAATCTTATATTCTTTCTTATATGTCACTTTTATACGTAAAGTATTAGAGGGAGGGGGAGTTACTTTAAAAAATAAAATAAAACCCTGGGCTCATAGACTCCAAATAATCAAAAGGGCTATGGCGCCATCTTGTGGAAAAACAAATCTAATTAGTAAAATGCTTTGATTCCATTAAAAAAAAGAAAAATGTAATTGAATTCCCTGGCCACCAACTGTAGTTTCTTTTAATGATATATTATTTTAAAACGCTTTAATCTGGAATGTCTGTCAAACAGCAAAGGATGGTATTATCCTAGAGGATTAACATATATAATGCAGAAACCATGTGATTTATGTCCATGCTTTGGATAAAGAGAAATACAAGGTTAATATCTTTATTAGAGGTTGCTCTGGAACCAAAGAAGGAATCTGAAAAGAGTAAGAAAGGTGGGGGGGGGGGGAGAATAAAGCTGCAGCTCTTGGCTTTTCCACCCTTCTTTTCAAATTGAAAGGAAATAGGAAAACCCTTAATATGGCTGCAGCACAGTTTCCGAAGGAATTATTAAGGGAGCATTTTCTTTAATTTCCATAATCAGAAATAAGGGAATTAGTCAAAGAGGTGGGAGGGAAAATAAGGTTGGTTGAGTGAGATCAGAGAAGTACACATCTCTTTCTTTCTTCCTTTAGTTCAATTAACCAAAAATGTGTTGGGAGGCTACAGTGTGCCAAGCACTTGCTAGGCACCGGAAGTGAAAGATGACTAATATGCACAGCCCCTCCCTAAACACACTTAGGGGACTAGTGAAGTACACAGATCGTTTCAAGGTGGAGGGAATGCTGAGGAAGGCCACTCTGGGAATTATACTGTCTGTAGGACATTGATCAGAACCTTGAGGGGTATGAGAAAGAAGACAAGATTTCTCACTCAGTCTCCCAAATCAGTGGGTAGAACCAAACGCCAAAACCTTGGGTGAACCCTATCCTCCAATGTACTTTTCAAAGTACTTTACAGACAATTGCGCATCCCATACAAACCCTGAAAAAAGCATAGAGTCCAGAATGTCCCTTCTATAGAATTAAACAACTTCTCTTTCCTCTGTGCTCCCATAACAATTTGCTCATAACCTAATATGGAACTGAGCTCCTTATGAATAACTCTGAACAATATTTACCTGCCTGCTTCTCTTAAGACTGTGAGTTCTTTGAAAAGCAAGACTGTCTTTCTCATCCTTTTATGCTTAACACCAACCACGGTGCATATTCAGCACTCAACACGTCTGTTGAATTGAATCAGTTATATTTTATGATAGTGTTTGTCTCTGGCCACAGTGATAAGCTCCTAGGTAAGAATAATTCAGGTATTCCTTAAGTCACCAAGTGCAGCATTAACCAATAGTGGTGCTGATTTGTTTCTAAGGCTGTCATTTAGCAAGCTCTTGTTTTGGGGTTTTCAGCCCTGAATCTATTTTTAAAACTCCATCTCCTGAACAAACAAGGGCAGTGGATAAAAGAAAAATTGTCTCTGTATCTTTATCTATGTTTTTAATTTATGGGTGGCAGACTTGAGGGTGACTTTCTTCTAAAATGTTCTAAATTTTCTTTCTTTAATCAAATAAAAATCGGAAAATGTAGCTTACTTACCTGCTAGAGAACTAAAAGAAAAAAAGCAAGAAAAAATAATACTATCCAAGAAAATGACAAATCTTAGTGTGGTACATTTCCCTCCTGCTCAACTCTGTCCTCTCCCAACTCTTAGCTGTCACTCCCCTGCCCCAACCCCTCACCTGGACTCAATTTTTTACCTAAAATATTAACACAGGATTACAGAAGAGTTAGCAGCAGCCACAGAAAGAGACTTTGTTATATTGAATAAATCATTAAAACAGAGCAATCTGGAATCCAATTTTTGTCTTATGTGACTTACTTTTATTTCCGTTTTATTTGGTCACACTTAAGCACTCACCTCAAGATATTCACAGTGTGCTTGATGTCAACAAGAAACAAAACTCACTTACCAACTTTTAATCAGCAAATGGAAGTAAAGCTCTCTAGAGAAACCACTGTTAAACAAGCTCAACTTCTTGTTTCTGAAGTGTCCTCCACTTGCTGTGTGCCTGGATACTAAAATACGGAGGGCTATACAATGGAGAAAAAACAGTCTCTTTAATAAGGGGTGCTGGAAAAACTGGACAGCTACATGTAAAAGAATGAAATTAGAACATTCTCTAACACCATACACAAAAGTAAACTCCAAATGGATTAAAAACCTAAATGTAAGATTGGACACTACAAAACTCTTAGAGGAAAACATAGGCAGAACACTCTTTGACATAAATCACAGCAAGATCTCTTTCAATCTGTCTCCTAGAGTAACAGAAAAAATATATATAAATAAACAAATGGGACCTATTAAACTCAACAGCTTCTGCACAGCAAAGGGAACCATAAACAAAATGAAAAGACAACCCACAGAATGGGAGAAAATATTTGTAAACAATGTGACTGACAAGGGCTAAATTTCCAAAAAAAAAATCAAAAAAACAAACAACCCAATTAAAAAATGGGCAGAAGACCTAAATAGACATTTGTCCAAAGAAGACATATAGATGGCCAAGAGGCACGTGAAAAGATGCTCAACATCGCTAATTATTAGAGAAATGCAGATCAAAACTACAATGAAGGGACTTCCCTGGCAGCCCAGTAGTTAAGACTCTGCACTTCCATGTATGGAATGGGGATTAATTTGTAGAATAAAGTATGAACCCTGTTAAAAAAAAAAAAAAAAAGAAAAAAAGAAGAAGACTGTGCTTCCAATGCAGGGGACACGGGTTTAATCCCTGGTCAGTGAACTAAGATCCCACATGTCTCGTGGCATAGCAAAACAAAAACAAAAACAAAAACAAAAACACTACAATGAGGTCTCACGTCACACCCACTATAATGACCATCATCAAAAAGTCTACAAACAATGCTGGAGAGGGTGTGGAGAAAAGGGAACCCACCTACACTGTTGCTGGTAATGTAAACTGGTGCAACCACTATGAAAAACAGTATGGAGGTTCCTTAAAAAACTAAAAATAGAACTACCATATGATCCAGCAATCCTAATCCCAGGCACATATCCAGAGAAAACCATGATTCAAAAGGATAAATGCACCCCAATATTCAGAGCAGCACTATTTACAATAGCCAAGACATGGAAGCAACCTAAATGTCCATCGACAGATGAATGGATAAAGAAGATGTGGTACCTATATATAATGGAATGTTACTCAGTCATTAAAAAGAATGAAACAATGCCATTTGCAGCAACATGAATGGCCCTGGAGATTATCATACTGAGTGAAGTAAGTCAGACATAGAAAGACAAATATCATATGATATCACTTATATGCAGAATCTTAAAAAAAAGATAAAAATGAACTTCACAGACAGAAAACAAACTTATGGTTACCAAAGGGGAAAGGTGGGGCGGCGATAAATTGGGAGTTTGGGATTGACATATACACACTACTATATTTAAAATAGATAACCAACAAGGTCCTACTGTGTAGCACAGGGAACTCTGCTCAATATTCTGTAATAACCTAAATGGGAGAAGAATTTGAAAAAGAATAGATACACGTATATGTATAACTGAATCACTTTGCTTTACACCTGAAACTAACACAACATTGTAAATAAACTATAGTCCGATATAAAATAAAAAATAAAAAATAAAAATAGGACAGGAAAGGCTGTAAGTATGATTGTTCTTTATGTATGCGGATCAAGTACCTAATTCCCAACAACTTTATTTTTAAGCAAGGGCCAACAGTATTATAAGCTGGTTTGCAAAAAGGAAATGCTTCAGCAATCATTAAATGAGAGGAAAAATCTTGATGTAAAATAATAATCCTTATAGCTTTCTATAGGGTCAAGAATTTAAGCAACCACATATAAAATGCAATGCTGAAACGGGGAACAGTCATTATAATGCACTGCAAATCTCTCTAATTTAAAATGTATTCAAACTGTACTCTTGTAACACAAAGTGCTAAGTGTTACAAGTGCTCTTATTACAATCTATTTTTAACTTCTACTTTTGATTAAACAACAGAGTAACACAAAAGGTCCAGGTGTGGTATCTGGTATTTAATTGTTTCCTTCTTTTTTCCCTTCAGAAGTAAGAGTACTGAGAGCATATTTCTCATTTTCTTGGCAAAATTATCGAACCTATCTGAATCTCTGTTTCTTCTTGGGAAGGATAATAACACCGCCTCATCCAGTCATTGTAAGGGATAAAAGATGTAACAGATGTAAATAGCTAATTGTAAATAGTTGCTCAGTAGAAAGTAGTTATCACTATTAGCACTGTTATTTTTTAGAGTGTCTTGTTATAAACTGCATATCCAAACTTCTAATCTTTACAATATTCATCAAAATTCAAATCTAAATAGACAAACTGCTCAAATCTTTTAGGTGCTATATAGGAAACCTCAAAGGTGATTAGGCAACTTTATGATTACATGTTTCTAAAATATGTGTTTGTTCAAAGCTTCATCTTTGGGATTTTAATAATGATGTAGAATTATCCATCTATATTCTTCTAGTTCGTTCTTCATCAAAAATCAGTTTCCAAAAAGAAAATCCAATTTTACCAATACAAGAATCCTAGTAGTGGCTGGTTGAAAAATTTGAGATCTTGTTGAAAAAGACAAGAATATGCTGTTTTAGCAGCTCTGGGGTAGTTAAGTTGAAAATGCCAAGGAAAGTTATATTTTTGTGGTTGTTATTTTATTACTTTTTCCAGCAATTTTCCATTTTAATACCTTTTAAACCTGTAATTTAGCTACACTTTATTCTTTATTGTATTTCAATCTGGGAGGCAGATTGAAATTAATCAACCTAATCAAAGACCTGAAACCACCAAGAATTCTCATTCTAGTTCTAGTATTGATTTAGCTCTTACATTTCCATTAATGAAATTAGGATAATAACCTAACTGCTTTCAGGACCATGTTGGCAAGGACTCTTCTGCTTCATCTTTGAGTCTCCCCTCTCCTTTCCACTGCCAGTGCTCAGAAAACATTTGTGGAACTGAATTTATCACAGTAAAATTGCTTCCATTAAACAATCAGATATTAATAAAAATTCAACAAGAAAACATAAATGACTTTCCTCTTTCCTACAAACTATGCTTATTTTGTTTTTCACAGCACAGTTCTAACTGCCTCATATGAAGCCTGTGAAATTAATTTCTCCTGGTTTCGGTCACTCCAATCACTTCAGCAAGCCCAAGAGAGCCAAGGGCTGAGCTCTGGGGCATTCTGTTGTGTAAGACACGATTAAATGTCCAAAGAAGGGCTTCCCTGGTGGCGCAGTGGTTGAGAGTCCGCCTGCCGATGCAGGGGGCGCGGGTTCGTGCTCCGGTCCGGGAGGATCCCACGTGCCACGGAGTGGCTGGGCCCGTGGGCCGCGGCCGCTGAGCCTGCGCGTCCGGAGCCTGTGCTCCGCAGCGGGAGAGGCCGCAACGGTGAGGGGCCCGCGTACCACAAAAAAAAAAAAAAAAGTCCAAAGAAGAATCCAGTCAAGGACGCTGAGAAGAAAGGTAGATGATAAATCAAAATAGTATGGTGTCCTAAAACCAATTTAAAAAGTTTCAATAAAGTGGATGTGGTCAGCTGTGTTAAACACTGGTGACAAACAGAGTAAGATGAGGACTGAGAATGGGTCATCCAATTTGACAAGATGGAAGTTGCCATTGGCCCACAAAGGTGAGGGTTTTGGTAGAATAGGGGAATGAAAGCCTGATTAGAATTGTCATGAGGATGGGAGCTGAGACTGCGGAAACATCAAGGTTTGCTATAAAGGATGGTAAATAAGTTGATACCCATAGAGAGCATAGAAGCAAGGGAGGTTTCTTTTCTCCTTTTGTTTAATATTGTTAATTAATAATAGAGCACATTATAGCAGAGAAAAAAGACATGTAATGATGCAAGACAGAAAAGAGGTCATTATAAGCAGTAAAGTTCTTGAGAAAGTGGAAAGAGATGGAATCCAGTGCACAAGTAGAGGATTTTCCTAAAATAGAGAAAGAGACACTTTCACTGTAACAGAAGGCTATAGATGCGGGTAGGCTGGTTGGTGGGAAAATAGCTTTATCTTCTGATTGCTTCTGCGTTTTCAGTGAGATTAGAAGGAAAATCATCCACTGACAGTGAGGAGCAGGGAAGAGGGGCTCGAAATTTGAGAAGAAGAAGGTGTAAGATAGTAACCTCTGAGAGAGAGAAAATAAATCAATAAGGAAACGGGAACTGTGGTCGACTGAACTGCCGAGACTGCATTAAGGCCCACTTGAGACACAGTCATAAAACTGAAAAGAAATCGGTCAGAATAGTTAGGAGCCTTTCTCCAGCCATGAACTGCAAGCTTGGGAAACATTTATCGAATGTTTATCATGTGCCAAGAACTGTCTAAGCATTTTACTTTTATTAATACTCTGAGCCCACAACAACCCTATGAGTTGGGCACACATGAGGAAACTGAGGCACAGAGATGTTCAGTAACTTTTCCAAGGCCACCTAGCTAATAAATATTGGACCCAGGATTCAAGGAGCTCACACCTTTAGCCACTAAATTATACTATTTTTCTATAAATTGTTGGGATTAATCAGGATTGATTTCTACCATTTGGGTAAGGCAGAGAGAGAGGCAAGGAAGGCATGGATTGGAAGCCCCAGTGTAATCGAAGAATTACCATAGAGGCAGTGAGCTGAAAAGAGAGGAGAGGTGGCTGGTGACTGGATGTTAGAAATTGAGATTTTGAGGGTAGTATCGTTAGTTATTCATAATTGACAAAACCTGAGGTGTGACCATAAGAACTGGCAGCGAACGTCAGGAAGAAGGGTGAGGAAAAGATTGTAAGAGAAAAGGTCAAGGAACTAAAAAAATCAGGCATTGGATGGATTATCCACATGAACAGCAGCAGTGATGGAAAGAAGAATGTAAGTAAGTTGGATCTTAAACTCTTAACCAAATGAGGAAGATTGACCGGGAGATTGGGAGATTACTGCAGGAAGTAAGGATGTGTATAGTCAGGTAGCCTTGCTCCAAATAGAGGTTACCAACCTGTCCCAGTTTGCAAAGAACTTTCCCAATTTTAATGCTGAAAGTCCTCCATCCTGGTCCTCCATTAGCTGAAGATTTTGAGAGAGAAGAAAGAATGGGCTATTCTCAGAAAGATGCAAAATAATATAATACCTGCTCCACCCCCAGGCTCTATGTGATATGGATTTTTTAATTTTAAATTAAAAAAAAACTGTCATGTGGCAGGTATTACTACTCTATTTAACTCCTCATCTCAGAATAGGATGCTTTGCTCACATTAGCTGATTTGTTTGAGGCAAACATTTCCAATACAGTTTCCTCCCATTTTGTCTGACTTGTTCCCTTAAGGGTAATGATCGTGTTTCCTATCTCATTAAACCTAATATGCTCTAAAAGCTATAGCTAATTTTCTATGATCAACAAGTGTTGTAAGTGCCTGAACGGGCCCGATGGTAAATATTGCTGAGTTGAGAAAATCATATCCCGCTAAAGAGCCTGAGCACTCAGGAAAGGATCAGTATTGCAATATCGCCCTAATCCCACATGTCTGAAATGAGAAATATCTCTGCCACAGAAACGTCTGCATCTCCCACCCCACCGTTTCAAAGACTTCTTTTCTGGGCTAGGGAATGGAGAGTCATAGTATTTCACAGATAGGAGAAACCCTAATGACACTTTAGAAGTTATTAAAGAGTCATGGAAACCATCTTTTTTGACTGAACACTTGCATATCATGCACTAATTGTAGTTTCACCTGGCAACAAATGCTGTATGATATTTTCCAATTTCTTTTAGTACATCGACAAAATCTGTGCCATATTATATGATTTCAAAATAGTACGTGCATAGAGAAAGGCTGAAAGAATAACTGAAAAATAATCCAAAAGCTGCAATGAGACCATCAGGCTGGTCTGAGCTGTCTTCCAGGTCTTTCCCGCCTTTTAACTCCACTCCTCTCTCTCCTTGCTCCTATCACTAAATTTCTCAAAATATTTCTTCAACTCCAACTCATTCCTTGGCTTGTAATCTGATATCAGCCCACATTCTCTAAAAAGGTCACTAATTACTACTTTGATAGTCAATTCAGGGAAAACCCCAGTTTCTTATACTTTTACAATTTTGAGCATATAAAGAATGAACGATGTAACTAAATATGAACTAATTTTTGTAGTACACACGTTAGTCACACAAATTTATAAATCAGGAAAAAATCCTTTGATAGACACCACATATCTTAATTTGGGGTTTAAACACTGGTCTCTCCAAATTCAGTAACAACCCTCCTTGAAATTTCAGTAATACTTAAAATCATTTGTTAACTCTTCTTCCTGAAATTGTCTCACCCTGTCCTATTTTTCAAACACCTGTTCTCTTATTATTTTCTTTTCTACCTTAAAAATTAGTCCATTAGACTAATTTTAGTCCATTAGAATTTGTATAATTCTTGAACTTTTAGCAACACTTTATGTCATCTCCTTTTAAAATTCTGTTTCCCTGAATATATTTTCTGAATGTTCCTTCTCCGGCTCCCTTAGTGGCTTCTTGTCTTCTTCCTCTGGTCTCCAAAGGCAGGTAATTACCAAGAACCTATACTTGAACTTTTCCTTTCATTCTACAGGGTTGATCTTCATTAGTCATGTTGTCTATTCTTGTGATTTCAACTGCCATTTCTAAACAGAATGTACCCCGAACCCAAACATTTTTAGAATTCTCTCCTGTAGGAGTTCCAATCTGTCGCTGAACATCACCTGGATGTCCCATAATCACCTCACACTCCGTCTAAAATAACACTCATCCTCCTAGCCATGACCAGTTCTTCCAATTTCCCTAATTCTGGTTAAGGAAGCCACCAATGTTATGGTCACAAAAACTTCAAAGCTATATTTTTAACCCATCCTAGTCAGTTAAAATGGTCAACTTATTCCACCTCCACCATCGGTCTGACAATCATTCCTTCTCATTCACTTCTACCATCATAGTAGCCTTTAACTGCCTCCATTGCCAACTTCCAATTTATCTAGAATATTACTGCCAAATTAATCTCCCAAACACAATGTTACGACATCCTTATCCAGAAACATTTAAGAGTTTCCTACTGTGTGGCAAAATGTATGTGTTTCTCTGATGATACTTATCTTACAATCGAGTCACACCTCTTAGATTCTAAAATCAGAAATAAGAGTTATGAATCACCAAAAATAATCAAAATTACCCTGGAAAACTCCTTTGACAGGATCTCCACTGGAGACCACGAGTTGGTTCAGCCTGGCCAGTTTTTCCTCCAGCATTAGAACAGGTTCCTGTTTCTTTGGTTGAGCACCAGAGGAAGTAGCTGGCTTACTTTTAGGGGCCATTTTATATGAAAAATGCATATATGCATATCTTTAAAAATTAGAATCACACTCAGCTCAGTGACATGCTCAAACTTGAGAGGCCCCCAGAACAGAGACAACTGAGGAACCGAACTCTGAGGTTAGGAATAACGGCATATTCCTATTGCATCTTCTACAGCACTTAACACTATTAATTGGTCTATTTTAGATATAAGAATAAAATAATATCAATAAATCCCAGTGCAAGCACTGAAATAGACATATACTTGCTATCTGTATTTGATAACCAAAATACACATGTTAAAGTATGTGTGTATTTAAATACATTTATTTATGTTCCAAATAATAAGAATAATCTAGTTATTGTATTAAATCAGTAAGGAAATTACTGTAATATGTCATCATAATTATATTAAAATCAAGGGAAAAAATGATATCCCTACATTACAGCATGTAAGGCTTGCCAATATTATTTAAATATACCCTGTAAATATACCCCCAAAACATCCCAGAAAATCACAATTATACTACCCCATGTAATCTAAGAGTGTTACTAGAGCTATTCAAGTATTTACCTTGGGGAAGTATAAGATATCCAGAGCTGCTTCTGGGAGTCAATTTGAATAAACCACCCTGTGCATTTTGAGGGACACACAAAAATAAATTTTGGACTTGCTGCCGCATCCCCTAGATACCTGTATTTGATTGTTCCTGAGATTTAGTGATAGAATCTACCCTGTAGCATCCAAGAGTGCACACTTGGCAGGTTTGAGAAGTCATCTTGAGTTGGGGCAGTGCTGGTGGACATGGCCCAGAAGCACCCAAAGGGAAGCTATGAGGGTAACTCTAGGTGGTGTCACACGGTCTTGCTTCCCTGGGCAACACCCGCGGGGCTTTGAGAATGTTCCTGGGAACGTTGATCCTCGAGGCACGGTTAGAGTTTCCTACTGACCACTAGAGGGCTCAGGGGGATCATTTCTGCCGGCGGCCCCCTAGGGGCCGCGGAAGGAAACAGCCAACCAGCACAGGGCACTAAAGCTGAAATATATGAACATAGGGAGATGGACCTCAGGTATTTGAAGCTACATGAAGATGCCTTCTGGGGCACTGATGCCTTGGCATGCTTAGTAGAGAAAGATCTTCCCACCTAGAACTTTTCACTCATATCCAAAGATGTTGCCCTGAAGGAGAAAAGTTACATGTCGGAATTAGAAAATAATAAAATATATACAAGCTTCGGGATCAGACAGACGTATTCAAATTCCAGCTTTGTCTTTTATTAGCATGCTATAATGAATAATGTGTTTAATCTCTCATCAGTTTCCTTATCTGGAAAATGTAAAGTGCTTGGTATAGACGGTGCTTCAAAAACAGAATGTATTCAATAAGAGGAAGTTGTGTTTGTTTTTTTCTTAATTTTTATTTAATCTAACACAATTGGAATCTCTGAGACTCTGGATGTATCATTCCGTGCTATCCTCAGCTAACTTTAATAAAATCTGGCATCTCTGTCAAAATCCACCTGGACTCCAGACCAATAAGAGCCAGACCTGGTGAAACGTGAGGTGCCCCAGAAGCCTACTGCTCTTAAACCTGCTATGTTTTGTACTTTGGGCATACATTTTTAACAGTTCTCATGAACATCAGAGTGTAGTCTATCTGTCTAACCCCCCACCTGGTACAGCCAATACGGTTTACATGGAACTTTCATCTACATGTCTGGTACCTTTGGTTCCCTAAGGGCCCAGGAGCTTCATCCTGAATTACAGTCGCCGAGTCACCGGAACCAGCACTGTGGGGAGGAATATGGTGGGAGGGGCCAACTTACCTAACTAACCCCTGCCAGACCTTTTGCCTGGTATTGGTCTCTGGATCTAGGCTCCACCTGTTAAACACCGTCAGGCACAATGGCTCCCTGTTTAATGATTCTGATCCCACCTGACGCTGACACCCAGAAGTTTCCCCTATCCCATCTGTCTCTGCATTCAACTCTTGGACACTGACTTCAGCCTAGGTTTAAAGTGTTAAACCTTCAGCTTAGATTTCAAACTTTAGGTCTCTTTAGAGTCAATTTTCCTCAAGGCTTCACCACACAAATACCCAACCTTAGTCTCAGGTTGTTCCTATTTCCCTAACAGCTATCTGCAAACCATACAATTATGGCTGCATTTTTTTTTTTTTTTTCTGGTACGCGGGACTCTCACTGCTGTGGCCTCTGCCGTTGCGAAGCATAGGCTCCGGACGCGCAGGCTCAGTGGCCATGACTCACGGGCCCAGCCGTTCTGCGGCATGTGGGATCCTCCCGGACCGGGGCACGAACCCGTGTTCCCTGCATCGGCAGGCGGACTCTCAACCACTGCGCCACCGGGGAAGCCCACGGCTGCATTTTTTAATAGGATAGATGAGGGCTATAGTTAATTGTCTTGAGACAATGGACTAGCACTAAAATTCTTAACAGACGATATGGCTATAGAAATAGGGTCGGGGACTTCCCTGGCGGTCCAGTGGTTAAGACTCTGCCCTTCCGCTGCAGGGGGCCCGGGTTCCATCCCTGGTCGGGGAATTAAGATCCCGCATGCCAGGCTGTGTGGCCAAAAAAAAAAACGTCAATTGATCCCACCAGTTAGTTTATATTCTTATCAAGGAAAAACCCAGAAACACACAAAAATGGCTATTAAAAGAGTTCTCCATCCTCAAACATGTAGTTAATGCACAATAACTGTATATTATTAACTAATATGATAGCTTTTGTCTAAATCTCTTTACGCAGGAATCTGCTTGGAGTTTTGCACTTCGTTTTTTTTTTCTTTTGTCTTTTTTTTCTTTTTCCTGTAATAATGATGGATTTCCACTGGTCCATCTGTTTTACTCCTCTGAAACGCCTTATAACCAAGAGCATGTATTTTCAAAATACCTAGATGGGAGGTGAGTGATGTAGGAATTAATTAGTGGCCCAAGAATTGCAAGGGATAACAAATGGTCCACACAAATATTACAGAATTTAGACCTCGTTAGACCTCGATGTGTCTAATAGATGGACACTGATATTCATCTTAAAGTATTACAGAGCACCTCCATCTCCTCTCTGGTCTCAGTTTAGTATTCTACTTTTTATGCTTTTATTGATTTGTAAATTAATGAATTTGTTGAGGAGGTAAAATTAATTTATTTGACTGGATGTTTGTCAACATGGCTACGAAAAATCTGTTCAAATGCTGTACTGGTACATTCTGTCCTACAAAAACAAGCACTGTCTCTATCCATATGTGAAACAGAGAATTCACCACAGCAGTCAATTACAAAAACTAACCTTTGAATTACGTTGAATTAAACATCAAAGGATTAGATGCCTAAAAATGTAACAACAGATGTTTTTTTTCCATATTCACATTATAAAACTGCAATTCTGAAAAATGTTTTTCTAGGAGTTTACTGCTTTCTCAAGTCACTGGCATCATATTTTGACATAAACTATTTCAGGCACCCAATTTAGAAAACAGACAGTTATTAAATGTCTAAAATGTCTATCACCATAGATGTTAATGTGTTTCTCTCTGCCTCTTCCTCAAAAAGTAGTCAGTCCAAGGTGTGTTTATTCATTCTTACAAATATATTTCCCCACTCTGTAAAAAAGAAAAGCATAATTCAATTGAAGTAGATCAGAACTGTGCTTCCTTACACAATATAACGTGACAAGCTGTAAATAAAATGAACTTTTTATGAATACATTATGCATGGGATATGTCCCCGGGGTTGCATATAAAGAGTAGTTTAATGACGTACATTTTTCTAGGTAACCAAAAGCTAGCTGCTATTTCACCAACCCATGGACTGAATATAAAGCAATTTTAAAGTGTCCTAGCACAAACTCAGTAGTCCTGGCACCTAAAATATTGACATGCCAGCACAGTAAGGTTCATCTAGAAAATTATCCCCTTAGAAAATTATGTTGGCCACCATGGATTTCTTTTTAATGCTTCAAGTATTTATTATCATATGAGTAGAATGTTTTGTTTATTTCAAATTTTTTCATGTGGTGTCTATCACTGCATATGCTTTAGATATAAAAAAGCATGTACAATTATTGTTTTATAAAGTTATATGAACAATTGGAAAACACATAATAGAACCAAAATTGTATAATTTAGCAGGGAAAATAACAAACCAAAATCATGCATAATGTATAAATGCTCACAATATATTTTATTAAAAGGCTGGATATAAACTTTATATAGACAGTAATCCTGATTTCACAAAAAGAAAAAATATATTTTTAGAAAAACCTGGAAGAAATTCAATAGAATGTTAATAATAGGTATCTTTGGGGAGGTGCATGTTCTTTCTTTGTATCTTCCTGTATTTTTCCATTCTCTACAATGAATGTTCATTGTTTGGGGGAAAAAAATAACATTCTTTTATTAAACAAATGTTTATTGAGCACCTACCAAATGCCAGGCGCCATTCTTGGCACTGGGTGTACAGTAGGAAACAAAGAACTAATTCACGGCCCTATTTGTAGAGCTTATGTTCTTCAAGGAGCATGGGGGTGGGGCAGGGAATGGCAGATAATAACCAAATAAATGTGTAAGTAAATAGAATATTAGTGTTATGGAGGGGGGGAAAAAAAGCAGGTTAAGGAGATAGGGAAATACAGGGAATGGGAAATTGTGATTTTATACAGGGTGGTCAGGGAAGGCATTACTGATGAGTAAACGCAGGGAGGGAAAGAGTGCAGAGCGATCTAGGCGAAAAAACAGCAAGTGAAAATCCCTGATGCAGAAGTGTGCTCGGCATATTTGAGGAAGGGTGAGAGCTGGAGCTGGGAGTGAGCTGGTGTGTGATGGTACGTGATGAGCTCAGAGGAGGAGCCCAGCATCAGGGCTTGAGACATTGGCAAGACATCAGCTTAGGGAGATGATTGGGGGGCTTTAAGGAGAGGGGTGCCATGACGTGACTTACATTTAAAGGGGACACCCTGGCAACTGTGTGCAGAATAGGCTGCAGAAAGCAGAGGTGGAAGCTGGGAGACAAGTCAGAAGTTGGGACAGGGATCCAGGGAGAGATGAAGGTGGTTTGGATAAGAACGGTACCTGCAGAGTGGTGAGAAGTGATCAGATACCAACGTGCACTCTACACTAAGGGTGAACGAGTGAGGATTTGGAGATTGTTCACAATGAAGTTAAAGGATATATTTGCATCGGTGATGGCTAATGTTTTTTTTTTTTCAGTGTGCGGGCCTCTCACTGTTGTGGCCTCTCCCGTTGCGGAGCACAGGCTCCGGATGCGCAGGCTCAGCGGCCATGGCTCACGGGCCCAGCCGCTCCGCAGCATGTGGGATCCTCCCGGACCGGGGTACGAACCCGTGTCCTCTGCATCGGCAGGCGGACTCTCAAGCACTGCGCCACCAGGGAAGCCCACATTCTCTCATTCTTGATTCACCTGATAGCCCTGTACTTGGGGAATTACTGATTTGTCATTATAAAAGATGAAATCTTGATTCTCCCAGTATATGAATAAGAGAAATCAAATATTCTATCTAGTCTGTGAACACATCATACTGGATTATAATCGTATGGGTATCTGTCTATCCTTTAAATTGAACCGTGAGCTCCCTGAGTGCCCTGTTCAATGCTGTGTTCTCAGCACCCAACACAGTCCATATCACTGTGAGCAGATTCTCAGTAAATCTTGAATAATTAATTAGCTAATTAATTAATTAAACAATAGGGCAAATGAGGGAGTAGGTCAAGTTGATGAGGTTGTCTTTGCTCCTTCCCTGGCAATGCCTTTCTTCTACGTGTGGGTACTAGTTTCCTTTTCCTACCTCCGAATACAACCCTAGACTGGTCCTTGGTCCCCTCATGCTATTCCCTTTGTATGCCCCCCCCTGCCTCCAGCTCAGTTCAATCCTGTATTTTCCCACCAAGGGAGAATGCAGGATATGATGTTTGATTTTGAACTGAGTCTGTTGCAAAATGGCTCTAATTCTCTGGACCAGACAAATGTTTAAAGACGACCCATTTACTTCTGAGTGCTTTTGAAACTTTATCAGAAGTGCTTCTGCTGGGCCCCTTGAGCTGTAACTTCAGTGAAGGAAACAATACCTCTCGTTCACCTGATCCCTTTCCCCTCAGTCCCTGGATTTTGGTTCCAGGAAATTCTCTTGGACAGGGAATCTCTTCCAGGAAATTCTCTTGGACAGGACTTCCAGTGGCTCTAGACAGCTCTCTTTGCCCCGTGGACCATATCTAGTCTACAAGGAACAGTCACACATCTAACCCACAGCTAGAGGGGAGTGCACCTGCTTCCTGGACACAGCAACCTGTGTTCACTCTCCCACAAAGTGGTTCACAGCCAGTGTCTCCTGCACAATCAGACCTCAGTCTCTGGGTCTCCCAGAATCCAGGAGACACATCTCAAGCTCCTGGAATAGCTTCACTGAAACCCCCTTGCTCTAGGCTTAAGATAAAGGTAATAAAAATCTCCATCCTACTTCCTTAAAAGGGGGTCATTGAAAAAACAACTTGACAGAATTTCTCTCCCAAGAGATCTTTTCACAAATACTTCCTTTTTTCACTTTCCCCCTTTTATGTCAATAGGATGATCAACCTTACCACTTTGCCTGGGACTGTCCCAGTTTTAGCACTGAAAGTCCTTCATCCTGGTAAGTCCCTCAGTCCCAGGCAAAGTGTAGCAGTTGATAACTCTACCTCTAGATGAAAAGTCCAAGAGTCATAAAACCGGTTTTTGTTCACATGCTTTCAGAATCTGCATTTTGATGTGCCGCCTTAGTTCAGTATGCAGTACATATCAATATTATTTTATTGTCTCAAATTTTCGACTTAATATCCCATTACTTATATACAGACACACATATACATGTATGCCAGACAGAACTGTTATGATTGTCTCCGCTTTACAGAAGAATAAGTGGAGGATTACAGGATTCAGTAACTTGTTCAAAGTCTCACTGTTGTTGAGAGCAAGGAACAACGAGAATCCATTTATGTTGCTGGTGGGAATGTAAAACAGTACATTTAGAAAACAGTTTGGCAGTTTTTTCTAAAGTTAAATGTATACTTTTCATATGACCCAGCAAACCCACCTCTAGGAATTTACCTAAGAGGAATTAAAATATTTGTTCACACAAAGTTTTGTACATAAATATTCATAGCAGCTTGAGTCATAGTAGCCAAAACTAGAAAGAATCGAAATGTCCACTAACAGAATAGATTTTTTAAATTGTGGTATATCTGTGCCATGGCACACTGCTCAGCAATAAAAGGAAACAAGCTATTGATACATTCAACAACATGGAAGAATCTCATAAACATGCAGTTGAGCAAAAGAAGCCAGGCACAAAAGACTACATGAGGTGTTAGGAAACTCTACACAAACGTGATCTATACTGACAGAAAGAAGAGAAGTGGTTTCCTGAAGCCAGGAGTGGGGAAAAGGGGTTATCTTGGAAGGTGCACAAAGGAATACTTTATAGTGATGGATATGTACTATATCTTGACCGTGGTGGAAGTTCCTCAGGTGTATACGTTTGTCATAACTTATCAAACTGTGTACATAAAACTATACCTCGGTAAAATTGTTTTTAAAACTTAAGGAAATAGAAAAAGAAGAGCAAACTAAACCCACAGCTCACAGAAGGAAGGAAATAATAAAAATTAGAGCAGAGATAAATGAAATAGAGAATAGAAAAAGAATAGAGAAAATCAATGAAATGAAAAGTTGGTTCTTTGAAAATTTCAACAAAATTGACAAACCTTTAGTTAGACGTACTTAGAAAAAAAGATTCAAATCACTAAAATCAGAAATGAAGGTGGAGACATTACTACTGATTCTACAGAAATAAAAAGAATTATAAAGAAGTAGTCTGAATAACCGTAGTCAAACAAACTGGATAACTTAGATAAAATGGACAAATTCCTACAAACACAAAACTTACTAAGACAAAATTATCAATAAATAGAAAATCTGAATAGACCTATAACTATCAAGGAGATTATATCAGTAATTATAAATCTCTCAACAAAAAAAGCCCTGAAACTGACAAATTCTACTAAACATTTAAATTAGAGCTATTACCAGTGCTTCTCAAACTTTTCCAAAAAATTAAAGAGGAGGGAACACTTTTCAACTCATTTTTTGAGGCCAGCATTACCTTGATACAAAAGCCAGATAAAGACACTACAAGAAAAGAAAACTACAGCCCAATATCCCTTAACAACATTGATGCAAAAATCCTAAGCAAAATGCTAGTAAACTGAATTCAGCAGCATATTAAAAGGATTATACACCATGACCAAGTGGGATTTATTCCCAGAATGCAAGGATGGTTCAACATAAGAAAATCAATCATTGTAATAAACCACATTAACAGAATGAAGGAGAAAAAAACCCACACGATTATCTCAATTGAGGCAGAAAAGGCATTTGACAAATTCCAACATACTTTCATGATAAAAACACTCACAAACTAGAAATAGAAAGAAACTACCTCAACATAGTTAAGTCATATATGAAACCCCCCCCCCCCACACACACACACACAAAATCGTACTCAATGGTGAAAGACTGAAAGCTTTTCCTCTAAGATCAGGAACAAGGCAATGATGCCCACATTCACCATCTCTATCCAACTGGAACTTATAACCAACTTATAACTTATAACTTGTAGGTAAGAAAAAGATATAATCCAAATTGGAAAGAAAGAAGTAAAATTACCTCTGCAGATGATATGAACTTATATGTAAAAACCCTAAAGATTCCACGAAAACATTATTAGAACTAATAAATGAATTTAGTAAGATACAAAATCAACACACAAAAATCAAATGCATTTCAATACCCTAACAGTGAACAATCCCAAAAGGAAATTAAGAAAACAATTCCATTTACAACAGCCTCAAAAAGAAGAAAATACTTAGGAATTAGCTTAACCAAGGCTTTTACAATGAAAATGATGACATTTCTGAAAGAATTAAAGGAAAACAAATAAATAGAAACACAGTCCATGTTCGTGAATTAGAAGACTTCATATTGTTAAGATGTCATTACTACCCAATGTGATCAATGGTTTCAATGCAATCCCTATCAAAATCCCAATGATTTTTACAGAAATAGAAAAAAACCCATCCTAAAATTCGTATGGAATCTTAATGGGCCCCAAATAATCAAAACAATCTTGAAAAAGAAGAACAGAGCTGGAGGACTCAAACTTTTTGGTTTCAAAACTTTCTACAAATCTACGGTAATAGAAACAATGTGGTATTAGCATAAAGACAGAAATATAAACCAACGGAGTAAAATAGAAAGCCCAGAAATAAACACTCACATATATCTATCTAAGTGATTTTTGACGAGGGTGCCAGGACTATTCAATGGAAAAAATCTAATCAACAGATGGTGCTGGGAAAACTAGATATTCACTTGCAAAAGAATGAAGTTGGGCCCTTACCTAATACCATATACAGAAATAAACTCAAAATCAATCAAATAAGCTGAAAATCAATAAAAGACCTAAATATAAGACCTAAAACTACAATACTCTTGGAAGAAAATATAAGGGTAAAGCTTCACAAGATTGGATTTGCCAGTGGTTTTCTTAGACATGATACCAAAGGCACAGACAATTAAAGAAAAAGTAGACAAATGGGACTTCATGAAATTTTCAAAAATTTGTGCATCAAAAGATGCCATTAACAGAGTAAAAAGGAAACCCACAGAATGAAAGAAAACATTTGAAAAGCATATATCTGATAAGGGATTAATATCCAAAATATATGGAAAACTACTAAAACTCAACAACAAAACAAAAACTGGATTCAAAAATGGGCAAAGGATCTAAATAGGTATGTCTCCAAAGAAGACATACAAATGGCCAATAAGCACATGAAAAGATGCTCAACATCACTAATCATTAGAGAAATGCAGATCAAAACTACAATGAGATACCAGCTCACATCTATTAGGATGGCTGCTATCCAAAAACTTTTTATAAACAAGATAACAAGTGTTGGTGAAAACGTGGAAAAATTGGAACCCTTGTGCATAGTTTGTAGGAATGTAAAATGGTACAGTTTCTGTGGAAAACAATACAGTCATTCCTTAAATAATTAAAAATGGAATTATCCCATGATAATTCTATTTTCATCTCCAAGCCAGTTCAGGCTCACCTTATCACCTGCCAATTCCAAAATATTCACAGATGGCCATTATATAAACCCAGGTGATGAATTTCATGATCTTTGCTCCTAAGACACACTCCATCTCAGAAAAGAAAATGGAGACTCAGTGGTGGCTTAATACTTCTCCTTCAAGCAAGGTAGCATGTGGCGGTCATCTCTACCAGTAGAGGTGGCAGAGAGAAGCAGAGCAAGGAGACAGAAGAAGAGGAAAAGGAAGTAGATGAGAATGAGACTAAAAAGAAGAAGAAAGGATTTGGGGAACTAACAGTCCACATTAATTGTCTATCTTGACCTTTTCACTCTTTTTGCTTCTTTTCACAAACCCAGTGTCTTAGTTCAGCCTGGTATAACAAAATAACATACACCTGGTAACTAAAACAACAGACACTTATTTCTCATGATCTGTAGGCTGGAAGTCCAAGATGAGAGTGCCAGCGTGGTCAGGTTCTTGGTGAGGGCCCTCTTCTTGGTTATGCCCTCACATTGTCATTCCTTGGTACACGAACACAGAGAACGATCTTGCATCTCTTCCTCTTTTTAGAAGAACACTAATCCACCATGGGGACTTCACCCTCATGACCTCATCTAAACCTAATCACCTCCCAAACAGTTTGGAGGTGGCACCAAATACCATCACATTGGGGGTTATGGTTTCAACATACCAACTTTGGGGAGACACAGTCAGTCTATGCAACCCAGTCAGAATTACAAGTTCAATGAAGTAACAATAATTAAACTCCATGACTGATATTCAGTGTTTACTTTTAAATTATTATATGGCTTGAAATACAAATACCTGTAAAATTGATTTAATTTTAGGTCAAGCAATAAACTAACATCTGTTGCCCAAAATAACTGAATTATGTTAATTATACTAACAACTTTAGTGAATACAAGATTATAAATTTCCAAGTGCCAAGTTTCATAAGTCTAAAAGTAAATTTTTCCAAATGACTTTAATGTGGAACTTAATGCTATTTATTGGCACTGAAAAAAGATTTCAAATAAAAGACATAAAATGTTAGTGTTTATCTAAATGGTGGAATAATGGGTGACTATTTCTGGCTTCCTCTTTTCACTTCTCTGTATTGTCCAAATTTCCTAAAATGTATATTTATCTGTTTTATAGTTAAAAGAAAATTACCAGACTTCTGACTTTTAATACTACGTCTGGTAGCAGTGCATGAAATATTCTTTCCTCACCCAGATAAGAAATATGAAAATGCTGAGAAAAATAGATGAAGTAATAATACTGCAAATTAAGTTTGAGATTCAAGCATGATGCAAAGCAGTTTCCCAGGCATCAACCTCCTGGTCATCAGAGTGTAATAGTGACCTGGACAGGTATTCTGAAGTCACACTCTCTGAATTTAGGTATTTTCTAAGTGTACCCTAAATTTCTAAGTGAAATCATGATGGGAGGAAGTCAGTTAACATAACAGAGGGAAAAATAGTAAAAGATTATTAGCATTTCAGTCACAATAGAAATTATCAGCCCTGTTTAAGAGAAAAAGAGTCAACCTTAATAATTATTATATATTTCTTGATGTTATACTAATGTTTCATTGTTGATAAGCACTATTCAGAAAATAACGATGTTTCCTTCAGATATATTAACAGGGAAGGGGTCAAAAATAGATAGGGATAGAGAAGAAGCAGCATTGGCTACCAGTAGATAATCATTAAAACTGTGTGATGGAAACATGAGATTTCATAATACCCTGATCTTTACACTCTTATTTGCTCAAAGTTTTCCTCAATAAAATGTTTCACATTTCTCCTTTAAAAAAAAAAGTTGCCGACATTTGTCACTTTTCACTCTAGTAAAAGAATAATCAAAAAAATGTAACAATGCCACCAGAATTAAATAGCATTGAGTCTATAACATCATCAAGCATGACAGTGACCTTGAATGCAATAACCTGCATAAAGAAAAAGAAAATAGTGTATTATACCTAATTGCTATTGACATTTACATTCATTTTGACATTTTCTGTTCCTTTTATTAATTCATAGATAACCTTTTTATATATTTGTTTTTCCCCATAAATGATTTTAATGTTCTTTATATTAATACAATATGGCAAAATGTGTGTTAGGCCTAACTTTTTTAGTCTAGTAGAACAAATCTTCCAATTTTCATTTCTTATAAGAAAGTAATTGGTGTTTAAGTTGTTTTGGATTATCCTCCACTTTTCAAAAACTTTATTATCAGTTAGATCAAAAGACAGGTGGCCTGGCTACAAAGCTAGAAATGTATGGATGTCAAGGACTACAAATAATTATTTTGCTTTATGTATTTTTAAAACCCAAATTGGATAATCTGAGTATTTTCTAATTAGGAAATATTAATAAGAAATGTAAGGAAGATAAGGTCTTACCAAGCACCTCTTCCTATTGTCTTTCATCTAAGACTTAGAATAGTCCTATGCTATTATGTTGTATACACACACACACACACACACACACACACACACACACACACTTGTACACATATAATGTTGGGAAAATGTAATTTAAAAAAATCTTCTCCCCACAAAAATCTTCTCCACAAAAGTAGTAAAGGAAGAAAACACTTTCATTATTGAATAAAAATTAAAGCAGAATGCGACGTACATCACAGGCAACGCATTAAGAGATTGCAAAGACAGAAAGGAATCTCACCCTCTTATACAGCCAAGCAGACACAACCCATTACATACATGTTCTCAAGATAAACAATAACTAGTCCTCAAGTAAGAGGACATGACAGTACCATTTGTCACACATAGTATATCCTAATTTACCTGGTAATTAGGGTGACCATCTGGGTTGGTTAGATAATTGGCTTTATCCAGAGGAGAAACAAACTTCTCATATCTTTATGGCAGGAGGAAGTTTTGCAATGTGGAACAAGGCACAAAACAAAGATAGGCTTCTGCCTTTCCAGAGACTAGAGAAAGGGGTGCTGTCCCCCTCAATGTCTACATTCAAAGAGGCGGCTCCCAGGTCCCCAGAGGAAGACATCCCTGGGTCAGAAAGTGAAAAAATGCCTTTCTAGTTTTCCAAAGAATTTATATACATCAGAGAAGAGAAAGTACTTAAAAATACAAGTTTTCTAAAGTAAATGCTCTAAGAAAAAGGAGAATTATCTTCCCTTACTTGCAATGGGAACATTCAGCTTGCTATTTTTATTTGTCCTTGCAATAACTGTACATAAAAACTATATACACATATATGCGTGTTTGTATATGCATGTAAACTATATAAAAACTATCTTTATATATGTGTATATAAATATATGGTATAATACTAACTATGTATTTTAAAATGATGACAAAAAGATCATATGGTAATGAATGGTATGAAAATAAACTAGATGGTAAAAATACACCAAAATTTAACATCAGTTATGTCTGCGTAATAAAGTTCGGTGTCATTTTTATTTCCTTCTTTCTACTTTAATGTATGTTAAATGATTTTATCATAAGCATATACTCTGTTTTTACCTGAAAAATAAAAGGTAAAAACATAGTTTAAAAAAACATTGAAAAATATTTCCCAAAAATTCTCTGCAAAACTTCCCCATATGGGGAAACAAGATGCCAATTTTTCTTTTAATTAAAAATAATGTGAGACATTCAGTACACAGTTCCATACTATGCTTTGTTTTCTTGGTTTCAGAGTGGTTTACTATTCAGTTAGGCAAAGACCAGTGGTGGGTTTCTCTGAACTCGGTTTCTACAGCTGGCAGTGTTCGCATATCAGTGGAGGAGAAAAGTTGATTTGTTGTCAGCACGATGAGGGCAGAGAGCCAGACACAGGTTCAGTGGCAGAGTGGATGGGGGAATAAAAGTATTTCATAACAACAGTGATTCAAGTAACAGCAACTAAGCTATTTTCAGAATAGTTCCCTCTTCTGAGATGTAAGACACTAGTACTGTTTCCCAACCTTAGGAATTCTTTTATCATAAGAGAAATGGACTTCTCCCCATTATGTAGCTCAACCCTTGCAAGTGGACACAAAAGCTCAAGATGTTTCCCCAAAAGCTTCTCAGCCTCCATGCAAATAAACTCTGTGAATTGTCTCACCGGATCAACAAACAGATGGCAAAAGATCTGAAGGCAGAAATAAAAACAATCTTGGCTCAGGTTGACTATTCCAACAGGAAGGAACAAAGCACAGAAGTCAGAATGTGCAAGACCAGGGCTTCCCTGGTGGCGCAGTGGTTGAGAGTCCGCCTGCCGATGAAGGGGACATGGGTTTGTGTCCCGGTCCGGGAGGATCCCACATGCCGCGGAGCGGCTGGGCCCGTGAGCCATGGCCACTGAGCCTGCGCGTCCGGAGCCTGTGCTCCACAACGGGAGAGGCCACAACGGTGAGAGGCCCGCATACCACACACACAAAAAAAAGAATGTGCAAGACCAACGTTCTGCTGAGATCTTTGCCATCGAGAGTGCTTGGAACACCAGAAGCCTCAGGATGGGAAGCTCTGGGGGACAAAGCCCTCTAAAGCAAGGGTCCCGAATCCCCGGGCCAAGGACTGGTAGTGGTCCACGGCCTGTTAGGAACCACGCTGCACAGCAGAAGGTGAGCGGCAGGTGAGCGAGCCAAGCTTCATCTGATGCTCCCCATGCCTCGCATTACCGCCTGAACCATCCCCCACTCCCACCCTTGTCCGTGGAAAAACTGTCTTCCATGAAACCGGTCCCTGGTGCCGAAAAGGTTGAGGACCGCTGCTCTAAAGCATAGTGTGACATGCAGGAACAAATCCAGGCCTGGAAGCCAGGCAGAACTGACTTCAAATCCCTGCTTACCTACTAACTAGTTATATACCTATAGGTAAGTTACACCTATCGACCTTTGTTTCCTCATCTGGAAAATGAGGATGTTAATACATTCATTAAAGAGTCACTGTAAAAAGAAAAAAATATATGTAACATTCTCAGCATAATGTAAGCACTCAATAACTGATAGCTCTGTAATAGTCCCATAGTACTGCTGTGATGGGACTGGACATTGAGACTTGCTTGATTTGGTTGAGAATCAGCCTACATATGCAATTTTATTTCATTTATTTATTTTTTTAATTTATTTTTGGCTGCATTGGGTCTTCATTGCTGCGCACGGGCTTTCTCTAGTTGCGGTGAGCGGTGGCTACTCTGCCTTGCAGTGCGCAGGCTTCTCATTGCGGTGGCTTCTATTGTTGCAGAACACGGGCTCTCGGCGCGCAGGCTTCAGTAGTTGTGGCTCGTGGGCTCTAGAGCGCAGGCTCAGTAGTTGTGGCACACGGGCTTAGTTGCTCCGCAGATGTGGGATCTTCCCAGACCAGGGCTCAAACCCTTGTCCCCTGCATTGACAGGCAGCTTCTTAACCACTGCACCACCAGGGAAGCCCCCATGTGCAATTTTAGATTCAGCCCACAGTGATCTCTCTTTTGCATATTCCTTCAACGCTTGTATCCATATTATGCCTCAAAGCTGTCATGTTCACCTTGTATTTCTAAATTTATTATATCCCACACTAGAGTTGAGCTCTTTGAAAACAGTAACCATTGGATTTATGATGGACTAATGTTTCATATTTCAAGCATATTTATGTACCTTGTGATAGGAACAGATAACAAAGAAGTCAGTTGTATTTTATAAAAGAGAAAAAAATCTATGTATATTGCCTATACATCTGTGTTTACAACTAACCATTCAATGAAGAAGGCAAGCAAAAAAATAATTTAATTCAATGGTTTGTGAATTTTTTGCTTGTATTTTTCACATTAAGCCACATGAAGTGCTTTAAAGAGCTACTAAGTAAACAACATAGTATTTAAATGGGTGTATGTATGGATGTAAACATTATTACACAGACTTGGTTTGAAAGAAAAGGCAAAGATATTCATACTCTAATTAAAAAATTTAAAAATAAATAAAAATAATAAAATAGACATCACAAATATGCCACCCAAACCATTTTTACCCAAAAGAATTTATTAAACGGGGAAGGGGAGTGTGGGTCGAATTGGGAGATTAGGATTGACATATATACACTACCATGCGTAAAATAGATAGCTAGCAGGAACCTGCTATAAAGCACAGGAAGCTCAGCTCGGTACTCTGTGGTGACCTAGATGGGTAGGATGGGGGGTGGGGTGGGAGGGACGTCCAAGAGGGAGGGGAATAGGTATACATACAGCTGATTCACTTCCTTGTCCAGCAGAAACAAACACAACATTGTAAAGCAATTATACTCCAATAAAAAAAAAGTCGTTCAACAAAAAATAATTTTAAAAAACTAGGTAGCCCTCCCTTCCTTCCCTCCTTCCTTCTTTCCTTCTTTCCTCCCTTCCTCCCTCCCTTCCTGCCCTCCCTTCCTTCCTTCCTCTCTTCCTCCCTTCCTTTCTTCCTTTCTCCCTTCCTTCCCTCTCTCCCTTCCTTCCTCCCTTCCTTCCTCCCTTCCTTCCTTCCTTTCTTCCTTCCTTTCTTCCTCCCTTCCTTCCCTCCCTTCCTTTCTTCCTTTCTCCCTTCCTGCCCTCCCTTCCTCCCTTCCTTCCTTCCTTCCTTCCTTCTTTCCTTCCTTCCCTCTTTTTCTTGATGGTTCAGTGGTGAAACCACTAGGTCGGGCCAAGCAAAATCAGCTCCAATCTGCCTCTCAATCTGCATGCACCACTACTCCTTTTTATGCTCTGCTCCAGCTAAATGAAACCACTTGCTCTCTCCACCCTGTACTTTTGTTCACCCTGATGATTCTTCTGTCTAGCACGTCCATGATTCACTCCCAGCATCCTACCCCACCATTCAGGGCCAATGTTTGAACCAGTTCCATCCACCCTTCAAGGCATAATACCTCAAGGGCTACCACCACCACCAAACAATATTTTCCTCCTCTCAACTTTCTCAGAACTTTCTCTGCATCTCTCTTGTGGCATATCACTTCCTCTGCTGTCTTTTTATTATTTGAATATATCTTATCATCTCAACTAGTCTGTAAATTTATTCAGAGCAGAAAGGGAAGAAGTTATATCTAATAAATCTTGTCATTCCCTAAAGTACAGAGAACAGTCCCTGTAACACACGACTTGACATTTAATCAGAATCTGTTAATGATTTGTTGGGGGACAAAAAGAAGAAAGGCCATTCTAGGGGATACAAGCAAAGAAATGAAGAAGGAACTTAACACATTCACTCATTCATTCAACATGTACTGTGTTCCTACCCTGCGTCAGGCACGTGAAAAAAAAAAAAAAAGTACCATGATAGATGGAAATAGTGGAAGACAAAGATATATGGTGGTGATGGAGATCATATGGCTATATGCTGATCCCCAAAGACCGGACTGAAGAGTAGGGATTTCATACTAGAGATGATAAGAAGCCAGTATAATGGTTTATAATTATTCATGATTTATTATATCATTAATAAATTACTATTTATAATTCATTATTTATTGTCTCTTAATACATATTATTTTATTCAACCATCACAATAATCTTGTGATATTTACAGATGATGAAACATGTTTTAAAGAGATTAAGAAATTTGCCTAAGGTTAGTAAGATTAATACTTGCTGCGTTAATACTGGACAGGTCTGAGATTCAAACCTAGGGCAGTGTGGCTCAGAGCACTTAAACACTATGTTATATACCTGCCAGGTTCTTAGGTAGAGGAAAGACTGGAACAAAGAGTGTAATTATAGGGAAATTCCTATGACAGTGACTTATTGGATTAACTGAGTTTGGAAGGAACCAAGGAGACAAACTGAAGATACATCCAGTGACTCTCTACCTTCATCCTCTAAGCCAGGTTCTCAGATGTCTCCAGAAAATAATGCTAATCCACTGCTAATCCAAATCTGCTGTAGACGATGTGCAACGTCAGAAATGTACAGGTGGCTATAAATTCTTAATATAAATGCTTATTTTTTTCAGAAAAGGAACTTAATTAATTAGCATTGTTTATGTGAAAAGATCATTATCCTACCAGGTCGAGGGACATTCTCCAAGACAATTGATCATGACTGTTAAAAAATGTCACAGCACGAAAGACAAAACAAAGGCCTGTGAACTCATTTAGATTGAAGAGATTCAAGAGGCAAGACAACTAAATGCAATATGTGACCCTGGATTGACTGCTGGATTTTCCTGAAAGGGGGTATAAGGAACATTATCAGCACAACTGAGGAAATTTGAGTACTGACTGTATATTAGATAATAATATTGTATAAATGTTAAAACCGTAGGTGTAATAAAGGCATCGCAGTATGTAGGAAAGCATCCTAGTTTTTAAGAGATAATGCTGACATATCTAGGAATGCAGTGGCCCGGTGCTTGCAACTTATTTTTAAATGATTCTGCACACTGAACAAACACACGCATACACATATGTGAAGTGAAACAGAAAATAAAAGTAGCAATTCTAACAACTGATATAATTGCAAGGTATTCTATAGGTGTTCATTTTTTTCAACTTTGAATTTTTCAAAATAAAAAGTTAAAAAAAAGATGTCATCTTCCCAGAAAAGTAGGGCTCCATTTCCAGATCTATATGACTGTTAAAATATAAACAGACTGGGGCTTCCCTGGTGGTGCAGTGGTTGAGAGTCAGCCTGCTGATGCAGGGGACACGGGTTTGTGCCCCGGTCGGGGAAGATCCCACATGCCGCGGAGCGGCTGGGCCCGTGAGCCATGGCCGCTGAGCCTGCGTGTCAGGAGCCTGCGCATCCGGAGCCTGTGCTCCGCAACGGGAGAGGCCACAACAGTGAGAGGCCCGCGTACTGCAAAATATATATATATATATAAACAGACTAACACTAACAGAAGTATCTATTTGCTAAATTATCATCCACTTGGAAAGTTCTTGTAAACAGTACGGAAATATTCAACACCATCACTGGCTCTCATAAATCTTGAGGCAAATTTTATCCTTTAACATTTGTGTGAACTTTCAAAGCAGAAGTAAACCTCAGTTAAATTTTCAAACTGAAATAATTACGTAACTAAACAGTGAATGTTCAAAGCACTCTAACAGTTTCCTGCATTAATAGAAGGGCTTTCAAATGCTTAGCTGTAAGAGTCCTGTGGCTTTTTACAAGGATTAAAGTTAAATTTTTCTTTTTTAGTAATCTCTGCAACAGTGGAGTGAGAGGGGTAATTTGTATAAAAATAATTAAGCAGAAAATCTTCAAGAATTACAGTCTTTAGAAATTCATTTCTGTTATTTTCTCCCTACAGCACTCCTACACAAGAAAGGACTGAGGTGGTGCCAGGAATGTTTTACTACAAAACATTATGATGCCCATGTGGCTTATACATCCACACAACATCTGGAACACCCAGTAAAGAGGACTACAATTAGTGAAGGGCCTGCTAAATATATGACACATTGAATAGTTAAATCATGATTTCTTTTAATGATGATGAACTCAGTTTGCAGATAGGAAAGTATAATTTCAGGTCTTTATTACTTATATCCTCTGAAGAGTGGAAAGAGAAACAAAAAACCTATTTTTCCCCCACACTGGAATTCTCAAAATCATTATTGAATTTCTACTTCACTGTGTGACTTCAAAATATATCTGAAAGCTAGTTGTGCTCTATCAGTGTAGATGAACTTATCATAATTTCTATAGATCTTCACATGGTAGAAACGTTTTTCAAAAAGTTTAAATATATGATACTTTCTATGAAGTATCTGCTGAAATCTAGAGTGACCCAACAATTCTTCAAGATGTAGTTTATAAAGTGCTAAATGAATGCTAGGTTTTTTGAGGGAGAAAATCACATCCCCTTTGAATTTGTGTTTCCTTTTAACCATATCTCCCAGCTATAGCCACTATGCTTCAAAACCTTTAGGTTTCAAAACCTAAAGTTCATCAAGTATTAACTTAAAATCTATCATACACAGGTCATTGAACTAGGAAGACAGCCCACAACTACATGGTCACACTTTTTCTAATTTTTCACAGAAAATGTTCCTTGGTCCCCTAGAAATGGTATGTTATCCAAGAAAGCTTAGTCATAAATTGCCTTGCAAAAAACTGTCCTAATACAAGTACTGTTTCAAGAGAAATAACTCTATATGGCAAAAAGTTCTCCAAACCATAGTACAAATGGTCCACTTTTTTGAATGACTATTCAAGGTGGTAATATTGCTTTGTTTCAAAATCACAGAAATCTTATTTTATCTAGATGTCTCCTGTCATCATTGGTGCTGTCCACAACATATTTGGCCCCTAATAGGATGCACTTCTGGGCCGGTTTGAAGTTACATGTGACCATGTGACTTACTTTGGCCAATGAAATGTAAGCATAAGTTCCTGGCAGATACTTTATGGAGCCAGTGCAAAATAATAAGGAGTGTCTGGCTCTCTTTCCCTTTGCCGCAGTGAGCAGCAACCTCCAGCTGGAGCAGCTTCATCAGACTGAGTCCTGAAGAGAGCATACTGGAGAATATAACCCTCAGATTACCCACTATGGGCATCCACAAGAAATACACCCTATAGTTTTAAGCTACTGAGGTTTGGGGGTTGTATATCAGTTACTACAGCATAACCAGGCCTACCCTGACTAGTCAACCTCCCATAGTTTATTAAAGATGGCTGTGTTAAGCTCCTGAAGTTTGCAAAGGATAGAGAGAGATGTTCTGGTGTTTATTATACTAGTATGTATAGGAAGAAGTAAGGAGTTAGAGAAGACGGTCCAAGTAGCAGCAAACCAAGCCTTAAATATACAGCATACAAGGCAGCACTTTCTTTCACCTGTTGAATCATAGTCAAGTGCTTTCAGATTATAGAGACTCAATTATCCCACCTCTCTCCTCTTCTACTAGCCTACAACAACTGTCGACTTATAAGGTTTCTGTATCAATGACAGTGGGTCTACCACTGCCACAGAATTTAGGGAAATTCTCAATTGCCTGGTTCAGTTCCATCATAGTGTGCCCCCATCCACATACAAGAAGTACAAGCTCCCACCTTCTGAAGGCCTAACAAGTGTCCAAGATTCTTGAGCCTTAATTTGACCTCATGCCACAGGCCAGCGAGGCACCTACACTCAATGCCAGCTTGGCTGGAGTCTTCTACTTTACAATATATTCCCTGTGACCTTCCTTTTCCTTCTCAATTGAAGAAACCCACTCCCTACCGTTCCCCTATCCTCCCAGCCACCCTCCTGCACCCTTTCCTCTCTTCTCCCCTTCTTTAGACTTAGTTATTTTTTTCAGAGTAGAAAAAAAAAAATGATTTTTGTGCAAGCATTGGAAACTTCGGTCTCAAGCTTGGTGAGCAGTTTCTTAAATCTTTATTTCTGTTTCTGGTGTGGGGTAGGGTAGCTTAAAGATACAAGGAAGCAGGGCTAGAAAGCAAACAATGAATATGTTGAGATGTAATGCTTCTTATTTGCATTTGAGTTCTCCAAGAATAAGAATCTGATTACGCCTCCACCTGCCAATCAATAAATATACGGGCACTCCATATGCCATGATTAGCCTATGAAGGTTTGACTCCAGGTCAGATATTGATCCTTGGGCTTATCATTGAAGCCGGAGTGTCAGGATCACCTGGAACGTACGAGAGCATTCTATGTTTAAAAGCATGGCTATAGCCGCCATTGTCAAAAAGGCAGATTTCCTCAGAAAATGTCTGTAGATAAGCTAGTCAGCTGACACTGCTGTCATGTGAAACCTCATGTTAAAAACACAGTTATTGTACCTCCATGTATAATTCAAAACTTCATTTCATTGACTTGAAGATCTATTGCCCTTTGCTTGGTAGAGATTCCTCACCTCATGTAATGTGTGGGGAATTTGCAATGTTTGTCAAAGTGGTCAGAGTGAACTCTTTATACTCTATGAAGTGCCAGAAAAGAGGGTGACAAAATATGCAAGCAAATAGAAGCAGAAGGAAAATTTAAAGTAATACAATGCATAAGCCTGATACGTATGCATGTCCTTTACGGCTTACAAAGAACTTTTGTATAACTTACAAAAAATACTGGTCTTGTGATTAGGGATTTTCCTTGTTTAGTCTATTGCTAATTTTATGAGTCTCCTTTTTTCTATAAAGTTGAATAATAACAGGACCTAGATGTTATAGTTGGTGTGAAGGTTAAATAAAATAAGGATGTGAAAATTTTTCACGAACTTCATGGTATTATACTACATATAAAGTAATATAACTTTATAAAATTATCCATTTCAATTATTGTTCAGATCAATTATCACTGATTAAGAATTCTTTATGTTCCAGACAATATGCTATGTGCTACGAATACAAAGATAAATAACACATTGCTCTTACCCTCAAAGAGCTTACAGTTTCCTGGATAAGAGAAACATGGGGAAAATAATTTAACTAAAATACGGAAATTTGTGATAAATGTATGCATAGACTCTGAGGGTGCAGAGCTGAAGCCACTAGTTCAATCTTGAGGCACAAGAAAACATCCTGGAGGAAGCAGTGTCTTGAAGCTTATGGGACAATCTGGAAGAATTGAGTTGAAAAATTCCTAGTTTTTAATTTACCACATTATACAGAAATTGCCCTACTAAGTGTAAGCTATTCGTACATTGTTAGCTCCCCTATTGGATTGATAATATCTTTAGGAAGGGACCATGTCTCATTTATCTTTTTGTGTCCCCTGATTCTACTTGAATGTTGTAAGGAATTGGATTCAAGTACTCTGAATATAAATGAAGGTACAGACAACTATGCATATAATTACAAAGATTTTATTATTACCATAATTTTATTATTACCATAATTATTACCATAATTTTATTATTACCATAATTATTACCATATTATTATAGAATTATGAAATTTTAGAGCTGGAATTAGAATTGATCTTGAGGGCATTTAATCCACCATGCAGAGAGCTCTCTCACCTGCCCACTTGTATCTCTTACAAGCGTCCTACATTAATAAATCTATTTCTTGCCTATCACTTTGCCTCTCGCTGAATTCCTTCTGCACTGAGACAAAAAGAACCTGAGCCTCAGTAAGTCCAGACACCAGTTCAGCCAGTGAGGAGGAGTGGCCATCCATCCCATCCCCTGCCCTCCTTCCTTTTCTGCTCCTCGGTCAGAATGCTTCATCTGCTACCAACTCTAAGTCCAAACCTGGGAGACCTGTTCCCGCCTCCATTCTTGCCTGGCAATGTACAGAGATTGGTTCAAGATGGCGGAGTAGAAGGACGCCCACTCACTCCCTTTTGCGAGAGCACCGGAATCACAGGTAACTGCGGAACAGTCATTGACAGGAAGACACTGGAACTCACCAAAAAAGATACCCCACATTCAAAGACAAAGGAGAAGCCTCCACGAGGCGGTAGGAGGGGCACAATCACAATGAAATAAAATCCCACAACCACTGGGTGGATGACTCAAAACCTGGAGAACAATTATACCACAGAAGTCTACCCACTGGAGTGAAGGTTCTGAGCCCCACATCAGGCTTCCCAATCTGGGGGTCCAGAAACGGGAGGAGGAATTCCCAGAGAATCAGACTTTGAAGGCTAGTGGGATTTGATTGCAGGACTTCAACAGGACTGGGGGAAACAGAGGCTCCACTCTTGGAGAGCCCACACAAAGTAGTGTGTGCATAGGGACCCAGGGAAAGAAGCAGTGACTCCATAGGAGACTGAACAGACCTACCTGCTAGTGTTGGAGAGGCTCCTGCAGAGGCAGGGGGTGGCTGTGGCTCACCGCAGGGACAAGTACACTGGCAGCAGAAGTTCTGGGAAGTACTCCTTGGCATGAGCCCTCCCAGAATCTGCCATTAGCCACACCAAAGAGCCTGTACCCTGCAGAGTTGTGTCACCTCAGGCCAAACAACCAACAGGGAAGGACCTCAGCCCCTCTCATCAGCATACAAGCAGATTAAAGTTTTACTGAGCTCTGCCTACCAGAGCAACACTGAGCTCTACCCACCACCACTCCCTCCCATCAGGAAGCTTGCACAAGTCTCTTAGATAGCCTCATCCACCAGAGGGGAGAGAGCAGAAGCAAGAAGAACTACAATCCTGCAGTCTGTGGAACAAAAACCACATTCACAGAAAGACAGACAAAATGAAAAGGCAGAGGGATATGTACCAGTTGAAGGAATAAGATAAAACCTAGGAAAACAACTAAATGAAGTGGAGAAAAACAACTAAATGAAGTGGAGATAGGCAACCAGAAAAAGAATTCAGAATAATGATAGTGAAAATGATCCAGCACCTTGGAGAAAGAATAGAGGCAAAGATCAAGAAGATGCAAGAAATGTTTAACAAAGACCTAGAAGAATTAAAGAACAAACAAACAGAGATGAACAATACAATAACTGAAATGAAAACTACACTAGAAGGAATCAATAGCAGAATAACTGAGACAGAAGGACGGATAAGTGACCTGGAAGACAGAACGGTGGAATTCACTGCTGTGGAACAGAATAAAGAATGAAAAGAAATGAAGACAGCCTAAGAGACCTCTGGGACAACATTAAACACACCAATATTTGCATTATACAGGTCCCAGAAGGAGAAAAGAGAGAAAAAGGATCCGAGAAAATATTTGAAGAGTTTTTGGTCGAAAAGTTCCCTACCATGGGAAAGGAAATAGCCACCCAAGTCCAGGAAGCACAGGGAGTTCCAGGCAGGATAAACCCAAGGAGAAACATGGCGAGACACATAGTAATCAAACTGACAAAAATTAAAGGCAAAGAATAATTATTAAAAGCGACAAGGGAAAAACAACAAATAACATACAAGGGAACTCCCATAAGGTTAACAGCTGATTTCTCACCAGCAACTCTACAAGCCAGAAGGGAGTGGCACAACATATTTAAAGTGAGGAAAGGGGGCTTCCCTAGTGCCACAGTGGTTGAGAATCTGCCTGCCGATGCAGGGGACACGGGTTCGTGCCCTGGTGCGGGAAGATCCCACGTGTCGCAGAGCAGCTGGGGGCTCGTGAGCCATGGCTGCTAAGCCTGCGCGTCCGGAGCCTGTGCTCCACAATGGGAGAGGCCCAAACAGTGAGAGGCCCGCATACCGCAAAAAAAATAAAAAAAATAAAGTGAGGAAAGGGAAGAACCTACAACCAAGGTTACTCTACCTGGCAAGGATCTCATTCAGATTCAATGGAGAAATCAAAAGCTTTACACAAGAGAGGAAAAGGAGCTATAAAAACAAACCCAAAACAATTAAGAAAATGGTAAGAGGAACATACATATCAATAATTACCTTAAATGTAAATGGATTAAATGCTCCAGCCAAAAGACACAGGCTCACTGAATGGATACAAAAACAAGACCCATATATATGCTGTCTACAAGAGACCCACTTCAGACCTCGGGACACATACAGACTGAAGGTGAGAGCATGGAAAAAGATATTCCATGCAAATGGAAATCAAAAGAAAGCTGAGTGGCAATACTCATTTCAGATAAAGTAGACTTTAAAATAAAGAATGTTACAAGAGACAAGGAAGGACACTACATAATTATCAAGGGATCAATCCAAGAAGAAGATATAACAACTTTAAATATATATGCACGCAACATGGGGCACCTCAACACATAAGGCAACTGCTAACAGCTATAAAACAGGAAATCAACAGTAAGACAATAATAGTGGGGGACTTTAACATCTCACTTACACCAATGGACAGATCATCTAGACAGAAAATTAATAAGGAAACACAAGCTTTAAATGACACAATAAACCAGATCAATTTAATTGATATTTATAGGGCTTTCCATCTGAAAACAGCAGCTTACTCTTTCTTCTCAAGTGTACATGGAACATTATCCAGGATAGATCACATCTTGGGTCACAAACCAAGCCTCAGTAAATTTAAGAAAATTGAAATCACATCAAGCATCTTTTCTGACCACAACGCTTTGAGATTAGAAATGAATTACAGGGAAAAAAACATAAAAAACACAAACACATGGAGGTTAAACAATACATTACTAAATAACCAAGAGAGCACTGAAGAAATCAAAAAATACCGAGAGACAAATGACAATGAAAACACAATGATCCAAAACCTATGGATGCAGCAAAAGCAGTTCTAAGCAGGAAGTTTATAGCTATACAAGCCTACCTCAAGAAACAAGAAAAATCTCAAATAAACAATCTAACCTTACACCTAAAGGAACTAGAGAAAGAAGAACAAACAAAACCCAAAGTTACTAGAAGGAAAGAAATCATAAAGATCTGAGCAGAAATAAATGAAATAGAAACAAAGAAAACAATAGCAAAGATCAATAAAACTAAAAGCTGGTTCTTTGAGAAGATAACCAAAACTGATAAACCTTTAGCCAGACGCAGCAAGAAAAAGAGGGACGGGACTCAAATCAATAAAATAAGAAATGAAAAAGGAGAAGTTACAATGGACACTGCAGAAATGCAAAGCATCATAAAAGACTACTACAAACTACTCTGTGCCAATAAAATGGACAACCTGGAAGAAATGGACAAATTCTTAGAAAGGTATAAGACTGAACCAGGAAGAAATAGAAAATATGAACAGACCAATCACAAGTAATGAAATTGAAACTGTGATTAAAACTCTTCCAGCAAACAAAAGCCCAGGACCAGATGGCTTCACAGGTGGATTCTATCAAACATTTAGAGAAGAGCTAACACCCATCCTTCTCAAACTCTTCCAAAAAATTGCAGAGGAAGGAACACACCCAAACTCATTCTATGAGGCCACCATCACCCTGATACCAGAACCAGACAGAGATACTACCAAAAAAAAAGAAAATTACAGACCAATATCACTGATGAATATAGATGCAAAAATCCTCAGCAAAATACTAGCAAACAAAATCCAACAACACATTAAAAGGATCACACACCATGAGCAAGTGGGATTTATTCCAGGGATGCAAGGATTCTTCAATATATGCAAATCAACCAATGTGATACACCACAGTAACAAATTGAAGAATACAAACCACATGATCATCTCAATAGATGCAGAAAAAGATTTTGACAAAATTCAACACCCATTTATGATAACTCTCCAGAAAGTGGGCATAAAGGAAACTTACCTCAACATAATAAAGGCCATGTACGACAAACCCACAGCAAACATCATTCTCAATGGTGAAAAACTGAAAGCATTTCCTCTAAGATCAGAAACAAGACAAGGACGTCCATTCTCACCACTATTATTCAACATAGTTTTGGAAGTCCTAGCCACAGCAATCAGAGAAGAAAAAGAAATAAAAGGAATACAAATTGAAAAAGAAGTAAAACTGTCACTGTTTGCAGATGACATGATACTATATATAGAGAATCCTAAAGATGCCCCCAGAAAACTATTAGAGCGAATCAATGAATTTGGTAAAGTTGCAGGATACAAAATTAATGCACAGACATCTCTTGCATTCCTATACACTAACAACAAAAGATCAGAAAGAGAAATTAAGGAAAAATCCTATTTACCACTGCAAGAAAAAGAATAAAGTACCTAGGAATACACCTACCTAAGGAGGTAAAAGACCTGTACTCTGAAAACTATAAGACACTGATGAAAGAAAGCAAAGATGAGGACAGGACAGGAATAAAGACGCAGATGTAGAGAATGGACTTGAGACACGGGGAAGGGGAAGGGTAAGCTGGGACAAAGTAAGAGAGTGGCATGGACATATATACACTACCAAATGTAAAATAGGTAGCTAGTGGGAAGCAGCCGCATAGCACAGGGTGATCAGCTTGATGCTTTGTGACCACCTAGAGGGGTGGGATAGGGAGGGTGGTAGGGAGACACAAGAGGGAGGGGATATGGGGATATATGTATACGTATAGCTGATTCACTTTGTTATACAGCAGAAACTAACACAACAATGTAAAGCAATTATACTCCAATAAAGATGGTTAAAAAAAAGAAGATACATGCACCCCATTGTTCATTGCAGCACTATTTACAATAGCCATGTCATGGAAGCAACCTAAATGCCCATCAACAGATGAATGGATAAAGAAGATATGGTACATATATACAATGGAATATTACTCAGCCATAAAAAGGAACGAAATTGGGTCATTTGTAGAGAAGTAGATGGACCTAGAGACTGTCATACAGAGAGATGTAAGTCAGAAAGAGAAAAACAAATATTGTCTATTAATGCATATATGTGGAATCTAGAAAAATGGTACAGATGAACTGGTTTGCAAGGCAGAAATAGAGACACAGCTGTAGAGAACAAACGTTATAGACACCAAGTGGGGAAAGCGGGTGAGGGGGAGGGAGGGGGAAGGGCTGGTGGTGGTGGGATGAATTGGGAGGTTGGGATTGACATATATACACTAATATGTATAAAATAGATAACTAATAAGAACCTGCTGTATATAAAAAAAGCCCAACATATCCACCATGCAAACATGATGTAGAAGTAACTGAGTTCCAGAAAGGTCCACACATGTGATTATCTCAAGCTTACATTCTTAATTTTTAAATTATTATTTAGTTTGGCCACAGTTTTGTATACTTATATAGATAGTTTATATAGAAACGTATATGCAAATATGTATTTATAAGCATATGTAAGATACACATACATATACACATTTGGATTTAGGGGATGAAGGCATCCCTGTTTTAGGATCCCCTAAATTATAAATATCTAAACATTTCAATTGTGGAGTGAGGAGAGAAATCCAGACCTTAAGCTTCTCAATTCCCACTGATAAAACTGTCTTTTGTTCTCAATTCAGAGAAGTTTTGTAGCCTAGAATACCTTATCTTATGTTACAAAGAAAGCTAATAAATTACAAGTGCCTAGGCGAACATCAAGGAAAGCACTCTGACAGAATAAATAGGACTTAGCTATGTGGGTTTTCTGTAGACTGCTTTGTCACCACTGTAAGTTGCATTAAATGGGATACCAATAGATATCTGCATGGGGAGAGGTTAATGGCGTAAGTTCCAGACACCTAAATACTGCCCTCAATCAACCACCCCTCCCTGTCAGATTCCCAGAGAAAATGTAGCCGTGAGGGTTCACTAGTCAATGGTACACTATTTCTAACAAGGGGTTTAGACCCAAACTTCAACCTAGAACTCCAGTGTGACTGCCTGGAGGACTCCTGCCTGAGTAAAGGAGGCCTCAGAGGCCTCAAACTCAATAAAACCAAAACCCAACTTTTCCTTTATCCCCCCTCAAGTATTCATCTCAGCTCTTTCCACTTCAAAGCAAGAAAAGGTTGATCCAGAGGACTTTGACTGCCAGAAGAAGAGAGAACAGAACAGAAGCAGTAGCAAGCCAGAAAGGGGGGGCCTACTAACACCTAGAAAAGAGCTGGCTTTGCCCACCCACCCCACCTAGCCCATGTGAGCTCCTCGGATTTACTTACCTAGGCATGTGAGACAAGGAGTCAGAGGTGTCAGAGGTGAGGCAAGGAAAGAAGGCCAGCCCAATAGAGGGGCAGCTCCCCAACCTTACACCAACTTTCCAGCACCATGGAAGAAAGAGGAACATCCAGGCAATGTGGTCCACATCCTCTTACTCTAGCCTCGAAGAAGCAAGATAGGCAGAAGGATCACATTCATTTATTCCTTCAACTCAGCACAATGAAGCCCCTGCCGATTAGCACAAGGAATAATAAAATTATCTCAAAAATGCCTGGCATTCTTCCCCAAAAGGAATTGAATGGTTATCGGGTAGGGTACCTATGAGCTTTTCTTGGCTTACAACCAACATTTCTTAAGGGGTTCAACAGAAAAATTCTAAACAACCAACTCTGAAATGTTGAACTTTTGCGGACATAAGCACACGGACAAAAGAATCATGTACATATACTCAAAATACTAAAACACCGAAATATCAAATGGATAAATCAAGCAATTGATCTTTTCAATATTAAATCGTAACCAGAACATCTATTCATGTTTATACCCTTCCTCTGAGTATATTAAACTCAACTCTTCTACCCTTGATATATTAACATTTTCTTCTTGGTGGCTCTTCATATACTTCTTTTTTCGTTTGTTTGGTTTTTTTATATACTTTTTAATATACAAGGTGAATAGACTTCGTGTCGTTGTTTTCTGCTTTTTTTGTTGTTGAAGTCTAGTTGATTTACAGTGTTGTGCCGATCTCTGCTATACAGCAAAGTGACAGTTATACACGTATAGGCATTCTTTTATACCTATAGTCTTTTCCATTCTGGTTTATCACAGGATGTTGAATATAGTTTCCTGTGCTATACAGTAGGACCTTATTGTTTATCCACCCCGTATATATCATTTACATCTACTAATCCCACGTTCCCTTTCCTTCCCTCCCCCATCCCCCTTGCCCTTGGCAACCACAAGTCTGTTCTCTATGTCTGTGAGCCTGTTTCTGTTTTGTTCACAGATAGGTTCATTTGTGCCATATTTTAGATTCCACATACAAGTGATTATCATATGGTATTTGTCTTTCTCTTTCTGACTTACTTCACTTTGTATGATAATCTCTAATTGCTGCAAATGGCATTATTTCATTCCTTTTTATGGTTGAGTAGTATTTCATTGTGTGTGTATATATATACCACATCTTCTTTATCCATTCATCTGTCAATGGACATTTAGGTCCATGACTTGGCTACTATGAATAGTGCTGCTATGAACATAGGGGTGCATGTATCTTTTTGAATTATAGTTTAGTCTGGGTATATGCCCAGGAGTGGGATTGCTGGATCATATGGTAATTCTATTTTTAGTTTTCTGAGGAACCTCCACACTGTTTTGCATAGTGGCTGCACCAACTTACATTCCCCCTAGTAGTGTAGGAGAGCTCCCTGTCTCCACACCCTCTCCAGCACTTGTTATTTGTAGACTATTTAATGATGGCCATTCTGACCCGTGTGAGGTGGTACCTCATTGTAATTTTGATTTGCATTTCTCTAATAATTAGTGATACTGAGCATTTTTTCATGTGCTTACTGGCCATCTGTATGTGTTCTTTGGAGAAATGTCTATTAAGATCTTCTGTTCATTTATCAGTTGGGTTGTTTGTTTGTTTGTTGTTGAGTTGTATGAGCTGTTTGTATATTTTGGAGATTAAGCTCTTGTCTGTCGCATCATTTGCAAATATTTTCTCCCATTCTGTAGGTTGTCTGTTTTGTCCTTTTTAATGATTCCTTATATCTTTCTAAAAATCACACCAGAATACACACATTCATACAGAAAATTTATTTATAAAATAGCAACTTTAGTTATGATAATAATGGCAAAATGTTCTTTAAACTTCTTTTTTAGCCTTTTCTTCTTGATGGCTCTTCATATACTTTTTCATATACATTACTCATCCCAAATTCCCTGACCTCCTACTTTGCCAAGTGTACTGCTAAACCATTAAAACATGTACAGTGGTTGCATTTGTATTACTTATTGTTACATTAACCTAGGGGGTCTCTCTATGTGTTGCACTTTGCCAGTCAGGGTAGAAGCAATGTGGTCAAAGTGTAGTGCTCTTCTTACCCTTCTAATGTAGTCCTTCCTGGTCTCTGTTGTCCAGAAGTGTGCTTCAGCCTCATCCTCAGGTTCTGGAATTTTCATAACTGTGTCTTGTCTATGGATAGTTGCTAGTGGTCTTCTTGTGAGTGAGACTGAGGTCAGGAACAACATATGTCACCATCTTGATGACATCACCCCCTAATATTTTTAGGTTTAATATTTGGATCTGTGATCTATTTGAGTTATTTTTATATATTATGCATGGGATGAATCAAAGCTAGTATTTTTTTGCATGTGGATATCCGATTGTTCAAGCATAATTTACTGAAAAGACTATCTTTTCTCCACTTAAATGCCTTTGCATCTTTGTAGAATTCCACATTTTCTTCATTATTCCAGTTTTGTAAGTCTTGAAATTAGCTACTGTTTATCTTCTAACTTTGGTCTTCTATTTCAGAACTATTTTTGCTATACTAGGCCCTTTGCATTTCCATATGAATTTTAGAACTAAAAGTCTTGTCAATTTCTGACTAAAAGCCTTCTGGGATTTTGATTGAGCTTGCATTGAATCTAAAAATCAATTGAGTCAAATTTACATCTGCTGTCTCTGAACATGTGTATTTTTCCATTTACTGAGGTCTTTTTAAATTTCTCTCAGCAATGTTTTGCAGGTTTCAGCTTACAGATCTTTCACATATTTTATCAGAATTGTCCCTGTGATGTGATTTATGTAAGAACTGTATATTTGGTCTTTTTTCTTGTTTTTTTAATTAATTAATTAATTAATTTATGGCTGTGTTGGGTCTTCGTTTCTGTGCGAGGGCTTTCTCTAGTTGTGGCAAGCAGGGGCCACTCTTCATCGCGGTGCGCGGGCCTCTCACTATCGCGGCCTCTGTTGTTGCGGAGCACAGGCTCCAGATGCGCAGGCTCAGTAATTGTGGCTCACAGGCACAGTTGCTCTGCGGCATGTGGGATCATCCCAGACCAGGGCTCGAACCCGTGTCCCCTGCATTGGCAGGCAGATTCTCAACCACTGCGCCACCAGGGAAGCCCGTATATTTGGTCTTTGTCCTGGTTCCTAGCACCCTTGGTGCTAAACCCTTGGAGTTATAAGTGGTAAGAGTGATAAAGTTATCTTGATATTCATAACAAACCCCTTTCAACCACACCTGAGTTTATGTTAATGAGGTGACTTCTCGAAAGCACTTAAGGATGGGAGCTGGTCACCAAGGGAATCAACCATGTGATTAGAGAATTAGACTTTCAGTCCCATCCCCCTGACCTCTAGGAATGGGAGAGGGGCTGGAGGTTGAATTGGTGACCAATGGCCAATAATTTAATCAATTATGGCTATGTAATGAAGCCTCCATAATGACCCCAAAAGATGGGGTTTGGACAGCTTCTGGGTTAGTGAACACGTGGAGATCTTGGGAGAGTGGTGCACTCGGAGAGGGCATGGAAGCTCCCCACCCTTTCCCCACACTTTGCCCTAGGCGTCTTTTCTGTCTGGCTGTTCCTGAGTTAGTTATATCCTTTTATAATAAACTGGTGATCTAGTAAGTAAAATGTTTCTCTGAGTTTTGTGAGCTGCTCTAGCAAATTCATCAAACTCAAGGAAGGGGTAGAAGGAACCTCCTGTTTATAGCCAGTCAGTAAGAAGCACAGGTGACAACCTGGGCCTGCAACTGGCATCTACAATTGGGTGGGGTGGGCAGTCTTGTAGGACAGCGCCCTTAACTCCTGAGATATGATGCGTTCTCTAGGTAGACAGGGGCAGAATTAAGTTGAATTGTAGGACATAAATGAATGGTATATGAGAATTGCTTTGTGGTGTGGGGTAATAGACTCATTTTAGTCTAAGTTTTTAATAATTTTAAATACTATTGTAAATGGTATTTTTTAAACTTCAATTTCTGATTATTTCATACCAGTATATAGAAATACAACTTTTTTGCATATTGATCTTGTATCCTGAAACCTTGTTAAACTAATACATTAGATCTAATAGATGTTTCTACATTTGATTGAATTTTCTACTTAAAAGATCATGTCTCTTGTAAATAAAGACAGTTTTACTTCTTTCTTTCCAATCTGGGTGCCTTTTATTTCTTCTTCTTGCCATACTGAAGAAGCTAGAATCGCCAGTATAATGTTGAAGAGAAGTGCTATGATTCACCATCCTGCTGCTAAGTATTTACTCAATAAAAATTAAAGTATATATTCATATGAACATTTGTACACAAATGTTTTAGTAGCTTTATTTGTCATAGCTAAAAAGTGAAATAATACAAGCAGGCTATCAACAGATGAATGAAAAATAACACACTGTAGTAAGTCCATACGATGGAATATCGTGCAGCGATATAAAAGAAGGAACTATTGATTTGCTACGTGGATGAATCTCAAAATAATTATGGTGAGTAAAAGAAGGCATACAGAAGAGTACATACTGTATGGTTTCAGGTTATATAAAATTCGGGGAAATGAAAAAGTAAATTAAAGGAAAGCAAAACAGTGGTTATTTAGGCTTGGGATTGAGAAAGAGTGGAGAGAAACTGGAAAAAGGGATTACAAATGGGCGTGAGGGAACTTTGAGGGGTGATGCATATTTTAATTATCTTGATTGTGGTTATGTTTCACAGGTGCATAAATATGTCAAAATTTATCATTTATATCATTTTATACACTTTAAATATGTGAAGTTTATTATATATAAATTATACCTTAATAAAGCTATTAAAAATAGCATTAAAAAAAGCACACCACGGGCAATGAATGAAGTCAGGTCCAGGGTTATCTGGCTGGCAGTACATATAAAATGTTAAGTCTATCGTATTACCCCACTGCCAAAAACTCCCTAAATGTAGCCCAAACTCTGAGACATCTCAAGAGCAATTTTAAGGCCTGCTTACATTAGGTGACTGAGTGGCAAAGACGGATATATTATCAACTGAAGTGAGAAATAAATATGGTGAAGAGGCAGTTCTCAGAGAAAAGTTCCTAATATTTCTATTGGATTTAAACTGGGAGTGAGAAATAAATTTAAGGTATCTAAAGCATGGGATACCAATAGCTATCATGATTATTTTAGGAATAATATGTCATTGGCATTCAGCATGCAGCATGGCTTGGGGATGGAATAAATGAGAGAAAAAACTGGACATAATTAGCATATAATTAGTACTAAGCAAATACTGCTGACTGCTTATATACTGGTAAAAAGTGAAGGAAATTTCTGCTCTTTTTCCAGGAAAATGAAGAAAGCTTCTATTGGTGACCTCCCACTCTCAGTTACAAAGCCATGAGCCATGGTCTCTGACTTCATGGAAACTTTCTTGAACTCATTTGTGGAGATCATTCAGTCCAACTAAGACCCTGGGATATTTGTTCAATTTCTCACACTTATAGCAACAGTCCTCTAATAGATTTTACCCGATGCTCACCCTGCCGTGCATGTTACAAGGCAATGGTTTTATGCAAATATGACTCAACTTCCATCGCTATCTCCATCCATTGCTTCATCCCAGAGTATCATCAGCTTATTAATTCAGTATCCCAGCTTGATCCTTCACCAACCTTCATGATTTTTGAAATTTCCACAAGGTTTCTGGTTCATGAGATATTATTAATTTCTTTGCCTCAAATGAAAATGTTGTTCTGTGATCCAAAACCTGAATACTGAAGCTGCTTCTCATAAACCTAATTTCTAATGTTTCTATCAAGCTTCTAATATGTATATCTGAATTACTGGATTTCCCTTGGAAAACTGTATTACAAGTAGCCTCAAAAAGCCAAAGGTCAGAATTCTATTTAAAAGCAAATGTCTCTGGGAATTTTGAGATGCAATATCTTCCCTTGAGATAGAAGTAAGTATTGATAGTTAACTAAGACAGTAAGTATTTTGCATTTTTGTCTATGTATTCCTAATTGCTTGAATTCAGTAAGTTTGGGGCTCATCAAGTTAGTATTTTATAGTCAAGGCACAATGAATGACACAAAAGAAATCAATGTCATGTCATTCTACTAGTCAGGGCTCTTTCAGTTGCTAGAGATAAAACCCAATCTCAGACCAAGTTGAACAAAACAGGCTTTTCATTAGCTTACATAAACAAAAAGCTCACAGGTTTCTAGCTTCAAGCATAGTGGAATCCAGGTGCTCATATATGCTCATTCTTCCTATCTTGTACAGATCTTCTAGGCATGATGAATACCTGCAGCCCCAAAGACCCACATCCTGCTATCTTAGCAACTGCCACAGAAGGAAAGCAACTTTCCCAGTAGTTTTAGCAGACAATTACCAGGAACAACTCTTTTTTTGTTTGTTTGTTTGTTTTTTGCGGTATGCGGGCCTCTCACTGTTGTGGCCTCTCCCGTTGCAGAGCACAGGCTCCGGATGCACAGGCTCAGTGGCCATGGCTCACGGGCCTAGCTGCTCCGCGGCATGTGGGATCCTCCCGGACTGGGGCACGAACCTGTGTCCCCTGCATCGGCAGGCGGACTCTCAACCACTGCGCCACCAGGGAAGCCCCAGGGACAACTCTTCCTGAACTACGCACTATGGCCAGGGGACTGGGATGCTCATATTAGGCCAGGGGCATGGGTCCTCTTTTGCATCTGAAAGATGGAGTCACCCATGCTCAAATCATATGGCATGGGCTCTCCTCAGCAATGGAGGGGATTTGTAAACAGATAAGATGAACAGATCTTTTCTACAGTTTTCAAGAAGATAATATCCTCAAAGACATATCTACAAGGCACTATAAAACACAAAATCAAATATAATCAAGTGCCACACGTAGAAGGCAAACTGTATTTGTGCCATAGATTGTCAGACATCTCTCTTGCAGAGAGTCATCAAGAAGAACTTTCAGAGGCAGTGACTTTGCAATATTCTTGCATCCTTCTTTGATATTCATACTATATATACTGTCAAATCAAACTTCCTAAAGCACTGCTAAAGAGCCTTTGGTAGCTCCTCAATACTTACATAATAAGGCACAGGCATCTCAGTCTGAAGATAATCTATGCAAATTCAATCAATAGTACAGATAGCTTCTGACCTTGAATGAAATATCTAGTCTCTTTAAGCCTCAGTTTACTCATTTTATATAATGCCTACTTCAATGGATGTTTGAGAATTGCATGAGCCTATCACAGTATCTGGCTCACAATAGACTCAACAAGTAGAGGAGATACTGTCATTAATATTATTGCTCCTATTCCTCCACACGAACAGCCTTCTTCCTATTGTTCTCTTATCAGATCTTCCCACTACTTTCCTCATGCAGTGTAAGCTTGAAAAAGACAGAAACCCTGGCTTAGAACTACACCTGTAACATAGTAAGTGTTCAGTACACATTTGTTGAATGAATGAATGAATGTCCTACCTTTTCTCCCACCTCGAATAGTGAACTCATTGAGGAGATGATCCCTGCTCAATTCATTTTTATATTACCCCAAGTTCCTAGTTCAGAGCCTGGAACAAATAAATATTTGTCAAATGAATGACTGAATGGATAAAAACCAAACAATTGCCTCAGTTCTTTATTTTTCCCTTTTCAAACATTAATATAGTCAATGAACATTTTTAACTGCAATCATAATCATCATTCTTAGCATTTTAAGCTTCATATTCAGAGGGAAAATAATGCTACAAATACTACGCCTTTGTGTTCAATCAAACAGACATACAAACTAAAGTTAAAAGCATAAGGACCGACATTTATGTTGTTCAATGACATTAAATATGTAAAGATTGCTCAGTGATTTAGAGTGCTTTTTCTTAAACCTGTTTGCTTTTCAATCCCAGATAATGAATAGTAAATAGCATGTATTTAATAAAACATTTCTGAAGTCAGAGCCTACTATTGAATGATCAGTAAAATGTGCCTTTCAAGATATATGCAGGACTGATATAATCAGCTTTTTAGTGAATCCCTAGGCGGCAGCAGAAAATTTTATAAATTCCAAATAGTGAGATTTTTATGAAAGTTATTAGCACACTGTTCACCAAAGAACTTCATGTCATTTCCTGGGATTTTTAACTGTTTTAACGAGGCACCAGTTACAAAAAGATTTAAAGCCTAAACTTTATTGGTGATATAATAGAACAAAGATCCATTTAGCCATTTCTTAAGTCATTCCCCAAGTATTTGCATATTGCATAAGCATGATAAAATAACGAAGAGATGACTTGTTTTTTCCAAATTCTAATGGGACTGTGTGCTTGAACATGATTTGAACCCATGTTAGTGAATTTTCTAATGGAAAAATATGACCTCCTATCTTTAAAATTAAATGACCCTTTGGAGACTTTGCTAACATTAAATGACGCATTCAAAACATCTTGATGTATTAATATATGAATCAAAAACATCTGTATCATGTTTGGCTTAAAATATACATTGATTTGGAAATAAAATGGAAAGTTTTTGTGAAAATGTGTGCTTTATTTCGAAGACTGTAAACCATTAAACATATTTTTGATACTATTCTAAAATTTAATTCATTTGTTTAAAATAATGCTCAGAGAAGTCTATCTTTCTTCCTGATATGGGACTACATAGAACCTTCCAGCAGAGGGTTTTGACCTGAGATCAGTTGACTTGGAGTTGGTCTATTGATAGGCTTCAGGAAGTCCTTGAAACCCCTGAAATTGTGTTCAAAATTCCGTGTATATATGTAGACATGTCTTTATTTAAGTTGTGTTCAAAGTTTTGTGGGTCTATGCAGACATGTCTTTATCTAGAGTAGAGTTTCTCAATCTTGGCATTATTGAGATTGTGGGCCAGATAACTCTTTGCTGTGGGAGCTGTCCTATGCACTATAGGATGTTTAGCATTATCCCTGGCCTCTACCCACAAGATGCCACCAACACAGCCCCAATCATGACTATCAAAAAGACGTCAGACATTACAATGTCCCTGGAGAACCACTGGTCTAGAGAGTCCACTGCTCTCATCATATCGTATTCCCAAACAAATCAAGAGTCACTGCTTTAGCGTGTAGAACGAGAGTTCTAGTCACTTCCTCATTGGGCCCCATAGATAAGCATGCTGGTCATAACCATGATTCCGCCCAAAATGAAACCCATCGCCATTACTTTTGTGGCAGGCAGAGCAATGGACCCCCCATGACCATCCTTCCCCCTGCAAAGTGCAAAACCCTCAAGCTCTATTTTTTCAAAAAACTTTGACTAAGCTCTCCTAATTGCTGGATGGCTTCAGAAAAATCTAAGGATAGGGATTCCCTGGTGGTGCAGTGGTTAAGAATCCACCTGCCAAGAACGGAGCCCGTGTTTCTGCAGAGCTGGAACTCCCGGCTCGGGGTCTCTTCCCTCTGCAGTCACGGAACTGCCCCAGAGCCCGAGGGGAGGGCAGCCTCACTGAGGCTGCCGGCTCTGGAGGGGCCCTGGCGGCCAAAGCCGCGACAGTCCTGGGGACCATGGGCCAGATCACTCATCCTGGGGTAAGCCAGCTGCCATGTCATGAGGACACTCAAGCAGCCCTAAGGAGAGATCCATGTGGCAAGAAACTGAGGCCTCCAACTGCAGCCACGTTAGGACGAGGGGAAGATGGCGTTAGAGTAAGACGCTGAGATCACCTTCCTCCCCACAGATACACCAGAAATACATCCACACGTGGAACAACTCCCACAGAACACCTACTGAATGCTGGCAGAAGACCTCAAACCTCCCAAAAGGCAAGAAACTCCCCACATACCTGGGTAGGGCAAAAGAAAAAAGAATAAACAGAGACAAAAGAATAGGACCTGCATCAGTGGGAGGGAGCCGTGAAGGAGGAAAGATTTCCACACATTAGGAAGCCCCTTCACGGGCGGAGACTGCGGATGGCGGAGAGGGCAAGCTTCAGGGCCGCGGAGGAGGCAAGCTTCAGGGCCGCGGAGGAGAGCACAGCCACAGGGGTACAGAGGGCAAAGCGGAGAGATTCCCGCACAGAGGGTCGGTGCCGACCAGCACTCACCAGCCCGAGAGGCTTGTCTGCTCACTCGCCGGGGCGGGCGGGGCTGGGAGCTGAGGCTCAGGCTTCGGTCGGAGTGCAGAGAGAGGACTGGGGCTGGCGGCGTGAACACAGCCTGAAGGGGGCTAGTGCGCCACGGCTACCCGGGAGGGAGTCCGGTGAAAAGTCCGGACCTGCTGAAGAGGCAAGAGACTTTTCTTCTGTCTTTGTTTCCTGGTGCGCGAAGAGAAGGGATTAAGAGCGCTGCTTAAAGGAGCTCCAGAGACGGCTGCGAGCCGCGGCTAAAACCGCGGACCCCAGAGACGGGCATGAGACGCTAAGGCTGCTGCTGCCGCCACCAAGAAGCCTGTGTGCGAGCACAGGTCACTATCCACCCCCCTCTTCTGGGGAGCCTGTGCAGCCGGCCACCGCCAGGGTCCCGTGATCCAGGGACAACTTCCCCAGGAGAATGCAGGGTGCGCCTCAGGCTGGTGCAACTCACTCCGGCCTCGGCCGCCGCAGGCTCAATCCGCACTCTGTGCCCCTCCCTCCCCCGGGCCTCAGTGAGCCAGAGCCACCGAATCAGCGGCTCCTTTAACCCCGTCCTGTCTGAGCAAAGAACAGTCGCCCTCCAGCGACCTACACGCAGAGGCGGGTCCAAATCCAAAGCTGAGCCCCTGGCAGCTGTGAAAACAAAGAGAAAGGAAACTCCCTCCCAGCAGCCTCAGTAGCAGCGGATTAAAGCTCCACAATCAACTTGATGTACCCTGCATCTGTGGAATACATGAATAGACAAGGAATGATCCCAAATTGAGGAGGTGGACTTTAGGAGCAAGATTTATGATTTTTTCCCCTTTTCCTCTTTTTGTGAGTGTGTATGTGTATGCTTCTGTGTGAGATTTTGTCTGTATAGCTTTGCTTCCACCATTTGTCCTAGGGTTCTATCCGGCCTTTTTTTTTTTAATTACTTTTTTATTTTAATAACTTTATTATATTTTATCTTACTTTATTTTATTTCATTTTATCTTCTTTCTTTTTTCCTTCCTTCCCTCCTTCCTTCCTTCCTTCCTCCCTCCCTCCCTCCCTCCTTTCTTTGCTCCTTTCTTTCTACTTTTTCTCCCTTTTATTCTGAGCCGTGTGTATGAAAGGCTCTTGATATTGCAGCCAGGAGTCAGTGCTGTGCCTCTGAGGTGGGAGAGCCAACTTCAGAACACGGGTCCACAAGAGACCTCCCAGCTCCACATAATATCAAACGGTGAAAATCTGCCAGAGATCTCCATCTCAACGCCAGCACCCAGATTCAATCAATGACCAGCAAGCTACAGTGCTGGACACTCTATGCCAAACAACTAGCAAGACAAAAACACAACCCCACCCATTAGCAGAGAGGCTGCCTAAAATCATAATAAGGTCACAGAAACCCCAAAACACACCACCAGACATGGACCTGCCCACCAGAGAGACAAGATCCAGCCTCATCCACCAGAACACAGGCAATAGTCCCCTCCACCAAGAAGCCTACACAGCCCACTGAACCAACCTGAGCCACTGGGGACAGACACCAAAAACAACGGGAACTATGAACCTGCAGCCTGGAAAAAGGAGACCCCAAACACGGTAAGATAAGCAAAATGAGAAGACAGAAAAACACACAGCAGATGAAGGAGCAAGATAAAAACCCACCAGACCTAACAAATGAAGAGGAAATAGGCAGTCTACCTGAAAAAGAATTCAGAATAATGATAGTAAAGATGACCAAAATCTTGGAAATAGAATAGACAAAATGCAAGAAACATTTAACAAGGACCTAGAAGAAATAAAGATGAAACAAGCAACGATGAACAACACAATAAATGAAATTAAAAATACTCTAGAAGGGATCAATAGCAGAATAACTGAGGCAGAAGAACGGACAAGTAACCTGGAAGATAAAATAGTGGAAATAACTACTGCAGAGCAGAATAAAGAAAAAGGAATGAAAAGAACTGAGGACAGTCTCAGAGACCTCTGGGACAACATTAAACGCACCAACATTCGAATTATAGGGGTTCCAGAAGAAGAAGAGAAAAAGAAAGGGACTGAGAAAATATTTGAAGAGATTATAGTTGAAAACTTCCCTAATATGGGAAAGGAAATAGTTAAGTCCAGGAAGCACAGAGTGTCCCATACAGGATAAATCCAAGGAGCAATACGCCAAGACACATATTAATCAAACTGTCAAAAATTAAATACAAAGAAAACATATTGAAAGCAGCAAGGGAAAAACAACAAATAACACACAAGGGAATCCCCATAAGGTTAACAGCTGATCTTTTAGCAGGAACTCTGCAAGCCAGACGGGACTGGCAGGACATATTTAAAGTGACAAAGGAGAAAAACCCGCACCAAGATTACTCTACCCAGCAAGGACCTCATTCAGATTTGATGGAGAAATTAAAACTTTTACAGACAAACAAAAGCTGAGAGAGTTCAGCACCACCAAACCAGCTTTACACAAATGCTAAAGGAACTTCTCTAGGCAAGAAACACATGAGAAGGAAAAGGTCTACAATAACGAACCCAAGACAATTAAGAAATTGGAATAGGAACATACATATCGATAATTACCTTAAATGTAAATGGACTAAATGCTCCCACCAAAAGACACAGATTGGCTGAATGGATACAAAAACAATATCCATATATATGCTGTCTACAAGAGTCCCACTTCAGACCTAGAGACACATACAGACTGAAAGTAAGGGGATGGAAAAAGATATTCTATGCAAATGGAAACCAAAAGAAAGCTGGTGTAGCAATTGTCATATCAGACAAAATAGACTTTAAAATAAAGTCTATTAGAAGAGACAAAGAGGGACACTACATAATCATCAAGGGATCAATCCAAGAAGAAGATATAACAATTGTAAATATTTATGCACCCAACATAGGAGCACCTCAATACATAAGGCAAATACTAACAGCCATAAAAGGGGAAATCGACAGTAACACATTCATAGTACGGGACTTTTACACCCCACTTTCACCCATGGACAGATCACCCAAAATGAAAATAAATAAGGAAACACAAGCTTTAAATGATACATTAAACAAGATGGACTTAATTGATATTTATAGGACATTCAATCCAAAAACAACATACTACACATTCTTCTCAAGTGCTCATGGAACATTCTCCAGGATAGATCATATCTTGGGTCACAAATCAAGCCTTGGTAAATTCAAGAAAATTGAAATTGTATCAAGTATCTTTTCTGACCACAACGCTATGAGACTACATATCAATTACAGGAAAAGATCTGTAAAAAATACAAACACATGGAGGCTAAACAATACACTACTTAATAACGAAGTGATCACTGAAGAAATCAAAGAGGAAATCAAAAAATACCTAGAAACAAATGACAATGGAGACACGACGACTAGAAATCTATGGGATTCAGCAAAAGCAGTTCTAAGATGGAAGTTTATAGCAATAAAATCCTACCTTAAGAAACAGGAAACATCTCGAATAAACAACCTAACCTTGCACCTAAAGCAATTAGAGAAAGAAGAACAAAAAACCCCAAAGTTAGCAGAAGGAAAGAAATCATAAAAATCAGATCAGAAATAAATGAAAAAGAAATGAAGGAAACGATAGCAAAGATCAATAAAACTAAAAGCTGGTTCTTTGAGAAGATAAACAAAATAGATAAACCATTAGCCAGACTCATCAAGAAAAAAAGGGAGAAGACTCAAATCAATAGAATTAGAAATGAAAAAGGAGAAGTAACAACTGACACTGCAGAAATACAAAAGATCATGAGAGATTACTACAAGCAACTCTAGGCCAATAAAATGGACAACCTGGAAGAAATGGACAAATTCTTAGAAATGCACAACGTGCCAGGACTGAATCAGGAAGAAATAGAAAATAGGAACAGACCAATCACAAGCACTGAAATTGAACTGTGATTAAAAATCTTCCAACAAACAAAAGCGTAGGACCAGATGGCTTCACAGGCGAATTCTATCAAACATTTAGAGAAGAGCTAACATGATCCTTCTCAAACTCTTCCAAAATATAGCAGAGGGAGGAACACTCCCAAACTCATTCTACGAGGCCATCATGACCTTGATACCAAAACCAGACAAGGATGTCACAAAGAAAGAAAACTACAGGCCAATATCACTGATGAACATAGATGCAAAAATCCTCAACAAAATACTAGCAAACAGAATCCAACAGCACATTAAAGGATCATACACCATGATCAAGTGGGGTTTATTCCAGGAATGCAAGGATTCTTCAATATACGCAAATCAATCAATGTGATACACCATATTAACAAATTGAAGGAGAAAAACCATATGATCATCTCAATAGATGCAGAGAAAGCTTTCGACAAAATTCAACACCCATTTATGATAAAAACCCTGCAGAAAGTAGGCATAGAGGGAACTTTCCTCAACATAATAAAGGCCATATATGACAAACCCACAGCAAACAGCGTCCTCAATGGTGAAAAACTGAAAGCATTTCCACTAAGATCAGGAACAAGACAAGGTTGCCCACTCTCACCACTCTTATTCAACATAGTTTTGGAAGTTTTAGCCACAGCAATCAGAGAAGAAAAGGAAATAAAAGGAATCCAAATCGGAAAAGAAGAAGTAAAGCTGTCACTGTTTGCAGATGACATGATACTATACATAGAGAATCTTAAAGATGCTACCAGAAAACTCCTAGAGCTAATCAATGAATTTGGTAAAGTAGCAGAATACAAAATTAATGCACAGAAATCTCTGGCATGCCTATACACTAATGATGAAAAATCTGAAAGTGAAATCAAGAAAACACTCCCATTTACTATTTCAACAAAAAGAATAAATATCTAGGAATAAACCTAAGGAGACAAAAGACCTGTATGCAGAAAATTATAAGACAGTGATGAAAGAAATTAAAGATGATACAAATAGATGGAGAGATATACCATGATCTTGGATTGGAAGAATCAACATTGTGAAAGTGACTCTACTACCCAAAGCAATCTACTGTTTCAATGCAATCCCTACTACCACTGGCATTTTTCACAGAACTAGAACAAAAAATTTCGCAATTTGTATGGAAACACAAAAGACCCCGAATAGCCAAAGCAATCTTCAGAATGAAAAATGGAGCCAGAGGAATCACGCTCCCTGACTTCAGACTATACTACGAAGCTACAGTAATCAAGACAGTATGGTACTGGCACAGAAACAGAAAGATAGATCAATGCAACAGGATAGAAAGCCCAGAGATAAACCCACACACATATGGTCACCTTATCTTTGATAAAGGAGGCAGGAATGTACAGTGGAGAAACAACAGCCTCTTCAATAAGTGGTGCTGGGGAAACTGGACAGGTACATTTAAAAGTATGCGATTAGATCACTCCCTAACACCATACACAAAAATTAGCTCAAAATGGATTAAAGACCTAAATGTAAGGCCAGAAACTATTAAACCCTTAGAGGAAAACATAGGCAGAACACTCTATGACATAAATCACAGCAAGATCCTTTTTGACCCACCTCCTACAGAAATGGAAATAAAACCAAAAATAAACAAATGGGACCTAATGAAACTTCAAAGCTTTTGCACAGCAAAGGAAACCATAAACAAGACCAAAAGACAACCCTCAGAATGGGAGAAAATATTTGCAAATGAAGCAACTGACAAAGGATTAATTTCCAAAATTTATAAGCAGCTTATGCAGCTCAATAACAAAAAAAGAAACAACCCAATCCAAAAATGGGCAGAAGACCTAAATAGACATTTCTCCAAAGAAGATATCCAGACTGCCAACAAACACATGAAAGAATGCTCAACATCACTAATCATTAGAGAAAGTAAATCAAAACTACAATGAGATATCATCTCACACCAGTCAGATTGGCTATTATCAAAAAATCTAGAAACAGTAAATGCTGGAGAGGGTGTGGAGAAAAGGGAACCCTCTTGCACTGTTGGTGGGAGTGTAAATTGATACAGCCACTGTGGAGAACAGTATGGAGGTTCCTTAAAAAACTACAAATGGAACTACCATATGACCCAGCAATCCCACTACTGGGCATATACCCTGAGAAAACCATAATTCAAAAAGAGTCATGTACCAAAATGTTCATTGCAACTCTATTTACAATAGCCCGGAGATGGAAACAACCTAAGTGCCCATCATAGGATGAATGGATAATGAAGATGTGGCACATATATACAATGGAATATTACCCAGCCATAAAAAGAAACGAAATTGAGCTATTTGTAATGAGGTGGATAGACCCAGAGTCTGTCGTACAGAGTGAAGTATGTCCTAAAGAGAAAGAGAAATACCGTATGTTAACACATATATATGGAATTTAAGAAAAAAAATGTCATGAAGAACCTAGGCATAAGACAGGAATAAAGACACAGACCTACTGGAGAACGGACTTGAGGATATGGGGAGGGGGAAGGGTGAGCTGTGCCAAAGCGAGAGAGAGGCATGGACATATATACACTACCAAACCTAAGGTAGATAGCTAGTGGGAAGCAGCCGCATAGCACAGGGAGATCAGCTTGGTGCTTTGTGGCCGCCTGGAGGGGTGGGATAGGGAGGGTGGGAGGGAGGGAGACGCAAGAGGGAAGAGATATGGGAACATGTGTATAGGTATGGCTGATTCGCTTTGTTATGGAGCAAAAACTACACACACCATTGTAAAGCAATTATACGCCAATAAAGATGTAAAAAGAATCCACCTGCGAATGCATTGGACACGGGTTCGTGCCCTGGTCCAGGAAGATCCCACATGCCACGGAGCAATGAAGCCCGTGCGCCACAACTATTGAGCCTGCACTCTAGAGCCCGCCAGCCACAACTACTGAGCCCACGTGCCACAACTACTGAAGCCTGCATGCCTAGAGCCCGTGCTCCGCAACAAGAGAAGCCACGGCAATGAGAAGCCTGCACACCTCAATGAAGAATAGCCCCCACTCACCGCAACTGAGAAAGCCTGCGTGGAGCAATGAAGACCCAACACAACCAAAAATAAATAAATATAATAAATTTATGAAAACAAAAATAAAATCTAACAATTATGTTTCAAGAGTCATAAACCTCCTAGGTATGTTGAGGTTTGTTGCTCACCTTGTTTTGATTCCCCACCACACAACCCAGTGCCTGACTCAAGTAACGGATACATAGTTGGTTAATGATTGGATAATTGAATTACAAAAGCCATGGCATCTATTAAAACCTATTCTTAATTACAAGACCCATAGTACAAGGTAGTTCTGGAGTCACTTCCTCCCAAGGTTCTGATTTTCTCTGCCTGCTGACTGTAAACTTGTCGCCTCAGAGATCCTCTCCAGGGAGAACAGAGCCCAGTGAGCCCGTTCCACACCATTAACCTGGCCCCGCTGGAGGTGGACTCTCTCTCTGCTCCACATAGGTTTGGCCCCACGGGCAGCTCACAGGTATCCCTGCAGGCATCTCATATTCAAGGTATCCTTCTCATCTGTACTGGAACTCTTGTAGGGTATAGGATAGCTCTCATGTTCTGCTTTCCTTTTGCCAACAAGCACGTGGATTTTAACCTGCTTTCCTTTTCTCTTTCAGATTGCTACCACCCCTTCACTGTCCTTGATGTTCTTTTCCAAATCCAATTCTGAAGTAGAATACGATGTCTCTAGCACTCCTCCCTTCCCCCACAACTTTCTCGTCTACCTCACACAGATTGTATTAAACAAAACCAAATTCAGCTACATACTGTTTCAAACACCTGAAACATAAGGACATAAAAAGGCTAAAACTACAAGTGTGAAATACCACCCAAAAGAAAGCTAACATAGCCAAAGAAACTCCAAGTATAAGAACACCACCGAAGTTAAAGAGGTTTGCTGAACGACAAAAGGTCTGATTCACTGAGAATATAAATCTAAACTTATAAAATAACTTCAAACTATCTGAAGCAGAATTTGCCAGACCTACCTGAGCAACTTGATAAATCCTCTATTACAATGAGAGTTTAATATTAACTTTCTCAGTGATTGGATCAAACAAACCCTAAATTAGTAAGTATATAAATATTTGGCAATACTGCTACAAGATTGATCTAATATACATATGTATGTCAAACCTTGTCCATGTAATGCACTCTCTAATAAAATATTTCATACCAATTTCTCTACATAAACCTATACTATCTCCTTCCTATCCTCTCTCGGCTGAGTTCTTTGCTACTTTGAGAAATTTTAAGCAGTAAGAATTTCTGCCTCTACCACATCTGCCCACTTAGCAGTATTTTCACCTTTACTCTACCTTCTCACATTTGCTACAGATGAAGTATCTGTGCTCCTATGTAAAAGCCAGCCCCTGCCCTCGTGCTTTAGACCCCATCCCTTCTAGCCTCCTTCCTCCAACTGTCCTCCTTTCCCTCCTGTTTCATTCTTCCGGATCATTCCTATTAGCATAACCCTACCTCCTGGAAATACTGCTCTGCTCCCATTTGCTAGTAACTACTGTCTCCTAACCCTCTCCTCTGATACTCTCAAATCTACTCTAGTCCAGCTTTCACACCCATCACTCCACTGAAACTGTTCCTGTCAAGCTTTCCAATGCTAAACAGTGGTCTTTTCTGAGTTCCCATCTTATTATGCTATTGTCAGCATTGATCGACTCTCCCCTTCTTTATTCCCTTTCTTCATTAGCTTCTAGGACACCCATCCCCTTGGCTTTCCTCCCACTTCAGAGTTTGGTCCTTCTCAGTCTCTTTTACTGGTTCCTCATCTTCTCTCAGATATCTTAACATTGGAGAGTCTCAGGGCCCAGTCTCTTTGGTCCTGTCCTCTTCCCTACTCACTCCCTTGGCAACGTCATCCAGTCAGGGTTTAAGTACTGTCTATATACTAATGTACATCCCAAATGTACATCTCCAGCCCAAGCTTAGCTCCTGAAATCTAAGTTTGTTTATCCAATTACAAGCTCTCCACTTGAAGAGCTCATTCACATCACGAACTCAAGATGTTTAAAAGTTAGCGTCTGATCTTCCCCCAAGAACCTAACTCACCCACAGACTTCCTACCTCAGTTAATGATGATCCCATCCCTCCGCAAGCCCAGGCAAAAACCTTGGAGTATCATTATTCCCTCTGCTTCATACCACCTTTATTCTGTCAGGAAATCCATTTGGCTCTATCTTAAAAAGATATCCAGAATTCAACCACTTGTCTTTACCACCATGCTACTACCATGGGCCAAGCCACCATTATCTCCTCCAAGGACTGTTACACTATCCTCCGGACTTTCCTGCTTCTGTCCTTCCCGTTTAGTCTATTCTCAACACAGTGGCCACAATGACCCTTTGACAGTGTAAATCATATTATAGCACTTCCCTGTTCCCCCTGTCACTCAGAGTAAACACCAAAGACCTTACAATGAAATACACCTCATTATCTGACCTCTTCTGTCACTATTCTCTCTGTTTACACCCCTCCGGTCACACTGCCTCCCTGCTGTCCTTTGAACATACACTCAAGTTCCCACTTTCCAGTATCTCCATCTATGTGCTCTGTCTTCCTGCTTAGATCCTTTGCATTCCCTTTTCCAGCGGCCTAAAATGCTCTCCCCACAGATACCCACATGACTAATTTCCTCACCTTCTTCAGATCTTTGCTCAGATGTCATCTTTTTTTGGCGGGGGGGGGGTGTACGCGGGCCTCTCACTGTTGTGGCCTCTCCCGTTGCGGAGCACAGGCTCCGGACGCGCAGGCTCAGTGGCCGTGGCTCACGGGCCCAGCCGCTCCACGGCATGTGGGATCTTCCCGGACCGGGGCACGAACCCGTGTCCCGTGCATCGGCAGGCGGACTCTCAACCACTGCGCCACCAGGGAAGCCCGAGATGTCATCTTTTTAGTGAAGCCTTCTATGATCTCTTTATTTATAATAGCAAAAAGCACCTCCAGTCCTCCTGTATTACATTCCCCCCACAGCCTTTATCAGATTCTTACACTCTCCTAATTTACTTACACACTACCCTCATGATTTGTTATCTGTCTTCCTCCACTAGAATGTAAGCTCTTGAGGGCAAAGATTTCTGTCTGTTTTGTTCACTGATGTATCTCAGGCACTTCAAAGAGTTCCTGGCGCACATTCCTCTCTTTGCACGTGCTTAGTAGAAATTTGTTAAATGAAAGAAATGAATGACTGAACAAATGAATGAATGCATAGAACTCTGCATCCAACATTTCGTCAAAATACAAATGGAATAATGGCAAATTTTGAGCATGTTCTATGCTATAAGCAAGTCTAAACAAGTATTAACAATCCCTATCATACAGACAAGTGTGGAAACATACTAGCAATTATAAAAGAGGAAGTACAGAGTCCCTCTGAAAGCAAAAACAGGAATGTCTCACCCAGAATTCTATGTTCAGGTATATATTAATGGAAAAAATAATATGTAGGAAATTTTAAAGATGTGCATAGCTGAGGATGAGAAGCAGAGTACAATGAGATTAGGTTGCTCTAGACAGAATGAAGGAACATGAGCAAAGACCTGACGGCAATAGTGAGAGTATGAAGAGGGAGATGCACTGAAAAATGTCTGGAGTTAGGAGACGGTTGGATTGAGAATTAAGCAGGAATCATTTCACAAACATCCGTGTGTGTCCTATTAAAGAATTTAAGCTTCATCCTAAAAGCAATGGGAATCTTCTGGTTCCTTCATTTCTTTATCAGCAATGACCTTTCTCTCCATCCTATCAGCTACTCATCCCCATGGTCCTATCCTAGACCTCATCACTACTAGAAACTGCATTACTTCTAAACTCTTAATTTTACAATATTACAATACCACACTTTTCAGCCACCAGATCTCTTGTTCATGTATTCCCACAGCTACAAACCTTCAGCCCTTCCCTCAACTAGCCTAGATCATGGTACACTATCATAATCACGGTCTTTCCAAAGACCCTGAGCTCTCTTATCCTTTTATCCCTCCATACTACTCTCTTGTCAAAACCCTGATTGTTAATCTGCCTTCTTCATATATGCACTGGCATCTGAAAATTGGTAGAGAAAAATCATGAATGTAAAACTTGTTTATCTTTAAATTCGTATCACAGACTGAAAGCAAGCGGGACCCTGTGGGGTCCTCCCAGGTACAAATCCTTTCCGTGTTTCTTTTTTGTAGGCAATGGGCTTTATTCAGCCTCCTAGACCTTCCTGAATATTAAAGGGAGAATCAAACTGGTACTAATCAGGGAAGTGAGGGAATGCAGAAACAAAGGAGGAGAAGTCAAGAAACAATAGTGCTGCTATTAAAGCAAGATCTCCTTCCTCCTCGAGAGATATACATAACAAAATCTTTGAGTTCTTCTGCAGGAACTAAGGCCCCACCCAGGTGGAGGATGGTAACTTCAGGCTGAGCACAATATTCCTGGAGTGCAGCCCTGTTACCTCACCACTAACCACTCAGAAGAAATTCACACTCCCCGCAGCCCGCATACCCAGTTTTGCTGATAAAACTTCTCCCCAAAAACAGTCAGGGAGTTTGGGGGTATTGAGTCGCTCATTCTACTTGCTTGGGCCTGCAATAAACCTTTCTCTGCTCCAGACTCCAACTTTTCAGTTTGTTTTGCCTCTCTGTGCTGCAGTAACATAAAACTGGGTTCGGTAACAAGTACACAAAAAGACCCAGAAACCCTCGCTACTCTGTTTTTCTGGTAGATTCACTTTCCCACACCCTCTTTTATTTTATCTCCTTTTTCCTCTAACCTTCCACACCCCTCCTCAGTCTTCACCTTCACTGTCAGCTGAAGACTTTGCTAGGGAACCATCGACCGAAACCACCATCCTTGGCCAGACATGATGATAACCGCTTGCATGAGTTGTCTCACAACACAAGGTCCCAATGAGGAACACGGTGCTCCTGCTGAGAGCTAACTGAGAGAATTCTGGAGGGGCCACAAGGAGGGAGTAGACATCTGCCAACCTCCCAGAAACCCTCACGCTGGGATCCATCTTGGCTGAGACATGCGTGCACCATCAGGCAGGACCCTAAGTCAGACCAAATATGAACCAAGAAAGATGATTGGCCAGAGACAACCCAGAAACTAACCCCATTACCATAAAACCTGAGACCGTGAGTCACGTGACAGTGCAGTTCCCCTGCTGCTCTCTGCCAGCATGCCCCTTCCCAATAGTCTTTTGCTTTATCAGGATGTGTGTCCTCGGACAATTCATTTCCAAGTGTTAGACAAGAGCCCCCTCTTGGGCCCTGGAAGGGGTCCCCCTTCTGGCAACATACCTACACAGAGATGTGTCTCTGCACTGCCCTTTTCTGTGAGTCCAGGGGAGAAAGTGCTCTCCCCTGCTGAAGGAAGGCCCCTCTTCCACACATGGCCCTTTATCCAATCCCTCCTGCTGTCATCAAGACTGTCTCCTTCTCTCCCGTTCCTACATTGTTGACATCCCCTCTCAACTAAAGCATTCCATTGCTTCCCCGATATTCTCTAGTAGCTTTGACTTCAAAGAAAAGGACCTCACTTCACTGTATACACCCCTCTACATTCCACACTACTTTTCCACCCTCCTTCACAGCAAAAATGCTTCAAACTTTTTCTATACTCAACCCTGTCTGCTTTCTCACTTTTCCTCATCTCTCTGAAACTGAGCAGGACCCTGTGGGGCCCTCACAGGTACAAAAGGCTTTCTGTGCCCCCCGTTTCTTGTTTGTAGGAAAAGGGCTTCAGCCTCCCAGACCTTCTCTGAGTTCAAAAGGGAAGACTCAAACAGTTACTAATTCGGGACCATGTAGCAATGGGGCAGGGTCCTCGTTCCTCCTCAGGGGATGTGCAGCAATGGGATACTGAGTTCTTCCACAGGAGCTGGGAAGAACTCCCGAGCTCCACCCAGTTAGAGGACAGATGGTAACTTCAGGCTGAGCACAAGTATGTGGACCCCAGACTGGTTGCAACCAGAGGGGTGGTGACTGAGATTCCTGGAGCACCACCCTGTCACCTCCCCACCAACAGATCAAAGGAAAGTCACATACCCTGCAGCCCTCTTCCCCAATTTTGCCTATAAAACTTCTCCCCCAAAACCGTCAGGGAGTTTGGGGTTTTGAGCCACTCATTCTCCTTGCGTGGCGCTTGCAATAAACCTTTCTTTGCTCCAAACTCCAACGTTAAAGTTTGTTTGGCCTCACTGTGCACACGAACCTGGGTTTGGCAACACCTTCAGTGGGCTCCAATCTGGCCTTCACTTACATTTAAGACTATTTTTGTCAATGTCATTTTCATCCTCTCTGTTGTCAAATTCAAAGAGCTTTTCTCTGTCCTTATCTTACCTCTCAGCAGCATTCCAGGAGGAGGTTAGCCTTTTCTTGTTATAATCTTCTCTTGGCTTCCTGACACAATGCATTCTTGCTTTTCCTCTCACCTCACTGCCTCCTCCTTCTCAGAGACGGTGCCTCCTTCACAAACTCTTTGCTGGTGTCCCTCAGAGTCATTCCAGGGTCCTCTTCTTCTGTTTTCTCTCTACACCTTTTCTTCCATGATCCCACCCAATAGTTTTAAATACCACCTATATTTTGATGATTCCCAAATTGGTATCTCCAGTATGGATGTCTCCTCTCAACCCCAGGCACTCATAACCAACTTTAACCAATGTCCATTGAATGACTCAACAGCTTCATGAACCCAAAATTGAATTTCCAGTTCAAACTCATTCCCCATACCTTCACTGTCTTAGTAAATGTCTTCTTTGCTCATCTCACTGCTCAACCCACAAGGCTCAGAATCTTTGTGATCCCTTCATTTCCATCATTCATCACATTTAATCCATCAGAAAGCCCCACTGATTCTAGCTTTACAGCCTACCTCAAATATATCCATTTAAACTGCCATCAACTTTGTCCATGCCACCATCATTTCCTCATTTCCCCTCTGGTCTACTGAATAGTCTTTTCCTCCCTCCCTCCCTCCCTCCCTTCCTTCCTTCCTCCTTTCCTTCCTTCCCTCTTTCCTTCCTCCTATTACAGAGCAATGTGCCCCCAGTGCAAAAAGCCAAACTCTGACAGCAGGTGTTTGCAGCAAAGTAAGAATTTATTTGCAGTAAGTCAAGCAAGGAGAATGGGCAGCTTATGCTCAAAAGACTCAAATTCCCAGTGGCTTTCAGGCAAGGGTGTTTAAAGACAGTATTAGGGGAGAGGTTCGTAGAATGTGTGATCACCTCTTGGACTTTCTTCTGATTGGTTAGAGGTGCAGTAACAGGGTAATGTTTCAGGAATCTCAACCTTCTGGTTCCAACCAGTCTGGGGTCTACATCTTGTGGTCAAAAAGTAGTCATCATCCTCCACCTAGTTGGGGGAGGGGGGGTCTTAGTTTCTACAGAACGATTCAAAGATATGCATCAGATTGTTATATTTATCCCTTCAGGAGGATTTAGGAGTCCTGTCCTATTGTCCTAATCATTAACTGCTTGAGCCTGCTCTCTGGAACGCAGGGAAGGCCTAGGAGACTAAAGCCCTTGTCTCTACAAACAAGAAACAGGGAACAGAGGGGTTTTTACCTGGGAAGGACCCCCAGGGTCCTGCTTGGTTTCAGTCTCCCCTTTTCATTGATACTCCTCAATCCTGAGAGGAACAGGGGCAGGACAAGAAAGGGAATAAAGTTTTGGATAGAGAGATTAATCATAAACTCAGCAAGGGAACTCAGTTTTAGGGGGGCTTGGTTTCCCTTCGTTCTCTTTCTTTCTCTCTCTCTTTCTCCTTCCTTCCTTTCTCTTTCTGCCTACTTTGTAATCTCTTGCCTATCCCTTTCTACCCCATTCCCTGCAACAAGAAAGTGATTTTCAAAAATAAGAAGATTACTCCCTCACCCTTCCCTGGGTTCTATTGCACTTATAATAAAATCCAAACCACTTACCATGTTTTATATGACTGGGCTTCATCTAGTCCCTGCCCAATGCTACAGCCCCTTCCCCTTTGCTGAACAATGCTTATCCCCATAGATTCTGCCCCCGTTCCACAGACATAGCATGTTTTCCAGTCTCAAAGCATCTGCACATGATCTTTCTTCTGCTGGGAACCTTCTTCCCGCCACTCCTGCACATCCAGCTTCTTCCCATCCTTCACAGTGTGCCTGAAATGTTACCACCCAGGGTAAAGTTTGCCTCATATCTACCTTGTTTCTTTTCTAGAACTTATTATAATTTACACTTTTTTATTGACTTAGATTGTCTGTTCAGTGAAACTGAATATAAGCTGTGTGGGCAATGACCACATTGAACTTGTTCACCATGATATTCCTATAGTCTAGGACAGAGCCGTGCAAACACGTATTTCTTTTTCTTTTTTTTTTTTTGCGGTACGTGGGCCTCTCACTGTTGCGGCCTCTCCCGTTGCGGAGCACAGGCTCCGGACGCGCAGGCTCAGCGGCCATGGCTCACGGGCCCAGCCGCTCCGTGGCACGTGGGATCTTCCCAGACCGGGGCACGAACCCGTGTCCCCTGCATCGGCAGGCGGACTCTCAACCACTGCGCCACCAGGGAAGCCCCGCAAACACGTATTTCTTGAATGAATTAAGTACCAAATCAATGACATACCTGGAGGGAAGTGACATGATCAGATCCATGTTTTAGGGCAGTGGCTCTTAACTGGAGGCAATCCTCCCTCTCCCCCAGGGATGTTTGGATGTTTTGTATTGTCATGACTGGAGTGAAGGAGGACTTGCTAGTGAGTAGAGGCTAGGGTTGCTGATAAGCAACCTGTAAGGCACAGGACAGCCCTACACAACAAAGAATGATCTGGCCCCAGATGCCCACAGTGTCAAGGTTAAGAGATCCTGCTTTAGAGAGATCAAGGTAAAATTTAAAGAATACATTATTGCTAATCTCTTCCTCAGTTGGCAGTGGGGAGACCAATTAGAAGGTCGTTCCAGGTAAGAGAGGATGTCCTATAATAGAAAAAAGTATGTGGTAAGGAGAGAAGTAAATACACGTTTAGGATGTTTGGATATAGGGTAAATGTTTACAGCTGACTATACTTTGTAAATAACCATTGGAGGAGAGAGAGAGTCAGACAGACAGACAAAGATATCCAGGATTACCCACAAGTTTCTTGTTTAGATGTCTAGATAAAAGCAGTGCATTCATTAAGTCTGAAGATATAGGAAGCTGAGCTCACTTGGAGAGGAAGATGAAATCAGTCTTGAATGAAACATGAAGTTAATAAATGGTTGGGGAACTCACAATTCGAACCTAACAAATTCCATCGCTGAAGTAAAAAAAAACAAAACCCAAGATATAAATTCTCAGAGGTAAATCAAGACAAATCTTATAAAGGTGAAAACAATATGGTATGAAAAAATAGCATACAGTACAATTACTAGAGATATTTCACAAAAGGAAAGAAAAGAGAATAACATGAAATAAGGTAAAAAGGAATAAAAACTTCAGAAATGCAGTGATTCAAAATACCGAGAGAAATCATTGAGAGCATACAATAAAGCAGAAACTGAATTTACAATAAGATGATAATGAGAGTAGGAAACCTTTAAACTGATGTATAATCCCTTTTAGCACAAGTGAGCAATTAAATGGCCAGTTTGGATTACTCATGTGAAAGGAATTTAAAAGTTTTATAATATATATAGAAAAGATCTTTTCTATATGTATCCCCTTTAAAAACAATGGTGGTAAGGCTTCTGATTTTATTTCTGACCTTTATAACTTGAAGTTTTTCATCATAAAGAAGATTTGTATACGTTTATGGAACCACAACATAAAAATATACTTTTGACTGAAAGAAATTATACTTTAAGATCAAGGCTTAATTGTAAAAGACTACAATATTTTAAAATACTGGTTGTGGGACTTTCCTGGTGGCACAGTGGTAAAGAATCTGCCTTACAATGCAGGAGACACAGGCTCGATCCCTGGTCAGGGAACTAAGATCCCACATGCTACAGGGCAACTAAGCCTACACCACAACTACTGAGCTCACGCACCTCAACTAGAGCCCACACGCTCTGGAACCTGTGCGCCACAATGAGAGAAAACCTGCACGCTACAACTAGAGAGAAGCCCGCGCACCACAAGGAAGAGCCCGCACACTGCAAGGAAAGATGCCGTATGCCTTAATGAAGATCCGTGTGTCACAACTAAGACCCAACTAAGACCCAACGCAGCCAAAAATAAATTAAATAAATAAACAATAAAGAAATTTAAAAAAAAACAAGTAAATAAATAAAATAAAATACTGGTTGTGGTAGGCTGAGATATCTTCCCTCCAAAGATGTCAGATCCTAATCCCTGGCACCTGTAAATTTTACCTTATCTGGAAAAAGGGTCTTCGCAGATGCGATTAAATTAAGGGTCTTGAGATGGGGAGATTATTCTGGATTATCTGAGTGGAGTCTAAATGCAATCACATGTAATCTTATAAGAGGGAGGCAGAGGGAGATTTGATACAGGCAGAAGTAGAGAAAACATAGACAGAAGAGGAGGCCATGTGACTATGGAGACGGATTGGAGTGATACAGCCGCAAGCCAAGGAATGCCGGCAGCCAGCAAAAGCTGGAAGGGGAAAGGAATAGACTCTCCTCTAGAAGTTCCAGAAGAAGCTAGCCTTGCCAACACCTTCATTTCAGCCCATTAATATTGATTTTGGACTTCTTGCCTCCAGAACTATGAAAGAATACATTTCTGTTGTTTTAGGACACCAGTTTGCAGTAATTTGTTATTACAGCAGCCATAGGAAACTAATACAAAATAATATTTTAAATACTTGTATATTTAAAAAACAAAGAGGAAAGTAGGGAGAGATGAGACGAGATGTGCAGATATCTGATCTCAGAGGACACTGTAAACTATATGAGGGAGGTTGGTCTTGATCTTAGCTTAGGGAAGAACCACAAAAAGATTTTAATCAGAAGAATGGTCTGATCAAATTTGCATCTTAAAAGGATCCTTCTGACTACAGCCTGGAGAAGGAGTTGGAAGGAAGCTAGAAGGAAGAATGCAAAGAGACTTCTAGGAAACAAGAAGGGGTTGCAAACCAGAGGGACTGGTGATCTGGAATGCATTAGCGGCTGTGGGGATGGTTAGAAGGGGCCAGGTTGAAGAGATGTTTAGGAGAATGCATAGACAAGACTCAGTAATTAATTATATATGAGGGGAGCGGGGAAGAAAGAGTCAAGCTGACTCCCATGTTGCTGACTTCAGCAACTGTTTGTCCTATTTTACTATTACCCAAAGAAGGAAATACTGCTAAAGATGTGAGGCGAAAGAAGAACTCATTTGAATTTGAGATGTCTGTGAGACATCCAAGTCAATGTGTGTTTTCTAATTTTAAAAGTAACATGATTTGTAGTAGATTATTTGGAAAATGGAGGGAAAAAAGAAAGCAAACATCATCTTTAACCCCACTACTCAGAGACAGTTACAGTTAATACATGGGTGTATAGTCTTTTCTTTAAACCTGTATACACACACACACACACACACACACACACACACACACACACACACACAAGCAATATCAGGTGATTAAAATATTGTTTTGTAATCTGTTTTCCCCTTTAACAATGAATCATGGCCATTTTTATCAATCATCATTCTTCTACAATACTTTCAACGGCTGCATAGGATTTTATTATATAAATTTGCTACGACTGATTTTAGCAGTCCCCTATTGTTATCAAACCCCTTTTGTCATCAAAATATATAACGAGAGGACTTTTAGGGCAGTGAAACTATTCTGTAGTTAAATGTCATTATACGTTTTTCAAAACGCATAGAATGCACAACACCGAGAGTGAGCTCTGATGTAAACTATGGATTTTAGGTGATAATGGTGTGTCACTGTAGATTCTTTCATTGTAACAAACGTACCATTTTTGTGTGAGATGTTGATAGGAAGGGAGGTCGTGTACATGTGGAGGCGGGAGGCATATGGGAACTCTCTGTACCTTCTGCTCAACTGTGTTGTGAACCCAAAACTGCTCGAAAAAATAAAGTCAAGTGTATTATGATGAGCATCCTTGTATGTAACTCTGTTTGCATATTCCGGACTATTTCCTTAAGATAAATTCCAGTAAGTGGAATTGTCTGGTCAAAAGGTATGCTCATTTAACAACTTGTTTGTGTTACCGAATACTCCTCCAGAAAGTTTATGCTAAGTTACACCCCTAAGAGAGTACATTTGAGTTGATTTCTCATCCCTGACTCAACACTGCCCATATCGTATTTCACTCCACACCTCCATTTACCCCATCCTCAAAATAATGCTATCGAAACATTATTGGATATTTCCATCAAAAAATCCCCATTTTCTTAACCACAATATAGTACCAAGTTCACTCTGTTTTTTGACCACCAGCTAGCTGCATCTCTGAGAAAATGTATGCCATGCTAATTTGTCTTTATTTAAAATGAAGAAATTCCCACATGGATCCCAGATGTTGACCATTTAATGCAAGAAGGTGTTTCCTCATTATACAAACATGGTATGTGTCCTAAATATTGGCATTGTTTCATTTATGAATCACTTAAAATAACTACATCACAAAAAACAATGGTTCACGTGTGAGTCATAAATTAAACAATGCCAATTTTTTGATGTGCACCACATTTGTATAATAAGGAAACACCTTGGGTTAAATGGTCAACATCTGGAATCCATGTGAGGGCTTTAAAAAATTAGTGCTACATTTTCTTAAATTGTCCCATTGTAGAAAGAAATCCAAAATGGAGGCAATTTTTACAAAAATTTCCCTGCTCCAAATATCCTTGCAAGTAGTGCATTGCTTGGTTGGTACAAAAGCCTAAGTCAAAGCAATATAGTCAAATTCCATTACAGGGAACGCCATAGGAGTCTAAGTCTTCTGTTTTCATTTATTTTAGATCTTATGCTGTGATACTGAGGAACACAGTTGTAGTGGACTGAATAGTGGTTCCCAAAAAAGATACGTCTATGTCCTAACTCCTAAAACCTGTGACTATGAAATTATTTGGAAAAAAAGGGCCTTTGCAGATACAATTAAGGATCTTTAGATGTGATATTCCTGGACTTCAGCTCTAAATCCAGTGACAGGTGTCCTGGATAAAAGAAAGAAAGAAAAGAAGAAAAAAAGAAATAAAAGAAAGGCAGAGGGAAGTTTGTGACATAAACACATAGGAGAGAAAAACATAAGAAGTCAGAAGTAGAGACTGGAGTCACACAGCCCAAACCAAAGAATTCCTAGAGGCACCACCAGAAGCTGAAGAGGGGGCTTCCTAAAACCTTCTGAGAGATCAAGGCCCTGCTGACATCTTAATTTTAGATTTTTAGCCTCCACAACTCTAAGAGAATAAACTTCTGTTATTTTAAGCCACACAGTTTATGGTAATTTGTTATGGTAGCCCTAGACAACCACCATGGAAATTCATTGTAATAGGATTAGATTTACATTATGAATTGGTTATGACACGCACTTTTTTCAAATTTAACATGCTTGATATTTTGACTTTTGATTAGCATCAAGCACTTAATGGTTCTATTTTGGGTTTAGATAACATTCAAGGCTCTCTTTTAACCTTGGAATGTTCTGATCCCAAAAGATTCTCTCCATAATTTCTGTTGTTCAAGCACATTTGAGAGAATATGCATAGAGTTGTGAGAGCTGGGGAATTCTAGACTGGACAGGCAAAACAGCCTTATCAACGAAACCTTCAAAATGGTGACACACGTCAGATACCCATTAGCTTACTTGACCTCTGTCCACATTGTGAACAAAAATATGTACCTGAAAAAGCTAACTAATATATCAATGTGACCATAAAGCACAATTAAAGAGAGGTAGACTATTACCCTACACTAGTTATGTTTGCTGCTGGCTACGTACTGAAATCCGTGTATACACTCCCTTGGATTTTGAATGGATGGGGGCTGTTTTGATAAATTTCATGATGGATTTTTGGAAGAGGCTCTCCAGGTAGTATATTTGATATTCCTTGATATTCAACACCACTGAAAGTATAAGCCCAAACTTCCTCAATTTTCACTCTACATCTAGTTTGCTGGGCTTTCATTTAGTTAAAAGAAATAACAAGCATCAGATTGTTTTTCTTAAGTAAATTTTTGGTACAGGAGCCCAAGATCATTCTTCCCATGACCTACCATCTCCTGGCCCCATCCCCTGGTCCACCTCAAGAAATGAAGGAGTTACAAAGAAATAATATTATGCAGCTGTCATAACCAGTTTAAAGAACTTTTAATGGCATGGGAAAATATTCTCTATAAAGTTGAGTAAAAAAAAAAAAGGATAAACTAGATATACACTAGGACCCAAATTTGTTTAGACATACACATTTACATACACATACATTCAAAAGTGAAAAATTTTCACAAGAGCTAAATTGGCTATCTCCAGATGGCAGAATTACGTGAATTTTTCTTTGTTAGCTACATTTTCAAGTGTTTCTTAATAATGAGCATGTATAGCTTTTATAACCAAAAATACTAATGTAATGGAACCCAACTAACAGCTGGAGGCTAAGAACCATCTTTGGGGGGATAGTACTTTGTCCTTAAGGTATTTGCTTATTTAAGAACTGGTTTATAAAGGATATAAATTAATTCTGCAAGATTTTCCCTATATAATCAAGAATACTCATCATCCTGATTTCCTCCCACTTATGCTATTTGCTTTTTCTTCGCTCTTACCACTCACCATGGTTGCAAGTTGATCTGAGGCTGGGAAGGTAGAAAGACGAAAGTAGAGGGTAGGGTGCACTATGAACAAAAAAGTCACTATATTCTTTCCTTAGACTCTTTCTGACTCCTCTTGGGACCAATTGTGGCCTAAATGGAGGGGAGAGAGCACAGAAAATCAGCAATGCCAAATAGCTTGTATTTTTCTGAAAAATGGAGCACTCAATAATCACCCCCCCGCCCCCCACAATCCACCACCACCACTGCAAATGGATAGATAGGGTTTTGGAGGATGTTAGATTATTTTTTACCCCAAATTTACTGGATCCAGTCACTGGTAACATGGAATATTTCAAAAATAGTTTGGCAAGAAGACTAGATCATAAGTTCCTTAAGGGCAAGGACCATGCTCTCCCTCATATTTGTTTACATAGAGCCTAGGACAGTGCCTGACACATAATGCTTAAGAAGTGTTGAGATCCAGAAAGAAAAAATATTTTTGTGGATTTCAAAAGAGTGCAGAGGCAGTGTCTAACACGCTTACGAGCGCAGTGGAATGAGCTTTGTTTTATTAAAGGCCAGCGGAACTTGACGAAATCACTGGTCATCAAGGGATCGGTGGTGGAGCAAGCTGGGGAGTATGTACCTTTGCAAACGATGCATCAGAATGGGGAATGAAGGGGGCCAGAAAGGACACGTGTGGTTTATATTTAATTATGCTTTTATATTTGAAAAGTGAGAAGAACTATAGGTGTGATTCTAAGGGGGTGGAGTGGGAGGTGTGGGTGTTGAAGAGTATTATGAGGTATATGCCAAATCTGAGCACATACCCAAAACTGGTTGGAAGCTATGGCATGTTCAAGGGTATGGATTTTTAAAGGCTGTGAACCACTAGACTGAATAATTAGGTTCCCCATTCAAACCACTTCATTACTAAGAAAACAGAGTTGCTTTTTAAACATCAGTGATCATGGCCTCACTGTCTCCAGATCCAGTGACCATTCCAAACCTGGTAATATACTTCCAACCCTTTATACTTAGCGTTATAAAATATTTTCCTGTATAAAAGCTGAAGGATGGTGTTCATTTTTTTCCTTCTCTTCCACCTAAGATTAATTAGAAATAAAAAATTTTAAACACTTTTGCCTGCGGGCTTATATGGTCCTGGTGCTTTCTAGAGTAGTGTTAGTCTGGAAAGCAGACAGAAAACATACTCATATGTGATCGCTTGGAGAAAAGGAGTCTGCATTTAGAAAACAGAGGGAAATACACGTGTAAGAACACTGTAGGTGGAGGGGGCGTTGGTAAAGCACAAGTTAAAGGGGAAAGGAGACCCTTGTCAATTAGAATATGAAGCTCAGCACTTCTCTCCAACAATCTGGGTAAATGAAGGCAAAATCAAGGCACAGCAAGCATATGCCTGTGGACCATGTGTGTGTTTGTGTGTGTTTCCTAAGTACCCCTAATATATTCATCCAAGATGTACTTTTCCTAAGCCTTTAACACACTCTGAGGTAGAAGCCAATTAAAAAATGTATCTGTGGGTTTCCCTGGTGGCGCGGTGGTTGCGAGCCCGCCTGCCGATGCGGGGGACATGGGTTCGTGCCCCGGTCCGGGAAGATCCCACACGCCGCGGACCAGCTGGGCCTGTGAGCCATGGCCGCTGAGCCTGCGTGTCTGGAGCCTGTTGCTCCACAACGGGAGAGGCCACAACAGTGAGAGGCCCGCGTACCGCAAAAAAAAAAAAAAAAAAAAATGTATCTGTGTATACGATTATCAGGCTAATCATACAGAGAGAAGCCCCCGCTGGGTCTCAGAGCTCGAGATGAAACCCTGGGGGAAGATCATTTAAGCACCAAGTAGCTCACTTCTAAAACCTGGGTAATCGGATGGCCAAGACGCAGGTTTCTCTCATTTGATTTTTAAATTATTCTCAAGAAACATTGACCATAGATAAGCACTCTATGATTTCTAGCAACAAGTGATAGAAAAATACACTTCCATTTCATAAACACTCCTGAGTGACTACTCTCTACAGAGACTTCAAAGTTGAAGACTTTTGTGATTCTTTACTTTCCCCAAACTTCAAAATTAATAGAGAAGATACTGAAGAGAAAATCATTCCCCAAGTAAGAGATTATAAAGTACAACGTGCTTCTGAATTTCTTTAATAAATTTCTCTGCAATCCTCAAAATGTATGTCTTACAATGCATCTGATAGCTGGGTGAATACATTCACAGTGGTAGACACCCCCGCATGGTTGGTTAGATTTCAAGAGCTGAAACTTGACTGCCAGGGGTCAAATCCCATTTATTACCCTCAGTACCTTGGGCAAATCACCCTGACCATACTGGTCTGGGTCCCTTGTCTGAGTAACAAGAATTCTAACAGTAATAGAGTCCCTACACTTCATAGGGTTATTGTCATGAGGATTAAATGAGTTAATCCACATTAAAGGCTTATTAGCAGTCTCCAGCACACAGAAAGGACCTGATAAATGTAAATGAGGTTAACATTATACAAAGAAAAGAAACCATATTATAAATCATTTTAAGACAGGTTTTAAAATTTAAATTGCTGTCAGCAGATCCCTGCCTCTGCTTCCCACAAAGAGGGACTGAGACAATCTTCTTCTGAGATGATTTTTGATCTTGTGATAAAGACATAAGCTAGCATACACCAAATCAAGTTCCATTCATACAAAACAATTCCCTGGTGTTGACAAAAAACATTACCATCTGAAATGTTACCTTTGCTAAAACTCTAAACCCTCAAAGTCTATAGCTAAGAACGTAAGCAAATTAGAAGCTACTCTCTTTATGCAGCTTTCTCACTAACAAAATTCCACATCATGAACTTCTACTAATGTTTCTTGTCCACAGATTAATAACAACCTAGTTCAAAACCACATCATTTCCTTTTTCTGCCTCATTTCCTTCAAAGTGAAACATAATTTTTTCTTGGACCTGGAATAAAAAATTCTAGATGAACCAAGCAAATCGTTACCAGAAATGCAATTTTATAATAATACTATTTCAGAGTACTCAAGAAACATAAAACATCTGTGGTGATGTTTTTGTTAATACATAAAAATAACCTAATATATACTGCATACCACCTAGATGGAAAATTGAGTCTATAACTAAAAGTGCAAACAGAAATCACTATAGATCCCATCAGTATCGGGTTTTGAAGCCCAGTTGGGAACATTTTAAGAGCTGTGACACTTCTTTAAGTCTTGGTTGGAGGTCACAAACTGCTTGGCACAGATGTTTTCTTCAGCCAACACAGTATTTCAAAATTATTAAATTCAAATATCTTTAGGTGAGTCATGCCCTCTATTTACCTGACAGGCCCTTAAAGGCATTTTATTTGGCAGACCCTGATTAAGACCCATCCTTACAGAAAAGAGATCAAATGATAATCATTAGTTAAATGGGTCCCTCCCTCACTGATAGGCTGATAAAGTCCAGAGCCTTGGAAATTAAAGGTACTAACAGTTACATTCAGAAATTCTTCTAGTTGCTTGTTGGATTAATTTTAAATACATACTTTCAGTGCATGTATCTAATAGTGGCTCATTTGATTAGGATCTCTGAGCTGAGTTGTTAAAAATCACTTACATCTGGATACTGAAAGAAACCAGAAAGTAGAGAGTTTTTAAAAAATGTTCTTTTGATATGAAAATTTGTACTGAAGTCCAAATTTCACATAATTTTCAAAAAATTAAAAACATTCAGTCATCGCTGGTTTTTCTTCATATAAAAGGAAGTGAATTTGCTCAATGCACTATTTAGAGAGAAACTAATTTCTACTAATGTATTTTAATGAATATTTATATATATACACATAGAGACACACGCATATATACACATATTCAGAGTAAGGACTGAGCTGACCATTATTCTCGTTCTTTTCAGTTCCATCGTACTTTCTGGGAGATTCTGTTCCACTTACAAATTAAGTCTGCGTCTAGGACCCAAATAAGAGAACACTGGAGAGCGTTTCCTAAAACATTAGTCCATGCTTCACTCCAAAGGTGTTAGGTTTTAGGCACTGATGAGACACAAGCTAGCAGGCTTAAGAGTCCAAACGTTAATAGTTAACTGTTCTTTACGTTAACGTGGCAGAATGCTTCCATTCACACTGAGCCAGTAAGTACACCCTTGTCTCTGGCATCCTCTTCAGAACACAAATATAAGGCACCTTGCAGTGACTTTGCTTCTGGGGCCAATGCCCCTGGACTCTCCAGGATTAGTCTCTCTGAAGGTTCTGGTGAATTCTCCCTCCATCTTGGACTCGAGTGCTGTTGGGAGATTTCCCAGAGTGAAGGACATGGAGAAGGGAAACCCAGAGCAGATCTTGAGAGGGGGTCCTCTTGAAGGACTACTTCTTGGATACACCTGTTGGAAAGCACTTCCTTTTCTTTGGAATTCCGCCATTTCATCCTTCTGTTCTGAAACCAGATTTTCACCTATTGATAAAGTAATCGGACAAAATGATCACTTACATCACGTTACTTCACTTCAGCATTTTAAACTGTAATTTCTTCCACTGTGCCTTCCATAGAATACCTTATCCTGAGAGCCAGCCTAGCAAAGTGCTTGTGGCTTTTTACTTCAGAAGTATCTGAGAAATTACTTTAGTACAGCATCTCCACACACTTATGAAACAAAACAACTGTGGTAAGCTGATGACATCCTGAAAGTCAGACATCTTTCAAGACTGATTTAACTCTCTTCGATATTTTAAAACCTCATTTAGTCTGTGCTAAATTATTTATCCAAAGGAAATGTTATTGACTAGTAATAGCATCTGAGTGTTTATTTTGTGCCAGGTGTCAGGCCAGGCACTCATCCTGGATTATGCAATTTGATCCTCACAATGACTGCAAGAAGTCCTTATTTCACACATAAGAAAACTTAGGTTCAACACAATGAACCAGTTCAAGGTCACATAGCTAGTAAAACAGAAGCATTTATACTAGAATCCGTGAAAGTCCCACTCCAGCGTTGAGGCTCTTATAAACATTCAGACCTCATCAGAAGCTTCTGGAGACTAAATTAAGATTACATTTTATAATGCTTGGATAAATTGCAGGCTTTATATAATTTCCAAGTTCGAGTACTTCCAGGATTGATCAGACTCAAAGAATTAGGCTCAATAAATAACAATTGACTGTAATTAACCTAAAAGTGCTTATGATGGTAGTTTCTAATTTGAGCCGTACCTTCCCCCACCCCACTTGAGTCCCTCTTTACTACTAACCTCCCTCTGACTGTGTAGTCAACTGTGCTTGAGCAGGAAACTTCACAACTGGTTTCCTGACAGCTTAAAAGCCAATCACATTGCTTTCCTGTGCATTGCACTGCACCCTTTTTTAGTAGCTTTCTATTTTTAGAACAAAAACTGGAAAATTTTTACCTAAAGAAGTAATTATTAAAGTGTACCAACCAGATAGTTCTCCCAATGAAGTAAAAAATTCTACCTGAGATGGTCTTTCCAGATTGGCAAAACAATTCTTTCATTCTTTCAACGTGATGGGCAATGTCCAAAATGGCTACAAAAGAAACCTACCACAGGCAGCTGAGTCCGAAAGACTGCCATCTCAGTTGTAATCCTGTGATTCAGGCTTTTCACAAGAAACCAGTCCTAATGCATACATAGCAGAGCATTTGCTTCTGTTCACAAACTCATTTATTATTTGCAGTAGGCATTTACTCCCAGAATGCCTGCCAACTATTTCCAATGGGTTTTCACCAAGACAGTTATTTGTTGCCATTAGTGAATTTTGTCTTTCTCACCACATTATTTTCTTCTCCTCTTAGCTTTTCTGTATATCCAGAAATTTTTTGAGTAATATCTCAATTTAAAAGAAATCATGAAAGGACTTTCTTCATAATCAGTGGCATTGGGACAAATGTACATATTTGGGAAAAATCATAAAATAAAATTTCTATCTCTCAACAAATACAAAAGCAAATTCCAGATGGATTAAACAGCTAAACATAAATACAAAACTATAAAAATTCTAGAAGAAAATGTAGAGATGATCATTACAGTCTTGGGGAGATGAATGATTTCTTAAGCATGACATAAAAAATAAGGCTACAAAGGGAAAACTAGATCTGACTACATTAAAAAAAGAGAAATCTTTGTACAAATAAAGATGCTACAAGCATATGAAAAAGCCACAAACTACCCAAAAGAATTAAAAGCAGGGACTCAAGGAGATATTTGTACACACAATGCTCACAGTAGCATTATTCATATTAGTCAAAAGGTGGAAGCAACCCAAGTGTCCACTGATGGATGAATGAACAAACAAAATGTGGTATATACATACAACTGAATATTATTCAGTCTTAAAAAGGAAGGAAATTCTGACACATGCTACACCATGGATGAAACTTGAAGACATTATGCCTCGTGAGATATTCCAGTCACAGAAGGACAAATACAGTATGATTCCACTTGTATGAGGTGCCTGGAGTAGTCAAATTCACAGAGACAGAAAGTAGAATGGTGGTTGCCTGATGCCTGGGGGGAGGGAGGAATGGGGAGTCATTGTTTAACGGGTGCAGAGTTTCAGTTTCGAGAAATGAAAAACGTTCTGGAGAGGGATGGTGGTGACAGCTGCATAACAAGGTGAATGTACTTAATGCCACTGAATTGTACACTTCAAAAAGGTTAAAATGGTAAGTTTTATGTTATGTGTATTTTACCACAATAAAAAAAAGCCACAAACTTGGAGGGGATTTTTGTGGCAGCTGTTAACAGGAAAATGTTACAAACCGTAATATTCCAAATATTTTGATTAACAGCCAAAGTAATTGCTGCATATCTATCAACAAAAAGACAATAGAAAAAAAAAATGGTGCAGCCACGAAAAGGTTAAATTCAGATGAAAAATGACCAGTAAAGTGATCAAAAGATTCCCGAGTTCTGATAATTAGGAAAAAAATAACAGACACAACTGCCCATGAGGTTGGCAACATTTTCAAAAATTTAAATAGTGGAGGGATTGCAAAAAAAGGACTTTATTAGTAAGAGTAAAATTTGATATAATTCAATATCTTGATACAATATTTGGAAAGGAATTTTTAAATTGATCACAACTTAAAATGTACATAAACTTTAACTTATAAATCCAACTCCTAGTTCCCTATCTTACAGAAATATTTTTAAAGTGCATAAAGATATGCAACAGTAAAAACCAGGAAGTAACTTAAAGCTGAGGATGGCTAAGTGAATTACAGTATATCCATGTAATGGTCTGCTCGGAGACACTCACTAAAAAAGAATGAAGTACATGTGTATGCAGACATGGAAGGATGTATCCCATGCCATTTGAGTGGGGGCAGAAAAAGCAAAGGACAAAACAATACTCACGGTCAGCAGCATTAATCATAATAGCCCCAAAATGGGAACAATCCAAACACCCACCATTAGAATGGGTAAACCCTGGTATACCATGTAATACTACACAGCAATGAATGTGAATGAGCTACTGCTACAACACAGCCACATGGATGAATCTCGCAAACATATGGTAAGTGAAAGAAGCCATATACCAAAGAAGATGGACTGAGTGAGCCTACCTATATAAAGCACAAAAACAGGCAAAACTAATCTATGCTGTTCAAAGTTCGAAAGGAGAAGGTAGTGACCGGGAGGGGGCAGGCAGGGGGCTCCTGGCCCGGTGGTAATGTTCTACCTCTTGAGCTGTGTGCTGGTTACACAAGTGATTTGTATTATCCTTCAGAAGATGTTAAAATATATGCAGAGTGTGATGCCATTTTTATTTAAAATTATATACACGATTCTAGGTCTCAGCTTCATTTGTAAAACAGAAATAGCAAAAGTAGCTACTTTTATTATCTGTAAATAACATCAAATGTAAGGGCACATAGTAGTCATTATGAAAGTACCTGTGTTTTTATGTTTGTGCATATATGACACACATATAAGTTTATTTTAAAAATAATACATGATATGCCAATAAACTCAAACAAGAGCCATGTATAAATGACAGTAGTAACCAGGGAGTTGGATTGGAAAGGGAACAGATGTGTTTTCATTTTTAACTTTACCAATCTCCCTTTTGTCTGAATTTACCGTAATAAATACCATGTAGTAACTGTGTAATTAGATATAGTGTACATGCAAATAAGAAAACGTTAAATTACTTCCGAGCTGTTCGCCAAATTCAATAAGGCAAAAAGCGTTCATTCCTGAGGCACTTGAATTTTAAAAACGATATAATCGACTATGTAAAACTATGTGCCTATGGATAACAACTGGGAGATAACATACAAATATGGAAACAGTTTGTTATCTTATCTTAATCAGTATTTCTCAATATTCCCTCTTACCTAGCATAGTGTCTTACACACAATAGACCACCAAGATACACCTATTGATTTGTCTGTCACAGACACAAAATTGCTCTGTGACATAGACAGAATTCCTATATTTGTCCCTGTTTTTAAAGTGAGAAACTGAGGCACAGAGCAGTCAATTAAGGTTATGGGCTCATTAGTCCCACACACGAGGAAAACACAGACTGGCTGATCTAGGTCAATTATCCTCTACCACACCTCGTACTGCTTCCTACGACTATAAAAAGTCGGGGGACAGGGGGACAGATCACTTCCCTAGGGAAAGGAAGCAAGGTTAAGAAGGGTTTCATCCAAAAATAACTAGTTTAATAACATCCAAAGTTAGAAACCAGGTCATTTGTATTGAGGAAAGTACAGTAGAGCATGGTGGTTAACACAGAGCCTCTGCTAGCCCTTCAGTGCCTTTATGCTGATTCAAAAATTCCAGGTGGAAGGAGCCTTGCACCTGGAAAGTCAGTTTGACAAGCAGAGTACCTGCTGCATTTCAGTTGCTGCCATCCCTCTTAGCCAAATGGCCTTGTGCAGTGAACATCCTGCACAACTGTACATGGTGGCTCCAGGTTAAAGAGAATGCAAACTCCAGAGTCAGATTGCCTGGAGTGGGAGCCCAGTTCCAAAGCAGCTCCACTTTGTGACATGGACCTCTGTTTACCTCTCTACATTTCCTCATCTAGAAAATGGGGATATTTCATATGGTGATTACAATAAGGATTAAATAGGAAAATGCTAGTGCCTTATACTGTTAATTATTTATAAGTAGGCCAAACTTTAAATGGAGTATGCTGCACTTCCCAAAAAGCTAGAAAGTCTATTTCAAAATTATGTGAAATATCATTGTACAAGAAAGGTTTGTAAAGGTTGCAAATGTGAAACTACTTGACTGTACTTGACATAAGCCCACAGTGCAAAATAATGAAATCTATTAAGGGGTATTTATGAGTCACTCATTCATGCCTTGATTTTGGACTGGAAATGAAGAAAAAGACAGGAAAATTGGTTCCTGCTTTTGAAGGCAATTATGTAACCTGTTTCTCTGAAAACAGAGCAAACAATGTAACGATGTAAATGCCACAAGCCTTCGCTTTTCTCTTCAATTGGGAAGAATTAATCAGGCGAAAACCTAGACCTCTTCAGCAAAGGGACCGATTTCCAAATAGGAATTGTGACATATATTTCCACCCACTAAAAAATTATGCAAGTCATTTCAATAATGCTTCAGGGTCCAGTGCTATGCCTACTACAACAGATAGTTACCAAATGAATGGATATCATTGGATTCCTTCAGAAATCAGGAGCAGTAGATATCTTCCTGCTCATTAGTACCTGTGATTCCTTTAGTCCCAAGTTGATGGCAAGTTTCTTTCGGTCTGTTTTGCTGATATATTTCTGCTTCTGAAACATTTTCTCCAGAGCCTTTCTCTGGTCCTCAGAAAAGACAGCTCTTCTTAAAATACCCCTCCGAGCTTTGGAATTAGATTCCTGTGTCAGAAGAGGCAACACACTCTCTTCTCCTAGAGGGGAGAAAAGATACAAAAAGCCCCATTAGCTGCAGGGAGAATTCCATCCGTCTTTTCCATGACAATATCCTCCTTCTCTGTACCATGACCAAATTATCTCATCTCTGAACTCTGCACATTTAGAGAGCTTCTTAACCTTTTTTTGGTCATGGACTCCACTGAGAATCTGATAAATGCTCTTTGCTCCCCATTGGGAAAAAAAAGTACATATGCTTGCCTTCCCAATTTTGCATGCCATGTCAGAAAGTCCATGGTCCCAGGTTACAAAGCTCCAGTGCAGAACTAGTAGGTGGTTTAAATACTTAATTTTCCTCTAATTCTTCATTTATTTATTCATTCATTCATTGTCTCAAACTGTTGAACACTTACCATATGCCAGGCACTCCTCTCAATACTATACATTGAGAAATAAGACATATGTTTTATCGTACTCATTACCTATAAAATCAAGTGGGAGGCATTTATTGAACCAGCATCACAAGTGTGATGAAGTATTCCTAAGAAGAGGGTGCACTGGGAGCACAAAACGATGGGCTTAATCTTCATCTGGGATGTCAGGGAAAGCTTGCAAGAGTCAGAGATGTTTAAACTGAGAAGGAAGGTTTGGAAGACCTCCAATCACCCCCTCCCTGATTCAGTTGATCATCAACTCCTTCAGGGAAGAGACATTTACTACTTTTTCTGCCTTTCTGCAGCTAGCACAACACTGGTTCCCACCCTCTGTGAGTTTCATTCATCATTCACTATTCATTTATTCAGCTTCCAAGCTGTGGTAGGAGGAATAATGTCCTTTCCAAAGATGCCCATGTCCTAATCCCCAGAGCCTGTGAACATATTACATTATATGGCAAGGGGTAATTAAGGTTGCAAATGGAATTACAGTTGCTAATCAGCTGAACTTGAGGTTAGGAGAGTATCCTGGAGTATCCATGTAGGCCCAATGTAATGACAAGGGTCCTTATAAGTGGAAGAGGGAGACCAGGAAAGGAAGTCATAGTGATAGTTTTGAAGATGCTACACTTCTTCCTTTGAAGATGGAGGAAGGGGCCATGAACCAAGAAATGCACTAGAAACTGGAAAGGTGAGGAAACAGATTCTCCCCTAGAGCCTCCAGAAGAAATGTAGTCCTGCTGACACACTGATTTTAGTTCAGTGAGACCCATTTCAGGCTTCTGACCTCTATAACTGTACGATAATAAGCTTGTATTAAGACATGAGGTTTGTGGACATTTGTTACAGCAGCAAGAGGACACTAATACACTGGGTATCTACTGAGGAAACCAGACAAACGGCACATGGTCCCCGCCCTCAAGGAGTTCACCTTCTCATGGGAGGACCAATACATGAACGTCACTCCAGAATACAGGCACCAGAGGAGCAGGGACTCCAGTTTACGACTGTATCTGGTATGCATTTGGGTGCTTGATAATTATTTCTAAATAAAAAAGCAAATGCATGTCTTAAGTACTGAAATAGAATGATCCCTACAATGCTCTGGCATCACAAAAAAGGAAGTGATGAGCTCGAGAAAATAGTTAGGTTGAGTCAAGTCTAAAAGGACAATTCAGTTCCAGAGAGAAAGAACCAAGGCCAATCCAGGCCTTGAGTGACTAGCGTCTCAAAGCACTAAAGCACAAAGGAATAAAGTCTCTCCAAGGAAAAGTAAGCAGTCTGCAAGGCCTTGGAAGGGCATGAAACGGAGGGTGCAAGCTGGCAACCGTATCCAGCCTGCAGACAGGCTTTGTTTAGAGTGTTGATTAAAAATTCTGATTTAGTTGTTCACATTTAATAACTGGGAGGTTTCATATGAAGTCCAGGTTTCTAACATCTCTTCAAAGGTAACCACACTAGGCTCACCTTCCCATAAAGCAGAGATCTACCATAGTGAGTGGCAGGTGTCCTCTTTAGATGGAGCATGTGATCCTCAGTTTGCCATAGCCTCACCTAACTTGCTTTTTTTGTTTTTTTTGCGGTACGCGGGCCTCTCACTGTTGTGGCCTCTCCCACTGCGGAGCACAGGCTCCGGACACGCAGGCTCAGTGGCCATGGCTCACGGGCCCAGCCGCTCCGCAGCATGTGGGATCCTCCCGGACCGGGGCACAAACCCATGTTCCCTGCATCGGCAGGTGGACTCCCAACTACTGCGCCACCAGGGAAGCCCTAACTTGCTTCTTACCTGACAGGCTCTTGAAGACATCTAGACCTCTGGCACAGAGATTATGGAGTGGAATCGAGCCAGACCATAGAGGACTACAAGGGTTTGGAACATTACCCAATAGTTAGTGAAGACCAATAGAATATGTTTAAGCAGGGTGTGACATGATAATAATAAACCTACACTGAGCACTTCCTCTGTACTCATACTTACTATGTTAAGTCACTGACATGCATTATTTCATTTAATCCTCCCAACCTACCTATGCCATGAATGCTACTATTATTCTTCCCATTTCACAGATGAATAAAAAGAAGCTTAGGTAGCTTACGGAACTTTGTCCAAGGTCACATGGCTAGGGCTTCAAACCCAGGAATACTGATTCCAAAACAAATGCTCTTAATCCTACAGTGGACTGACACAATCTGACTTGTATTTTAGAAGAAAAATGTCAATAAGTGGATAAATCTCGTCAATTTTACCTCTGTAATATAATAGCTTCCCTTCCTATTTGTTTAAAAGATTGTAAACATCTCCCAGCTAGTCTCTCAGCTCTGGGTTGTGCCTCATTCTGATTCATCCTGACATTCCCAGAACTACTGGCCTCTCCCTCTTTCTTCCAGGTCTGTAACACCTGCATCTCTGTAGAAATGCCAGAGCCCCTGGGATGTAATCAAGCCCAGTTCTTTACAAAAGTCTACTCTTACTGATGCCCTTCCCATTCATCCTCTCATGGGAACTTGGTTAATTCTCCATCTACAGAACCAATTATTTTTGCCTCTCTCACACCGAGGTCATAGCTGGAAGTCAGGCTTTGGCACCTGGATTCACTATTTCTTAGAGATTTGAATCGTTTTATGCAATATTTGTCAGTAATAAAAATAGTACAAACATCTCAATATGTTCATATCTTTCTAAATACTTTTCTTCTCTGAACTATCCTTTGTAGAGAGACCATGGAATTGGCCCTTCTGCACTATTTCAGATCACAGATTCATCTGTTGAGACGGTGTCTCTCTAGGAAGCCTCAGAACAAAAGTCTCTGGAGGATGGAAGAACTGGGTTTGGATCTCAGCACTCGGAGTGAGTTACTCTTTCAGTTTGTTTTATGGAGTTTCTTTAAGGATTTGATGAAATAGCACAAAACATTTCCAGTGCCTAGCCCACAATAAGGATCCCTCAAATCTATTTCACTTGCCCCTGTTGAATTTCATTTTATTCTTATACGAATCATATGCCACAGACATCCTCTGTACAGACGAAGAAGTGTTCAGAGCAGTTAAGTTCCAAAGCAGCACAAAGGACACAGATCTCAGTGGTAGCAAGACCTTCTAAATCCAAATTCTTGGCTCCTTTCTATGCTTCCCCACACTGTTTCTTGATGGGTCAAGAATGGGAAGAAAGAAACATTTATAAACATAGCCAGGGCTCCTGTCTGTGTCTATGGGCTTCTGCTCCCTGTCCTGGGTCAGTCTGTGAGCCTGAACCATATAGCATCTCCTATCCAACCTGGTAACAGTGTCCTCAGATTCCAGCATCCCCTTCTCACTTCCTATTTTGATCTGGAATTCTTAATTTGTAACTGTATACAATCTACCATTATTAAAGCCATATGTACTAAAAATTAGGAAAGAAACTTAAATATCCGAAGTTAAAGAAATGCATAAGCACATAACGCTATATCTACTAGGTGAAATTGTAAAGAACCACTAACGATGATGACTAGGAAGATGAGGCAGCAGCAAAACAAACAAACGAACAAACAAAAAACCATTATAATACGTATGATATTTAAGATACATACTATGCTCACAACTAAGTAAAAATGCAGAGAAAAAAGACTGAAAGGCAAAAAAAAACCCACTCAGATAGGCTACCGTTGTAGAGTTATGGACAAATAATTCACCTCCACTCTACATTTTAAGTCTGGCTCAGTTTTCTAAGGAAAACAAGCAAACGTTGTAGTAACCTTTGGGGGAGTAATCTGGCCAAGTGATTGAGTCGTCCCTGAGTGACAACTGAAAATGAATCCACTCCATCCTTCACAGATGCTCACAGTTGATAAGGAGAGGTCCGAGAAGAACAGAGACAGCCAAGGTACAAGTGAGATAAACACCCGCAGACCACCACATAGGAAGCTTTTAAGCACCAGATAAGAAGCCACTTAGTCTTGGAGGCCAACAGAGTGAGTCCTGAGAGAGAAGAGCTGCCAGAAGACTAGCAATTCCTCTTGCTGGCCATCTTGACAAAGGCGGGCAGAGAGAGGGACTGACATTTGCAGACGCGTGAGTGGAGTGAGGACAAGTGTGAAACGTGGTAAATCTAGGAATCTCACACAGCTTGGAACTTCCAGACTGCAGGAGATGAGCGGGAAGAACACAGGACATTAGCTGGGAGGTAGATTAGGGCCAGGGGTGACTGAAACAAATCTAAGGGATAATTTGCCACAGAGGAAAAGCCTTTCAAGGACTTGACCAATTTAGTATTTTAGAAAGGCCAGTACTTTTTGAGCTAATACAACTTTTTACTTTTTAAAATAATTTTATTTTGTTCTTATTGAAGTATAGTTGATTTACAATGTTGTGTTAGTTTCGGGTGTACAGCACAGTGATTCGGTTATATATATAGCCTTTTTCAGATTCTTTTCCCTTACAGGTTATTACAAACTACTGAGTATATATAGTTCCCTGTGCTATACAGTAGGTCCTTATGGGTTATCTATTTTATAATACAACTTTTTAAATCTGTATAGAAATACAAACAAATTTCTGGACCAATAAAGCTAGTTTAAAAAAAAAAATCTGCCTACATTTTTTTCTAAGCCGAGATTTTATAAATAGGGATCATGATTTTACTCATTTTCACCCCTTCTTCACCAAGATCTACATGTTTACATAAAACAATGGGGTAACACATTTAAATGCCCCTACGACTTTTAATAGGAACCTACAGGTTTTCCTGTTGAGTTATGTTTAAGTGAAGAGAAAGAAGAGTCCCATCAAGGGGATCTACAGGTAAATTATTCTCACCAACATGGTAAAAGCTAACGTTGAAGGGTCGTGCACACAAAGCAGACCTCAATCTCTGAAAGACAGAGCTGGAGTGGTTTTGAGGGTCAGAGGGTTAACTCCTGGGTCTGGTCTTTGGGATTCGGTGCCCTACAACAAACACGAATACAACCACTAAACAAGCGAAAACCATGGCAAAGATAAAGAATATTCCATTTTTCCTTTCTTTGCTAGTTGCCTGGTTTCTCTTCGCATTGCTCTCAACACACAAATTGTGCTTGTTTTCATAAACGGAGGTGGCTCAGTTTCCTACAAGAAGCATGTGACAAGATGCTACTTCTACCACTGATGCTCCTCTCCTTTTCTCCCCCATGAGTCTTTTGTGGGCTGTCTCTGGATCTAACCATAAACTACTGATGAACCTATACCATCTTCCTACCTTCTAAATCTAGGAATATGGGCTCAATTACACCTGCGAAACAAACATAGTGACTTCAAGAACTTTTTGGTAATTCAAAAATCTCTCAGAAGCTACTGAAAAGTTATAAGCAACAAACACCTCTGATTATTCCTAAATTCATGACAAAAGTCTGATTTATATGGAAACTTACAGGTGACAAAGATAAATAAATAATATAAAAATAACAATGAAAAGGGACAGAGTTTAAGGCATGCAGTAGAAAAGACACTTTAAAATCCAGGGCCACCAATTCAAGGTGCTATAGGCTCTGCTAATTTGCGAATATCATTATTATTATTTTATAATGTGGCTTCCATATATATTTGGGGCTCAACATGCGCTGATGTATGTGGCAACGACAGGCAGCATGGCATGAAATCTTTACCACAATCCCCAGAGGTACATATTATCATCCCCATTTTCCACAGGAAGAAACTGAGGCTCTGGAAAGATAAGTTGTGCAACTGAGGTCATACACCCAAGCAGAGTGAGGCCAATCAATGCTCTTTAAAATTATACCAAAGATTGTGAAAATTACCAATGTGCCGGGAAAGAGGTCGGGAGGTAGGGAGAGTCATTAAAGTGGCAGAATGACCTAGTATAGAAAAGTTTGCAAAGGCCTAATTCCCTGCATCCTGAGACAGCCCCCATGTACCACACCCCCCTGGGAATCCCTGTGTGCAGTGAGCTTGTGAAGGGCAATTTGAACAGAGGTGTGCTGTGTGTGAATGATACAGTACGGGGTGGGGGGCAGCGAAGAGCAATAGAGAAACACAGCAGTAGATTGGCCTCTGTCTACCCCAGGGTAGGCTACTACTACTACTTATGAACATTTGGGGAGAAAGGGAACCCCATTCCAGGAACGACCCTCGAATACTTTCACTGCCACTGTGGAACTGCTGAATAGAGCCATCAACTTGGAAAATCTATTGTCTTCGAGTCTCTGACTCCTTTAAACTTTCTTCCTGGTTGACCAAGTGTCATTTATCTCCCTTCACTATTGAGAAGTCAAAACCTATGTTCAACTTATCACACATACACAATTATGTTTTCACCACAATAATTAGGCTTCTTTCTATGTTAGCACAAAATGCTGCATCCCTCTGAAAATCTTAGAGTTCTAAAGATAAATCCTTATAAAAGAAGCTCTCAGGCAGCCTTTTATGGATTTCCATAGGTCTCAATCAGTTCCCCAAGCCCACTCACTGCTCCAGCTGAGAGCAGGAAACATCCAGGTCAGGTGGTAAGAAGACCCATCAGAGCACTGCCACCTCTGACAGTGTCACTCATAGGACGAACCTACAGTAATAAAAATAAGGTCCTTTCCCTGCTGCCTTCAACAAAATCCTAAATTCAAATTTGGAGAATATTCTATGTTCTTTTAAGTTTTAATGAGAAACGGAAGATAGTAAAATGATCTCAAAACGCAGAATCTAAGTTCACCTCCCAAGAAAAAGGGAGAGCAACTTATCCCAGAAGAACATTTCCTCACTCATATTTTTATAATGCTGCTCCAAATTTAAACTTTGTCTTTTAATGCATAAAATTCTTGAAAGGTCAAATTCAAGTTGGGTACTCAAAGACAAAACGAAATCATTATCTCATTAATTCAATTAGCTATTCTACAAAATTAAGACTCCTATACATTTTCATGTAGTCTTTTCCTTAAGGTCATTCTCTGCATAACTTCTACAACTTTCCATCTCATTTTATGAAGTATGTTATTTTGAAAAGAACCTTATGGATATACTATCAAAGATCTTCCTTACACTGCTTTGGGGGAGAGGAGAACTTTTACCACTGCCTTTAAATTTTTCCCCACTGTAAGGATTGTGCTTAAATACCCTATTAAACTATTATATGTGAGAAGGGCACTAGATGAATGATTGTTTCCACACTGCCACAAGCCAATCATAAATCTAAAAGGTTAACAAGAGAAACTAAATCAATTTTAAACAAGTGACTCATGTTAACAGTCAAAATGGTATTTCACTTGCTAGCTAAGGATGTGTTGCTCTAATCCTACACCTTTTAGAAAAAGTGAAGTCAATATTGTGAAACAATGATGAGGGCACTGATTTCATCTCTTATTAAAATTTTTAGTGTAAACCATAATTTTGGCTATTCGAACTGAAATACAAAATAATACAAAATTACTTCAACAGTTTATTTTCCTTCTTTCGTACAAATGGAAAAAAACTTAAATGCTTGGGCATAAAATCGTTCTTCCTATTAAAAAAAGAAGAAGAAAAGAAAATCTAGTAAACGCCTTAAATTAAAAAGCTTACCGGGCAGCTGTAAGTCTTATTAACTGTTCCTTGGTATCATGATTATTTATGTAATATTCTTAATTGAAAGCCTAAATCTACCATTTCATTATTATTTGCTGCCAATACAGTGAACATCATAAAGAAGAAAGTAAGAAATTCATTTCAGATTTATCACTAATGAGACACCAATGTTTATTAAGAACACTTGTGGCATCTCTACACTGTTTTATTTATTTATTTTTTCTAGTGTTCTTTCTTTTTTTTTTAAACATCTTTATTGGAGTATAATTGCTGTACAATGTTGTGTTAGTTTCTGCTGTATAACAAAGTGAATCAGCTATATGTATATGTATATCCCCATATCCCCTCCCCCTTGCGTCTCCCTCCCACCCTCCCTATCCCACCCCTCTAGGTGTTCACAAAGCACGGAGCTGATCTTCCTGTGCTATGCGGTTGCTTCCCACTAGCTATCTATTTTACATTTGGTAGTGTATGTATGTCAATGTTACTCTCTCACTTCGTCCCAGTTTACTCTTCCCCCTCTGCATGTCTTCAAGTCCATTCTCTATGTCTGTGTCTTTATTCCTGTCCTGCCCCTAGGTTCATCAGAACATTTTTATTTTCTTTAGATTCCATATATATGTGTTAATATACAGTATTTGTTTTTCTCTTTCTGACTTACTTCACTCTGTATGACAGACTCTAGGTCCATCCACCTCACTACAAATAACTCAATTTTGTTTCTTTTTATGGTTGAATAATATTCCATTGTATATATGTGCCACATCTTCTTTATCCATTCATCTGTTGATGGACACTTAGGTTACTTCCATGTCCTGGCTATTGTAAATAGTGATGCAATGAACATTGTGGTACATGACTCTTTCTGAATTACGGTTTTCTCACGGTATGTGCCCAGTAGTGGGATTGCTGGGTCGTATGGTAGTTCTATTTTTAGTTTTTTAAGGAACCTCCATACTGTTCTCCATAGTGGCTGTATCAATTTACATTCCCACCAACAGTACAAGAGGGCTCCCTTTTCTCCACACCCTTTCCAGTATTGTTTGTAGATTTTTTGATGATGGCCATTCTGACAGTGTGAGGTGATACCTCATTGTAGTTTTGCTTTGCATTTCTCTAATGACTTGTGATGCTGAGCAGCTTTTCATGTGTTTGTTGGCAATCTGTATATCTTCTTTGGAGAAGTGTCTATTTACGTCTTTTGCCCATTTTTGGATTGGGTTGCTTGTTTTTTTGATGTTGAGCTGCTTGTATATTTTGGAGATTAATCCTTTGTCGGTTGCTTCATTTGCAAATATTTTCTACCATTCTGAGGGGTGTCTTTTCATGTTGTTTATGATTTCCTTTGCTATGCAAAAGCTTTTACGTTTCATTAAATCCCATTTGTTTATTTTTGTTTTTATTTCCATTTCTCTAGCAGGTGGGTCAAAAAGGATCTTGGCTGTGATTTATGTCATAGAGTGTTCTGCCTATGTTTTCCTCTAAGAGTTTTATCGTGTCTGGCCTTACATTTAGGTCTTTAATCCATTTTGAATTTACTTTTGTGTATGGTGTTAGGAAGTGTTCTAATTTCACTCTTTTACATGTAGCTGTCCAGTTTCCCCAGCACGACTTATTGAAGAGGCGATCTTTTCTCCATTGTATACTTTTGCCTCCTTTATCAAAGATAAAGTGACCATATGTGTGTGGGTTTATCTCTGGGCTTTCTACGCTGTTCCATTGATCTATATTTCTGTTTTTGTGCTAGTACTACACTGTCTTGATTACTATAGCTTTGTACTATAGTCTGAAGTCCAGGAGCCTGATTCCTCCAGCTCCATTTTTCTTTCTCAAGATTGCTTTGGCTATTCGGGGCCTTTTGTGTTTCCATACAAATTGTATAATTTTTTGTTCTAGTTCAGTGAGAAATGCCTTGGTAGTTTGATAAGGATTGCACTGAATCTGTGGATTGCTTTGGGTAGTATAGTCATTTTCACAATGTTGATTCTTCCAATCCAAGAACATGGTATATCTCTCCATCTGTTTGTATCATCTTTAATTCCTTCCATCAGTGAGTTATAGTTTTCTGTATACAGGTCTTTTCTCTCCCTAGGTAGGTTTATTCCTAGATATTTTATTCTTTTTGTTGCAATGGTAAATGGGAGTGTTTCCTTAATTTCTCTTTCAGATTTTTCATCATTAGTGTATAGGAATGCAAGAGATTTCTGCGCTTTAATTTTGTACCCTGCTACTCTCCCACATTCATTGATTAGCTCTCGTAGTTTTCTGGTAGCATCTTTAGGATTCTCTATGTATAGTATCATGTCATCTACAAACAGTGACAGGTTTACTCCTTCTTTTCCCATTTGGATTCCTTTTATTTCTTCTTCTTCTCTGATTGCAGTGGCTAAAACTTCCAAAACTATGTTGAATAATACTGATGAAAGTGGGCAACTGTCTTGTTCCTGATCTTAGAGGAAATGGTTTCAGTTTTTCACCACTGAGAACAATGTTGGCTGTGTGTTTGTCATATATGGCCTTTATTATGTTGAGGTAGGTTCTCTCTATGCCTGCTTTCTGGAGCGTTATCATAAATGGGTGTTGAATTTTGTCAAAAGCCTCTTCTGCATTTATTGAGATTATCATATGATTTTTATCGTTCAATTTGTTAATATGGTGTATCACATTGACTGATTTGCATATATTGAAGAATCCTTGCATCTCTGGGATAAACCCCATTTCATCATGGTATATGATCCTTTTAATGTGCTGTCGGATTCTGTTTGTTAGCATTTTGTTGAGGATTTTTGCATCTATGCTCATGAGAGATATTGGCCTATAGTTTTCTTTGTTGTGACATCTTTGTCTGGTTTTGGTCTCAGGGTGATGGTGGCCTCATAGAATGAGTCTGGGAGTGTTCCTCCCTCTGCTATATTTTGAAGAGTTTGAGAAGGATAGGTGTTAACTCTTCTCTAAATGTTTGATAGAATTCACCTGTGAATCCATCTGGTCCTGTGCTTTTGTTTTTTGGAAGATTTTTAATCACAGTTTCAATTTCAGTGCTTGTGATTGGTCTGTTTATATTTTCTATTTCTTCCTGGTTCAGTTTCGGAAGGTTGTGCTTTGCTACGAATTTGTCCATTTCTTCCAGGTTGTGCATTTTTTTGGCATATAGTTGCTTCTAGTAATCTCTCATGATCCTTTGTATTTCTGCAGTGTCAGCTGTTACTTCTTTTTCATTTCTAATTCTGCTGATTTGAGTCTTCTCCTTTTTTTTTCTTGATGAGTCTGGCTAATGGTTTATCAATTTTGTTTATCTTCTCAAAGAACCAGCTCTTAGTTTTATTGATCTTTGGTATTTTTTTCTTCATTTCTTTTTCATTTATTTCTGATCTGATCTTTAGGATTTCATTCCTTCTGCTAACTTTGGGGTTTTTTTGTTCTTCTTTCTTTAATTGCTTTAGGTGTAAGGTTAGTTTGTTCATTTGAGAGTTTTCTTGTTTCCTGAAGTAGGATTGTATTGCTATAAACTTCCCTCTTAGAACTGCTTTTGTTGAATCCCATAGGTTTTGGGTCATCGTGTTTTTATTGTCATTTGTTTCTAGGTATTTTTTTATTTCCTCTTTGATTTCTTCAGTGAGCTCTTGGTTATTTAGTAGCATATTGTTTAGCCTCCATGTGTTTGTATTTTTTAGTTTCTTTCCTGTAATTGATATTTAGTCTCATAGTGTTGTGGTTAGAAAAGATACTTGATATGATTTCAATTTTCTTAAATTTACCAAGGCTTGATTTGTGACCCAAGATATGGTCTATCCTGGAGAGTGTTCCATGAGCACTTGAGAAGAAAGTGTATTCTGTTGTTTTTGGATGGAATGTCCTATAAATATCAATTAAATCCATCTTGTTTAATGTGTCATTTAAAGCTTGTGTTTCCTTATTTATTTTCATTTCGGATGATCTGTCCATTGGTGAAAGTGGGGTGTTAAAGTCCCCTGCTATGACTGTGTTACTGTCGATTTCCCCTTTTATGCTTGTTAGTATTAGCCTTATGTATTGAGATGCTCCTATATTGGGTGCATAAATATTAACAATTGTTATATCTTCTTGGATTGATCCCTTGATCATTACATAGTGTCCTTCTTTGTCTCTTGTAATAGTCTTTATTTTAAAGTCTATTTTGTCTGATATGAGTATTGCTCCTCCAGCTTTCTTTTGATTTCCATTTGCATGGAATATCTTTTTCCATCCCCTCACTTTCCATCTGTATATGTCCCTAGGTCTGAAGTGTGTCTCTTCTAGACAGCATATATATGCATCTTGTTTTTGTATGCATTCAGCCAGTCTATATCTTTTAGTTGGAGGATTTAATCCATTTACATTTAAGGTAATTATCGTATGTATGCTCCTATTACCATTTTCTTAATTGCTTTGGGTTTGTTTTTGTAGGTCTTTTACTTCTCTCGTGTTTCCTGCCTAGAGAAGTTCTTTTGCATTTGTTGTAAAGCTGGTTTGGTGGTGCTGAATTCTCTTAATTTTTGCTTGTCTGTAGAGGTTTTAATTTCTCCATCAAATCTGAATGAGATCCTTGCTGGGTAGAGTAACCTTGGTTGTAGGTTTTTCCCTTTCATCACTTTAAATATGTCCTGCCACTCCCTTCTGGCTTACAGTTTCTGCTGAAAGATCAGCTGTTAACTTTATGGGGATTCCCTTGTATGTTATTTGTTGCTTTAATATTTCTTCTTTGTATTTAATTTTTGATAGTTTGATTAATATGTTTCTTGGCGTGTTTCTCTTTGGTTTTATCCTGTATGGTACTCTCTGTGCTTCCTGGACTTGATTGACTAGTCCCTTTCCCATGTTAGGGAAGTTTTCGACTATAATCTCTTCAAATATTTTCTCAGACCCTTTCTTTTTCTCTTCTTCTGGGACCCCTATAATTTGAATGTTCATGCGTTTAGTGTTGTCCCAGAGGTCTATGAGTCGACCCTCAATTCTTTTCATTATTTTTTCTTTATTCTGCTCCTTGACAGTTATTTCCACCATTTTATCTTCCAGCTTATTTATCTGTTCTTCTGCCTCAGTTATTCTGCTATTGATTCCTTCTAAAGTATTTTTAATTTCAGTAACTGTGTTATTCATAACTGTTTGTTTGCTCTTTAGGTCTTCTAGGTCTTTGTTAAATGTTTTTTGTATTTTTTCCATTCTGTTTCCGAGATTTTGGATCATCTTTACTATCATTACTCTGAATTCTTTCTCAGGTGGGTTGCCTATTTCGTCTTCATTTATTTGGTCTTGTAGGTTTTTCCCTTGCTCCTTCATCTGTAACGTAATTTTTTGTTGTTGTTTTTTTTTTTTTTTTGATGGATGGTACTGTATTCCTGTCTTACTGGTTGTTTGGACTGAGACATCCAGCAATGGAGTTTGCAGGCGGTTGGATAGAGCTGGGTTTTGGAGCTTAGATGAGGACCTCCAGGAGTCCTCACTCCGATTAATATTCCCTGGGGTCTGAGGTTCTCTGTTAGTCCAGCAGTTTGGACTCAGAGCTCCCTGCACAGGAGCTCAGGCCCACCTCTGGTCTGGGAACCAAGATCCCACAAGCTTCCTAGTGCAGTAAAAAAAAAAAAGCAAGCAAGCAAGAAAGAAAAGAGCAGTACAATATCAAAGAATAAAAAAACAAAATAAAATTAGAATGATAAAATATATATTAGGAAAAATAAAACTATAATTGGAACAACTGCAACAAAGTAAAACAAAACCACACCAGAAAAAAGAAAAGGAAAAAAAAGGGGTGGGGGGTGGGGAACAAGCCAAAAGGAGAGAACAATAACAAAGTATAAAGAATAAAATAAAATTAGAAAAATAAAAGAATTGAAAAAATAAAAATATAAAAGAATCAACCACAATGAATCAATAAGGTAAAACAATCCCAATCTAAAAGAGGAAAAAAGAAAAAAAAAAAAAATAGCCTTGACTGTGGGAGCGGAATTTAGGCAGGGGTGGAACTTAGGCAGGGGCGGGGTTTAGGGTGGGACAGGACCTAGGTGGGAGGGGGGGCTACGTTTGAGCATGGGGTGGAGCCTCTGCTTAGGACCTGCGTGGAATAGGAGAGGCAGCACGTCAAAAGGAGGGAGTCTGGAGTGTGGAGTTCTGGAGTTTGGAAGTAGCGCCCTGAGTGAGGGTGTATGGGTGGGGCTTGGGTTCTGCATGGCAGGAGCGAGGGTCCAATGGCAGAGGATTAGGCCCGGGAGCCCAACAGGCTTCCCGGTGCCTAAGTGGACAAGGAAAGCACTGGCTGTGTTCCTCCACGTCCCCACCATCTCCCCCAGGTTCTCCCCTGTCACCACTGCTGGACCCGTAACCTTGGGTCAGTCCCACTGGGTTTAGGCACTCCTCCCCTCCCCCAGCCACTCCTCGGGGTGCTGGTCCTGGAGGTCTGGCCTTTACTTTTGCTCCCCCTTCCCTCCCTCCCACTCCTTCAGGACCTGCACGGCTGGAGGGGGCTTTGGTGGCCAGAGGATCAGGCCCAGGATCTCAGCAGGTTCCTGGGGGCCCAAGTGGGCAGGAGAAACCTGGCCATACTCCTTTTTGATCCTCTGCCCTCCCAGTGGTTCCCCAATTTCTCCCTTCGGGTATGGGATCCCTTCCCCTCACCCAGCCACCCCTCAGGGGCGCCAGTCCCATCCCGCCTCCACTTCTCCTCCCCCTTCCTTCCCCCAGTGACCCATGTCCTACCCGGTCACTGGGGCCTCCTCCCATCCCCTTAGGTGTCCGAGGTTCCCCACCGGTGCCTGGTAGGTGCCCTAGTTGTGCCGAGATGCGCATTCCGCATCCTCCTAATATGCCAGGTTGACTCCACCCTCCTGTGCTGTTTTAAAATGCCAGCTTAGAAACGGAGACAAACCAAGTGCATTCTCATCGTCAGTCTGAACTGTGCTGATTTTCTCCTTGTATGTTTTATTGAATAAAAAAGATAAACACAAGGACTTTATAAGCCTCCAGAGATACACATCACAATTTACAACAGCTACACAAAGGCATAAAGTGGGAAGGGCTGAGAAGCAGATGGAGAAAAATGAGACATGCTTAGGGTGATTTTTTTCAAGCAGTCAGGAAGATGAAGTTATCTAGAAAATGACTTTGGACTTACTTTTATGTGCTCTATTTAGTAAACTGGCCCGGGCATTAGTATGCTTTTATGGCTTAGAAACTCATGAAAACAGTACTATAAAATGAATACACACACACATTCACGCATACATGAATGTCCACCTGTTACATGCAATATTTTGGTACATTGCCCCTTACCTGTCTATATTTCCAGAGAGTTTCTAAAGTAGAAGACCAGTATTATACCAGGGTGAAAACACTGAAACTAGGGGTTGGACCTCTTTCAATCTCCACCCCTGGAATACCACACTGAGGATTTAATTCCACAGAGATGCCACCATGCTGTGGTATCAGATATTTGGGGTTTAAGTCTTTACTCCAGGCATCCTTTCCTGATACTCTAATATATGGTGATAAATGTCTCCTTAATCTGTACAACAGTTTTCAATTATCCTCACAGGAGACCACCTTGAAGGAGCGAGAAAAAGGTTTAGTCATGGTTTCTATTTTTCTATTTGAATCAATACATTCTAGTTAAATGGACAATTAATAGGTCACTTCCAAAATAGCGTATCAGTCCTGGTTAATAAACAATCCCCACAGTGGATAATGGGCCCTATGTATTGAGCAAGTCCTGTATACACCCAGCTCATCCACTAAATCCTTTTTCAGGTGGACAGGGTTATATGGGAAGATGAGCTAGAATGAGTCTATAAAAGTCAGTTTCATTCACTGCTTTATTTTTCAGCCAAGTGCTTTAAATGGTGTCCAGAAATTCACCTGGAATGTGAGACAGGAGAGAAGACTGACACACAGAGCCTTGCTTTATGACCATACAAAAGGGCAACTGACCCTTGCCCGAGCCTTTTCCCTGTGAAATCGTTCCGAAAGTTCATCTGCACAGTGAAAAATCGTGGTGAGGTCGCGTGTGGATGAGTCAAGTGAAAGTGACGATTGGTCACGGGTCTGTCACCCATTGTGGCCGGGTCCCAGCCATGTAAAGTGCTCTGTGGGAAAGTATCAGCCCCCTAAAGAGATGCTCAGAAGCTGGCAGCTCATTAAACGGCCAGCATTTGCTGCCTCACTTGTCAGGAATCATTCTATTGAGCAACTGCTCTCCTGAAACATTCATAAAACACATGCAGAGAGGCAACAGGGAATCTGAATTCGCCCGTGATACAGCTCTGGACTTCCACCTGACTCTACCCCTATTTCACTTTTCACCTGACAGAGCTGTTAATCGAATCAATGTTTTCTCTTGGGCAGCTGAGATAAATGCACCCCTCCTCTGGACTTCTTTATCATAAACTCGAATCCTCTGTCTACAGATTCTTAGCTGACCTAGAAATCTCAAGATCAGGGGAACTTTATTTTTTTATTTTCAGCTAGACATGTTTTTTCTTTGTGCGTGTGAGTGTGCGTGTGTGCTCTTCAAGTTTTTGAAAGCTGTCATTCTCCCTCTACCCTGCACACTATTCCAATTGTGTAATGTTTGAAAAGTTCTCTTGAAAATGTTTCCTACAACCCTGGTTGGTTTTCTTAAAGATCATAAGAGAAGGTATTTATCACCTTTTACAATCTTGACAATTTTTGATTATTTTCCATGGATACCTAGTGACTTTCTTGTGTCACATTTTCAGTTGAATGGAAATTTTACACAATTTCTTAGCTTGCTTTCCTTCCTTTCTTCTTCTTTAAATGAGCATTGCTACACGTTTCAGAAAGAGCCAAATGGGTCCCTCTGAGATCTTTTACATCAAATGGAAAATAAGTTGCTTTCCTTGGTGTGTCAGCCCTGGGTTTCAATGCCACTAGAAGCCACTCACAATCGCTCAGTGTGCTGAGGTTCGATAAATCTCTGGAAACCTCCTGAATAGGATCGCTGTGATTTTCAGTGAGGAATTATCTCCTTGCCATTGCATTACCAATTAGTTTTCCAGAGCACATTAAATCCTGCTGCTTTGGTTTACAGAGTAACTGAGGCATTGCTGATGAAGTATAAAAACTTACTTGGAAAAGCAGTGGGGGAGGCAGGGCGCCGACAGGACCCACCGCAGCACGACGAGTAGAATGGCGGGGCGCTCAGAAAAAAAGGCTTGGAAGGCGCTGCAGAGAAAGCGTTGATCACACTGATTAGCCATATCTCTTAGACAGTATTCAAAATTCCAATTTCCCCGAAGTCATGGAGTAAAGCACTACATCTTCTGAGGCTTTCGTTAAACTTTTACTGGAATTAAGGTCATTTTAAAGCAGGCTTTACCTGTCAAAGAACTTGCTAAATAATTTAATCAAGATTTGGAAGCTGTGGTGTAAACAATCAAATTATCAAAACCAAACTTAGTCATTCGTTTTCTGTGTAGTTATAAGTAGTAAATATCAAATAGTCCTTTATCTAATATAACCTCGAGCAACACTGCCCAGGAGAACTCTCTGTGATGATGGACATGTCCTCTACTTGCACTGTCTAATATGTATCCACTTGTCACATATGCCACTAAGCACTTGAAATGTGGCTAGTATGTTTGTGTAACTGAATTCTTACTTTAAGTTCTTTTTAAATTTAAATAGACTCATGTGTCTAGAGGCTTTCACATTGAACAGCACGGCTCTACTGTTTATTTTCAGAAGGTTCTTTGAAATATATAGGATAGCTAGATTCCAAAGTTGATAACAGTTAATTTACTGAGCAATTCCATAACAAAAAGTGGTCTTTCTGATCACTTTTACATGACTCAAAGTATGTGAGAATAGTAACAACATTTACTCTCAAGAGATATCAACCTGAAAGCATTTGTGTTTATAGTATAGGGAGTTGCCATATAATTCTGCTCTTCTCATTTTATTAAACTATTCTATTCAGAACATTTTCAATTCATATACACGGAATAGTTATCATTACTTTTGTAAATAAAGAAATTTTACACTCTGTTCCTCAGTAGATGAAAAATAGCTATAAAGGATGTCACAGAATATTAATGGCTCTTCTTTATTGAGCACTTACTATATGCCAGGCTTTGGTTTAGTACCTTAGATACAACATGTCCTTTAGTACAGTGGGGTTTAATACAATATAAATACGGGTGATATTTCTTTAGGTGGGCAACTTGCTTTTACCATCACATACCCAGCAGAGTGCATGGCACATTCTAAATAGTCAAAAAATGTTCAATAAATGAATGAATAATCTTAAAACTAAGAAATAGGAAATCAGGAATTAACCTCTTCCCTGCTCCCCTGACACACCCTGAAACATAGTATCTTCCATAACAGATGACCTTGAAATCTAGAACATGACTTGAAAATAAATATTTTTACTACTCTCCCTTCATTTTCAATGGAAACTTCTTTCTTTTCTTAATCATATACAGTGAATATTATTTTGCTACAAATACATGTCTTTTTCAAGAACATAGTAATTTCAGACTCATATTTTAACCAACTGATAAGTATGTGTTTATTTTACCAGTATCTTTGAAGGACATATCAAAATAAGTATATATAAGAATTTTATGGTCTCATGGTCCTTAACGTCTTTGAATTGCAAATTAATCCTAATGCAGGGTCTTTTCTATAATATGATGGAAAGTTGTCAATGTCAGTGTTTTTAGTTTTTAAACATCTGGATTTTCAAACAATAAAATGTCTTAATGCTACCTTGAAAATATGGCAATTAAGCAAAGGATGAAAAGGAGACCCACTTTGGTGCTCAGTAAGTTCTATGAAACTTTTAAAAAATTTTCATTGTTATCATAAGTTGTTCTAATACTGACTGAAAAACCATCATAGAAATGATAAATCACTTTATCTGAATTTGACATCTTAAATTATAAGAGTACGGCATTATTTAGGCAGAGTTACATTTTCTAATGTTTCTATGAGTTTATGAAGCACTTTGAAATGTGGAAATACATTTCCCTGTATAAAAGTTACCTCATTATGTCTATTCTCAAGTATTTCTGTTAACTAACTTATTTCACCTCCAAACTAAACACTCCGTAGATAATTCAGTTATGGCTATTGTGCTGTTTGGCATTTTTGAAATTGAGGTAAAAGAAAAAGGCTGAGCCATGTTGCATTTACATACATGTGTGTAAGCATTTATCATGACAGTTGGAAATATACACACAAAAGAAATGTTTTTGTTCAATTTCTAGTGTAGAAAATAAGCACATTAGTGATACTATTAAAAGAACAATGCAGGATATGGACAAATTACAAATTTTACTCTTCTAGCCAAAATGTTTCTCAGTCTAACCCTATGGCCCTAAAATGAAAAACTAAAGAATGTTTTAAAAAATGGATGGTTCATTTGAGACAAGTGTTCAACTAAATTCATTTGTGATGATAAATGAGGTTCTGAGACATAGGATCTTAGTGTTAAATTTAACCAGAAAAGGTTTTAATAGAACAGTTTGTTACAGTGCTCTGTATTATCCTATCTAAATATAGTAAAGCTGTAATCAAAATGACATTCTGTCTACAGTAGCAACTCTAGTGGCTAAAGAACTACATGTGACATGACCGGGCTTAAAGTTCCACCGTGTAGCATTTCTTCACCTTTTAAAATCACCTCATTGACACACATATATTTACACAGATTAGTCAATTCCTAATTTCCATACATAATACACCTTGTTGAAGCTGGTTTATGTAGAAATCACTGTGAAATTCCAATTAAGTGCTCCATTTTTTTATGTGCTCCTACTTGGACATAAGTCAAATGCTAATCCCGCTGAGCGTGTGACTGCAGGGATGTCGAACGGTGCGAGGAAATAGCCATTTAAAACAATGTAGTGCGTTAAAAACGTGTGTAACACTTTTAAGTGTTTGTAAACCACATGGTTTTTAAAGTGGTGAGCAAAAACAGAAACTCAAGTGTGATAAAAACAAAGTGACGAGTTAACAGATGCATTAAAACTTTTGTAAACCATTTAAGAACTACCTTAAAGAAGCTCTGAAAAGGGCAGAAAACAAGGCAATTTCAAGCAGATGACATGCATTTCAAAGCCAATCAGTATAATTTAGATGCAGTCACTTTATCATTTATCATCAGAGAAACAATTCATTTTAGGCGTACTGAACAATATTTATGATCATACTATTTATGGAATACCTCCTATACACAGGCACTGGACTGGCTATGCATTTAACACTTGCTATTTCATTCATTAATATTCAACCTCAAATGGGCAAGCATCTGGAATGTGATGATGACTGGTCTCAGCACATTTTTTAAAAGACCAGGGAAACACAGATATTCTAGCACAGTATGTAGTTACTAGCCATGAGGGATAAGGATGTCATGCACACAGAATGCCAAGTTATCCAGTAAGAGATGGAACCCAGGAAATGGACATCTCCACATCTCCCCAGCTTTCCATAAGAGAAAAACGAATGGCTTTCCCTATGGCAAAAATGCGCACCGTCAGGTTCTAGAGCGTGATGTTAGGTTCCCTCAGCACAACACTTCAGGATACTCCAAATTTTGTATCCTGCCAACAAATCTGCCTTCTGGGTTCTGTGGGAATCTCTTACAAACAAATGACTTAAAATTTCCGGAACAAGACTGTCTGAATCCAAATGACTAAAATCACTTATTCACAGAAAACTTCATGAACTTTTCATTTCTTAATCAGATGTTCTGACTTATTTGAAGACACAGAATCAAACTATCTATTAATTATTTTGAATGTTTAACTAAGATGGGAACTTAGAGGCAACTTAATGGTGAACTGGCCTGGTTTGTTTTCTTTTTAACTTAACTACACGGTTCTGTGACAAAAGCATCCCACAGTCAAGGGTGGTTACAAGCCTAGATACAGAAAAGTTACTTTCAAAATTCTGTTGTCTAGAAAACAAGCAAAACATTTTAAATTGTTTTTTATTATTTTCATTTTTCTTTACCAATGGAGAACAGAGTGTATTTACATGGGGCGAAACCACATTCTTTTTATTGTCATAGCAAACTGTGGTATTGACTGATTTGTGCTGACATTTCAAGGGACGGATCCTAAAGACCACTGATAAAACCTTCAAATAAATTTCAGGAGCTACCGCGACGCTATGCCAACTGGGCAGCGTATTTTAGAAGGACAAGGAGAAATGAGAAAAGGTTCCAAGGTGTCTTACAAAGGCAACCAAAAGGTCAAAAAATACCTCTGGGAAAGAATAACAGAGAATTAAATAATTTCAAAAGGATGGTTTTAATGACCTCCTTCAAGTGCTGGGCACATGGCACCGGGAATAAAGAAATCTAAACCCCTGACCTTGAAATACTACACAATTGAACTGACTACAAAGAATAGAGTGGACCCACGCCACCACCACCCCCGCCCCCGGCAAAAGACTCTAAAGAATGACAACCATCTGTCTTGAGTAGTAAGACCTAAGAAATAACACTTATGAATAAGGTGTGATTTATTTTATCACACAACCTGGACGGAATTCATTTATGTGATTCACGTGCAAACTTGCCTTCCATCACAAGGCTAAGCAAGTTAAGTCATCCTTTACCTTTCTGCTCATCAGAAAACAAGAGAAGTCTGCATCTATCTTTGCCTTGAGTATTTCAGAGACAGCAAAACAAAGGTCTTAATGTTCTAGTACAGTTCATGAGAAGATAAAGCAAATGCAGAGTCTACTTGTTTGATTCTGTCCTTTTAATTCCACGCAAATAATACTTATTGCATATCTATCAAGTGCCACACAATGCACCGTGTGCTGGGATGACACAGATTAAAAAAGGATAGCTTCCCTCCCTGGAAGAATTTCTACCTTTAAATGTTCCGTACCTTACAGGTCTGAATCTGCTGATCAAATAAATGAAATACAAATATCTTCATACGCCAAATTCAGTTTTTGTTTTGTTTTGTTTTGGTACGCGGGCCTCTCACTGCTGTGGCCTCTCCTGTTGAGGAGCACAGGCTCCGGATGCGCAGGCTCAGTGGCCATGGCTCACGGGCCCAGCCGCTCCGCAGCATGTGGGATCCTTCCGGACCGGGGCACGAACCCGTGTCCCCTGCATCGGCAGGCGGACTCTCAACCACTGCACCACCAGGGAAGCCCCAAATTCAGTTTTGTCCTATAAAATCTGAGGCATTTTCCAAGGCCATGAGATCTAAAAAACATAGTACTGTGTGTTCCCCTAGCCAATGTTTCTCAACACTGAATACACCTCAGAATTATCTGGAGTGCTTTTCAAAGATACAGATGCCCAGGCCCCACACCAATTGGCGAGGAGTGGGCCCCCTAGTATACCATTATTTTTCAAAAGCTGCACTCATGATTATAATGTATAAACAGGATGAGGCCACTGACAAGAACACAAAAAAATGCCTGACGTGCAGCAGGCACTCAGTAAATGTTAGCCTTTATTCCTACCACTATTATATAATTTGGGATCGATTCTAAGACAGCATATAAAAAGAAGCAGCATGGTCCACATTTCCACTAAAATATACTATCAAGAACAAAGAAAAGAGTTATTATTGTTAGGAAGCCTTTGTCAAAGAAGGCTTTAAGCAGGAAAAGCATCTTGATCTGGAAACTTGATTTGGAAAGTATTTGAATGGCAAAAGAAGAGAAAGGCATTCCAGGAAGGAAAGGTGGCATGAACAAAAGGAAAGAAGGCAAGGATGATGGTGACACCCAGGGCAGGTTAAGGAGACCAGCCTGACTGCTGGCCCAGGGCCAAAGATGTGAACATTAAGAATGTAGTTGGACACCCCAATGTTCACAGCAGCACTATTTACAATAGCCAAGACACAGAAGCAACCGAAATGTCCATCGACAGGTGAATGGATAAAGAAGATGTGGTGTATACGTATATGTGTGTGTGTGTACACACACACACACACACACACACACACACACACACAAAATGGAATATTACTCAGCCAAGAATGAAATAATGCCATCTGCAGCAACATGGCTGAACCTAGAGATTATCATACTAAGTGAAATAAGCCAGGCAGAGAAAGACAAGTATCATATGATACCACTTATATGTGGAACCTAAAAAAAATAAGATACAAAAGAACTTACTTACAAAACAGAAACAGACTCACAGACACAGAAAACAAACTTATGGTGACCAAAAGGGATAGCGGTGGGGAAGGATAAATTAGAAGGCTAGGATTAACAGATACACACTACTATATATAAAATAGATAACCAACAAAGACCTACGATATAGCACAGGGAACTATACTCAGTATTTTGCAATAATCTATAAGGGAAAAGAATCTGAAAAAGAATATATATATATGTATAACTGAGAAAAAAAAGAAGGTGGCTGGAGGAGCTAAATGCAATTGATGGAATGAAGGTCTTGAAGGACAAACTAAATATTTTTATTTGATCTGATAGTCAAATGGGGATAATCAAGGTTTTCCTTAAATAGCTTGATGATATGATGAAAGCTACATTAAAAAAAAAATCACCTGGCAGTAGTGGATGGGCTGTAGTGGAATATACAGGGGCTAAATGGAAGGATTCTACTGTGGTCACATGCTGCGTGGCAAGAGGTAATGACCAGCTGTTTGGACACTCCCACTAGCATCTTCTCTTCTGTCCTCACAACACCAACAAGGGGGTGGGGTCTGGCTTTTCCTCAAGCTGTGGGGTTCTAGTTCATTGCAATTATCAAAAGTAGTCCCTTTCCCTTCAAGGAGTCTTCATTAGACAGCTGCCTCTCCCTTCAAGGAGTCTTCATCAGACAGCTTCCAAAAAATGAGCAAAATTTGAGGAAATCCCTTGCTCTTTTTATTATAAAGTCAGTGTCACAGAAGAGAATACCATGGCAGAACAGTACCTGTAGCTCTCAAAACTCTAAAATCCTCAATAAAGGCTCCTTGAGTTCCCATCTCTACCACCATATGTGATTAATTCCTGGCACACTTTAAATGGTTGCAAATTATTTGGCACTCCTCCCACTGAGAGCCATCTCTATTTCCCCTTCTCTTGTATTTGGGATATAGTCTTGCTGCCTTGCTTGACCAAGGGATATGGAAGAAGTGACATTCTGGAACTTCCAAGGCTAGGCTGTAAGAAGACTTACAGCTATTGCCTGGGTTTCCGGGAATGTTGCTCTTAGAACTCTGCCTTTCAGAACCCAGGTGCCATGGTATAAGAAGCTCCAGGCCCTTGGAAAATCCAAGTGTGAATGCCGGAACAGCTCTAGTTGAGCACCCCATCAGCAGCCAGCATCCCTGTCAGCCAAGCGAGTCAATAGACATCCATCTTGGACATCCAGCCCAGCTGAGCCCTCAGATGATGGCAGCCCCAGCTGACCTCTAATTGCAATGAGATTCCAAGTGAGAACCACCCAGCTGCACCCTGCCGGTCCACAAAACCATGAGAGAAAATAATAAATTGTTCCTTTAAGCCTCTAAGTTGTGAGATGGTTTCTTCACAGCAATACCCCTTTTCCAGTATGTATTTTACTTATGGTGGAAGGGTGGAAAGTTGTCCTTCACATCTTTCCCTGTATGTTGTCAATGGGCTCTTGAGGTATGTGGCTGAAAGTCAAATGGTGAGCCTAACATCTGTGCTCATTTTGAAATGAGGCTCAATGCAGTTACATGAATTGCTTAGGGTTATATCATCAGTAATTTAAAGACCTTAGATGTGAATCTAGACTTTAAAATTAAAGAAATACTGCTAAAACCAGCTCAGAAAACTATACATTCTTTTAAAATTGACTCAATTTGCCATTTATGCTTTGGAAAAGGTTTTGGCAAACTTTTACTATAAAGGGCCAGATAGTAAATACATTAGGCTTTGCAGGCCATGTGGTCTCTGTTGCAGCTGTTCAATGTGTAGTGTGAAAGCACCTATAGAAAATACGTAGACAAACAGAAATGACTCTGTTCCCACTTTGAAGAATCTGTCTTTTGGTTTCAGACCCAATCTAACTCTAGGGTAGGTTCAACACACCTAAACTCAATCCAGTCCTAGGTTAGTCTATTAAAAAAATTCACCAGCAGTCATGGTTTTTATTCTCTTTTAACATACATAAATCTTCTCAAAGAGTAATTCCTCCACATATTTTAATTTTGAAAGTATTAGGGATTTAAATCTTTAAGGAACAAGGAATTTTGAGACTTCTCAAGAGGACTGGTATAAATGTATATATTGTATATTCTGTTTCTGATGGCCACTTAGAACTAATGAACTCAAGGCTGTTATGGCATGCGTGGTACCTGAACACGTGAAAGAAAAGGGAAAAACCTAGTTCATCTTTGGAATACCTATAAACAAGAAGGCAATTAAATATTCAGCAATATATAGAAAAAGACCTGATGTTTTTTTCCTTTCCTTTTCCCCATGCTTTCTTTGATTCTGAAACAAAAGTCTAAAAACTTATAGAGGCTTCCTGATCTTTGACTTTAGAGAATTTTAGTGCCTTAAGTTTACTGTTCGTATAACTTACAAAAAGAGTGTGCCCCTGAAATACTCCTAACTAATAGCTGGCTGACAAAATAATAACGTTATTAAAGATAAAATCAGTTATGGTAACTTTATACAAAGTGATGAATCACTCAGCATTGCCAAGTCAAGCATTGACTGGAGGCTAAAAAGAATGAAAGGGAGAGATTTCATTAAAAGTGGAAACATTACTGAAAGTAAAATAAAATATTTTTGGAATAAAATATACAAGGGTCTGGTAAGCATATTATACGTTAAGGCAAAAATCCAATTTCTTACTAAGAAAGTTTAAAATGGAAGCATGATCTAATGAAGTCTTTAAAGAAGGATTCTAACAAGCATTCCTGGATAAAAATCATATTGTTTCTTTCTACAGTTTGCCTTTTTATTCCTGACAGACTCCAGGTGCATCTGAATGAAAACAAAGTGATTAAAAATTGTTTTTAATTTAACATTTTTTTTAATTTTAAATTTTAAAAAATTGTTTTTAATTTGACTTAAAAATTGTGTACCTTCACTGTGGAAAGAAAAATGACAGTAATTAAGGTAAAAAACTTTATTTAGGGCCTCTGTTAACCCAAGATTAAGTGGACAAACACTGTTTTAAGAGCTACAAATCAAGCCTCCCCAAAAGGTATAAAATGGATTCTAAAATTATGGGAGATATCAGCAAGAGAAATAGTGTGGTGGAAAGTAGGTTGAGGAGAAAATAAGGTATTTACCCCCCAACTCTAACATAAAAACACATTTCTTATGCAAAATATTCGATAATCCTATTGATTAATGACTTATAAGACTTCAGAAAAACCTTATAAAGCAAGGTTACATAGAAATATGAAATAAATGGTAACTTATCAGTGACTTTTTTTATGAATCCAACAAAAACCTTACATTATGACTTCAAATTATAGAAGTTAAAAAACTAAATCGAAATAAGCAGGATACCAAACAAATAAGATCTGCCCCAGGAATTCAGACACATTATAAACTAGTCTCACAACATGATCCAACGGCTGATTTGTTAACTCTTAGAGTTTGAGAATTAAGAAATTTATGACTCAAAAAAAAAAAAACCACACATTTGTTTAAATATTTGAAAGACAATAACATTTTTGCTTCTGTAAAAACTTTCATAGCAATGAAGCTGAAAGTATTTTATGAACACAGCTATTACTTATGTTGCTTCCCTTACTTTCAACTTGATACCATCTCTATCATTGTTCAGCGGCAAAACTAACCGTAAGATGTCTTCTTATAGCAAAGAGAGACTTTTTCTGGTGGGCACAAGAACAGGATGGAGGCGGCACACTCCAAAAGGAATACAACGGAGTCTAATGCACAGCATGGGGTCCCACATCTGAGCCACACTGATGGCAAACAAAAGTAGCTAAAAATCACTGTTGCCAATTCTTTTACGTTGCCCACAACATATGACATCCTTTGGCTTCCTGACACGACCCTGAACCCACTGGAGCCTACATTTACTTCTGCATAAATCCGTACGCAATTTTCTGGGCATTCAAACCACTGTGCCTCTTAAAATAATCCTCAAATTCCTAAAGTGAGTAAGAGTTAAGGGAGAAATTCTAAAATGTTCCTACTTGCCTACTGTATTTACTCCTATTTGATTATTAAACCTCAGTCATAAAGCTTCAATACATGTTAACAGATTGAAATTTCCTGCTGTTAAAGCAAAGTAGAGAAGCATATTTTAGGGATTGGGAGAGGGATAGGTGCTAAAGTGAGAGGCAAATAAAATGCACATAAATTGCTACCCTTTTGTAATTCCAACTCAGACATTATTTTGGAGGGAGTGTGGTTTTCTCAATCTGAACCAGAAGTAAAAGGACTGTCTCTTAATCCTACTGGTTCTCGTCACTGCAAGAACTTCCTGAACCTGAAGTTTATGAACTTGGGGACCATATAACAATTTGTTCAGAGCTGATTCCTCATGAACTATGTAAAAGTTATTAATATCTTCATATAAATCCAAATATACGTTGAGCAGATTTTTTTTTTTTTTTTTTTTTTTTTTTTTTTTTTCCTGTACGCGGGCCTCTCACTGTTGTGGCCTCTCCTGTAGGGCTTCCCTGGTGGCGCAGTGGTTGAGAGTCCGCCTGCCGATTCAGGGGACACGGGTTCGTGCCCCGGTCCGGGAAGATCCCACATTCCGCGGAGTGGCTGGGCCCGTGAGCCATGGCCGCTGAGCCTGCGCGTCCAGAGCCTGTGCTCCGCAACGGGAGAGGCCACAACAGTGAGAGGCCCGCGTACAGCAAAAAAAAAAAAGTACAGGTGTAGTAAGAATATTGTTTGGTATTATCTACAAATTCCACCAAAGGATGTTTGGGGTGATAGCCTGAGCAAGGAACTACCAGCATGGGTCCCATCATTATCCTTTTCTGGATCCCCCCATTCTCTTTGTCCTGGTTCTGGGTCAGTATCATCAATAGGCAAGATCCTGTGACTTTAATTTGCCAAAACAAACCTAGAGCATAGCGTCAGCAAAAATAAATGACAAACTCCAGCTTCATAAATCAAATCGCAGTCTTCAGCTGGACTGGAATCCCCACCTGGAGCACAGATTCATCTTCTTCTCCCTCTCCAAAGTGCCTAAGATGTAAGAGAAGCTATTTTATGTCACACTTTCAGGGTATCTCGGTGAAAGCGGATAAAACTACCAGTTGGAAAAAAAACATAAGTGCAAGTAGTTTAAGACAGAGTCAAGGATTAACAGGTCAAGAGTAACTGGCACTGTGAGGTGGACAAGAAACTCAGAGTGCACGTGACACATTAATTCACAGCCCTACAGGGGTACCAGAAAAAAATACTATGGATCTGGTTCCATTTCTCTACTACATAGTACAACCTACTCGACAAAATTACTTTAAAAAAAGAACAGTTCAATTCAACCATTCAGAATAAACATTTGCTTTCTAATCCTTTTATATGCAGCCCTAGGAGTAGATTTAATAATCACTAAATTATATTCAGGAAATTATCTTCACTTCAAACACTTTCTAAAATGTTTAACATAACAAATGTTACTGAAAAGCAAGGCTATTTGTTCCACTTACTTTGAAGAAAATTGGTGGCATAACTAAGAGAAATTTTAAATTTTCAGCTTTTTACATTTCAGGACCCTCTTTAATATACAAAAACATGGATATTTAAATCTAGCACAATAGCCACCAAGTAATGAAATTAATGAACTTCTGGGGGAGGATCTCTGATGATTAGGACTTACTTGAAAAACCTGGTTTCATTAATAAACTATAATATCCAAAATTCTTTTTTTCACATACAACCCCTGGAGGTGAATCTACTCAACTACCTATTATTACACTAAACATGCTCCTTTCAAACTTCGAAGAATGCCCTCTGATTTTTTAAGTTTTTAAACTACTCTATATATACAACTTGACAACACACAGCTATGGAATGTTCCTTTGCTTGCTCTAAATACTTAAAGGCTTGCCAGTTTTCAGGGATGAAGTACTATATTCTCTGTCAAAAGCTAAACTTTCATCCATAATCTGTAAACCTGTGTTACTGTCACCACCTCTCAGACACGTTAACAAGATGAAGGGGAAGGCCAATTTCTTTCCTTATGGGCTCAGATATAAGATCCCAGTCTGATTTATTATTGTGATACATGCAATTGGTTATCCCATAAGCCCTCATTAGTTTTCTCACATTCAATGAAAGACTAATCCAAGGAATATGGAGATTTGGGGCAATTTTCTTCTCTTTCACAAGACCACAGATGTTTAAACTGATACTTCAGAAAAAAACAAAATTAGGAAGTGGAATAATCTTTGTAGGAAAAAATTGGCCTATTATGAGAATTAAAGCAGCTAACAATTATGAAAATGCTTGGTAAACCATAAAGTAGGACAGAACATGGACTATAAGCTTCACAGGGGCAGAGACAGTCATCTGTTTTGTTCACTCATTATCCCAATGGCCTGGAACAGTCTGAACACATGGGAGACAGTCAGTAAGCATTTGCTGAATGAATGAACTATATGGTATAATTAATAGTGGGTAACAAAAATAATGAAGCCGAAATGCATGCAGTGGCATAAATCCTCTAGTTAAATGGTGCTGTCTTTCACCAATGCCCTTAAAAAGAACTCCGGGGTTTTCTTATTCAACATCTAGACTGGTGCACTCAACAAATTAAGTTGAGAAAAAAATGAGTAGTCAAATCTTATTTGACTACCGAAATCATTAAAAATCACATTTTGTGATCCACTCCTAAGTTAGTGTCTAAAGGATTAGAACTGGTTGTTCACTGATGTTTCAGAAAGAACTATTTTATCGTTCTGAAAACAGTAGCTTTTCTAAATCTCCTTTCTACTCTTTACAGAACGTCAATCACTATTTCATCCTCATCTAATTTTCAGGTGATAGCTAACATTGTCAGCACTCATTATAACTTCATAATTCTACACAGTACAAAAGAATTTCCACATTTGGTAGGGCAAGAATCTGTCATTTAAATAAAACTGGAGCACAGTTCAGAAAGCTATATTCTCTGTCAAAAATTTTTTTAAATGTTTTTAAGCAGCATATTTGTGGGCACAATTTTATGGGGTTCTAATCTTAAGATATTTTTTGAGTTTCAAAAATTAAATGCACTCTTCACAAGAATGAGTTTTTTGAAATAAAAAGTTATTTGTTCAAATAAAAATTAACCTAGGAAAACAGCAAATCTTCAATAAGGACTGAAAAAAAATTAGGAAAAATATAGGCTTAAGCTATATGAAAATACTTCAAAGTGAAATTTAAGTTCTTATACTCTCAATTATTCCAAAAAGCATTTTTGCATTTTGATACTTTAAAAAGTGTACAAGAATGAGTATGTTCTTGAAAATAAAAATAATGTAGTTAGGAAACCCTTTACTCAATAATTGTAACATCTTGAATGAAAATGAATAGGTATACAAAATTATTTTTCAGTTATTGAAATGTCTGCATTTGATTTGCATTTGGTTTACTTAAATTTAACCTGTAAAATCTACAAAGGTTAAAATTAACTTTTTTGAGGAGCCAGTCATGATCAAGAGCAACTTAAGAATTCTTGAAAAACACTTCTATGAACACAATGGCAAACCACCAAAAGTTATACAAATCACCAAATCTTCTTGAAAATGTTATTCTTATGAGTCATTATTTACCAGCTCTTGTCTACACGAACCTGCTTTACACGTTTCTAATTTTCCTAATACTTCAAAAAGAACAGAGTGGCTCAAATTTCCAAGGCACATAAACTTTGTCTTGTCTTAACTGTACTTGTTCCTCTCCCAGGGTGCAAAAAGGCTGCCTAGAATTTAGGTTTTACACTATGTGAATGAGACCGGTGCTAATATAATTATATTTGTTCCATTCTGTTAGTAACCATTTCAAACTGAGAGACCAGGACAGGTTCTAAACATGTTCAATTCTATAAAGCCATTAGCAATAAATTTGATTCGGCAGTTTGGTGGGACAATGAAATCTGCTGAAAAAGCGTCTATTAGTCATTCTGGACAAACCCACCGGGATTTAAAGAATGAGTTAAGATCGTCAAAGGACGCAAGCCAAAAAAAAAAAAAAAATTAATCCACTGGATCTCAGTTTTTGAGTCTCTAAGAGGCTTCCCCTTTCTCGCTGCCAATTTCGGCAGCCCCTCCCGTAAGCTTTAGCTAATATATTGACTAAACTGTCCGCATCCTCTTCCCAGTCACGACACTTAGGTTTTATTCGGGAATTAAAACAAGCAAACCAAAACTGCCCTTCTTTTGGTAAATTCTCATTTATTGGCGAACTTCCTACTCCAGGTGCCAATTAGGCTGTTCCAGCTCAGCACTAAGAAAAAGCCAGCCTCGATTTTCTTGCGTCTCAGTGATCCAAAATGTTAAGAGTGAAGAAAGCCAAAACTTTGCGCAACTCTTTTTCCAAAGATCTCTGCGCGCGTTCTGCAACCGCCTCGACCGTCGCAACGGTTTGAAGAAGCAAAAGCCCCCAAAGCGGGCCGAGCGAGGCTCTCCAAGCCAAGAACTTTCCAGGGAACGGGTGTCGCAAGGCCTCTGGGACAGGAGCGGGCGGGTGGAGACGCTGAACTTGGGAAACCCCGTGAAACTGGTCCTGCGAACCCAGAGATCTCAGGACCGGGGCTGCCCTTGCGGATAATGCCAGGAGGTGCCTCCAGAGTTTCTTCAAAAAGGCCTTAAATTCAAGGCAGCCCTACCACTTGTAGAAAGAGGGGACGGAGAGGAGGCTGGTGGTACGCGAAGGAGTGGAGAATCACAGTTAGTGGTGGTACCCTCCTCACCCCCGAGGCGGCATCTCCACCGAATCTCTAGATGCTCTCGAAAGGTCTAGGCCCGGGCGGATTCCTGCGCACTAGGGCCGGCGCGCCCAGGTCTCGGGATCCACAGGCCAAGAAGCGCCGCGCGCAGCTGGGGAGGGGAAAGCGGACTCACCTGGGGTTGATGGCTGGAAGGCACAGTCTCGGTCCGCCGGAGCCCGGCTCGGCAGCCTGGCGCCGTCCGCCGAGGGGCTGAGCACTTGAAACGCCCACCGCGTGCCGTAGAGCGCCCCGCTGGGGCTGACTGGTTCTGCCGCGGGGCACAGCTTGAGCGGAACCGGGCTGGCGGGCAGGGGCCGGACCTGAGCGCCCGCGGCGAGAGTTGCTGCCGGGCCGTGGGGCGGGGGCGGTGGTAGCCTGTGCGGCGGGGCGCCCCCAGCCCGCAGCAAGTTCTCGATCAGGAAACTCTTGCCCAGGTTGCCGAAGCCCGGCGCGGCGGGGAAGTTCAGCAGAGCGGAGGAAGCCACCACGTCCCAGTAGGCGCCGGCATGGGCCGCCACGGCGCTCGGGAGCATGGTGCGGCGCCCCGGACCGCTGCGCGCCCGCTTCCGGACCCGCGCCCCGCGCGCCGCCTCCCGCAACGCTGCAGCGCGCTCAGCCGGGAAAGGAGGCGAGAGCACCGCGGACGCCGGCGGGTAGGGAGAGATATTATTTTCTGGGCTGGGCGGTTTTTTAAAGGAGGGGAGGAGTGAGTGTGGGAGGGGGGAGCTGTGCGTTTCCCCTGCCCGCGGCGTTGGCTCTGGGGGCGCCGGGGGCGTCCCTCCCGCCCTCTATGCAGATTCAGACTTTTTTTTTCTTCTAGAAGGCTGGAAGGTGTGTCCAGCCCATCCATTCATGTCACCCGGCCCACAAAGTGACAGACGCGGCCAACAATAAGGGCAACCCCGAGAGTCCGAGCTTTGGCAAGGGGAGGGGACGCGTAGCCGGAGGAGACGGGAGTGGAGGCGACGGGAACCGGGCGCTCGCCCCCTCCCAGCAGCCAGGCCCCGGCCCTCTCTAGGGAGCCAGCGCTGCCCCGGGGGCGCCAGTGCGCGTGGACAGCCTCGCGGTGCGCCCTGAGCGCGGGCGGCGCTCTCACCTGGAGAGCGCTCGGCGGACCACCTGTTGGGCGACCCCTGGCTGTCCCGTGTTGGTGTCACTTCAGGGCATCCAGGGGAGGAGAATGGGAGTCATCAGTGTCTTGAAGGGCTGTAGTCATCAGAGAAAGCCACACGTGTTACTGAGACTTGTGGTGGTACAGATGAAAAGGTACTTTTTCAAGAATGGGTTTGTTCGCGTATTAAATGTGGCCCCTGTTTGTTTTTAAGAGGAAAAGAAATGTTTTTCTTGAAGACCTTTTAAGAAATTTCTCAGGTTCCAGCAATTCATTTCCAGTGACTTTTTAGTAAGATTTGACTTAGGAAGCACTCAAGAAGAGGTGATCTAATAAATTTTGATCTAGAAAAGGGGATCTTGGTTGGAGTTGGTTAAATGGCAAACAACAGATGCTTGAGTCCAAAACCCGGGAAGAAAGCCACCACCAAACCAAAGGTGGCTGGGGCCTCCTCAGAGACCCGGGTGTGAACACTGAACTCCTTAGAATTATAGTTGCTCTTTTTCCTTTTTTTCCCTAGAATTGTGGGTATTTTCAATTTATTGACAGTCTGCCAGATAGAGACTGGACAGGTGAAAAAAAGCATGTGTGTCATTAAAAGTTCTGGTTAACCACAAGGCAACCTCACTTTTAAAATTTATTTATTTTAAAGTTATTTATTTATGGCTGCGTTGGGTCTTGGTTGCTGCGCGCGGGCTTTCTCTAGTTGTGGTGAGCGGGGGGCTGTACTTCATTGTGGTGCGCAGGCTTCTCATTGCGGTGGCTTCTCTTGTTGCGGAGCACAGGCTCTAGGCGTGTGGGCTTCAGTAGTTGTGGGACGCAGGCTCAGTAGTCGTGCCTTACAGGTTCTAGAGGGCAGGCTCGGTAGTTGTGGCGCGTGGCCTTAGTTGCTCCGGGGCATGTGGGATCTTCGCAGACCAGGGCTTGAACCCGTGTCCCCTGCATTGGCAGGCAGATTCTTAACCACTGTGCCACCAGGGAAGTCCCAGCAGCCTCATTTTGCTCATGACTGTCTATGTCAATGGAGTGTCTATGTCAACTGTGACTTCTCTGTCAGTTCACACTTCCCACTACCACTCTCCTGTGCAAATTTCGATGCATTTATTTAGAGTACAGTTTTTAAAGGATGTCTGCAAAGTTTGGGGTCACATGTATAGTTTTACTCTTTACCCTAAGAATAATTTTGCCCCTAGCTTCCATTTACTTAAAAGCTGGCTGGAGTTGCCAGGTTTGTGAGATAAATTTCCACTTGAAAATTCACCTGGTGGATTTGTGTTTCATTTACACTTGGTATGTCCAAAGATTTTTAAAGGTCCACCCTTTCCCGCTGCTGCCAAATGGGAGAGAAGTTTCTGGCAAGGCTGGTGCGTGTTACTAATATTCATTCACTTATTGATTTAATCAACATACCTTTACAGAGCATTTCATGTATATTGAGCACTTGTGGTGGTCCTGGGAATACATAAAGTAAAGAAAGATCTTGTCGTTGCCTTGTAGTTCACAGCCTGGTGAGGGAGAAAAACAAGTAACATCTTGTAATTTGGAGAGAAAAGTGTGAGAAAACTTCCAGAAGTCTCCCCTAAACTGAGTCCTAAAAAGTGGACCGTGGTTGAGGATAGGATGTGAAGTAGTAACCTTTGAGATTAGCAAGGAACAGAGAGATTACATCGTCGCTGCCATTCCTGTATCATAGCCACCATTTATCCAGTGTTTACATTTAGACAGGTATAGCACTAAGCACTTTACACATTTTAACTTGTTTATCTCCACAATAATCTTATAAGGTTGGTGCTATTGTTATCCCAGTGTTACCATGGGGCCCAGAGAAATTTAAGTAACTTTCCTAAAGCTGCACAGCTACCAGAGGGATAAGGCTGAGACACAATTTAAACTGGATGATTCCAAAGCCTTGGAACCTTTAAGTTCAAGTGTCACCCTCTCCACAAACCTGATTTGCCATGCTAAATGGTGTTGCCTGGCCGTTCGAAGAGGGGCTGAAAAACAAGTATTCCTTTTTTTTTAGTGGAAGGTGACAGTGAAGATTTGAGCAAAGAAACTATTGGGTCAGCCAACTTGCCACAGACAGATAAGAGGCAACTGGAGAAATCCAGACACAAGATGATGTGGAATTTAATAAAGTTAATTGTAAGAAAATGGAATGGAGGAGATAAATATTGTAATGATTGAATCAATAAGACTGGATAATGCAGTTCTCAGTGGGGGGGTGACCCCCTCCCCAGGGGACATTTGGCAATGTCACAACTATTGGTTGTCACAACTTGGCGGGGGGGCAGGGGTTAGCTACTAACACCTAGTAGCTGGAATCCAGGGATGCTGTTAAACATCTTGTAACGCACAGGACAGCTCCCAGCCCGAAATGTCAGTAGTGTGGTGGCTGAGAAACCTCAGCTATAGAGGATAAGGGAAGAGTATAGGATCACTTCTCTGGTTTTCTGGTTCAGTGACTGAGCAGATGCCCACTTATCAAGATGGGGACTTGTAAGAGGAGGAGGAGTTTTACATGGGGGTATGAACAAAAGGATGGAGATAGATGTTCTGGTTGTTTATGAAATCTTTGAGGGAGAATAATGTAGTGAAAAGGGAAGTGAGTCAGGAGATAGATGCTGGGGGATACCAACATGGAGGGATGGAAAAAAGAAAAGGAGATGTGAAGGAGACTGAAAAAACAATCAGTCAAGATTTGAAGACAGAAACCAGGAGAAAATGGTAGACGAGGGAGAGGCAGTTTCAGAAAACTGTGAATGGCAAGCTTTGGTAAAGAACTGCTGTATTCTCAGCAGTTTCTTCTTCCAGCTGGACAAAAGCCACAGTGCATTTCCCAGCCTCCCCTGCAGGCTGTGTATGGCCGATGGAGTAAGAGGGGAAGTGATCTATTTCTCCTCTAGGGCTGTCCCCTGCTAACAATCCACACAGTCCTCTGCACTCTTTGCTCTTCAGCCGCCGGATCAGAGGTCCAGCTGAGGACCCGAGGTCCCCAGGGCATGGTGGAGCCACAAGGTGAAAGGAGCCTAAGTCCCTGCATCACCCTGGAAGGCCAGTGACCATGAATATCTCCATGAGTAAATTATGACATAAGCAAAAAGTAAACCTTTATTAGCTAATGCCATTAAAATTCAAAGAGTTGATTTCCACAGCATATCCTCACATACCTTAGTTAATATGCAACTCTGTAAATGCTTCAGACCAAAAAAATACCTTGATTCTAAGTGACTAGGGCAAGAGGCTTTTCATGGGGAGCAAGAGAGGCAGAAATCAGTTTGTGGATGATTGAAGGTCAACAGAAGATAGGAAAGTAGAGATTGAAGAAACATGAGGGAAAAGCTAAAGGGAGTCATGGGTTAAAAGAAGAGATGAATATATCTGTACGATGAGAAAAAAAGAGGTGCTACAGACAGGAGGCTGAAGGTTCAAAAGAGGTGGGGCTGTGTGATGGAACCAAGAGAGGCTATGAGCCCAGCACAGGCTGGGTGGGCTCGCTCTTTCCTGGTAAAGCAGTGTTCCAGGCCCCAGGCCCATTCTTACGCAGCCAAGTGGGCGATGATAAAGACTGCCTTTCCCAACAGTTATCTTTATGTTCAGTTAACACCAGACTTCTTTATTTAGTTCAATGAACATTACAAATTATTTTTCAGGAGATCAATAAGTGGCGTTTAAGATGTGGAGGGAAGCATTCCACCTTTATGTGAAAGCCTTTAACCTCCAGAATGGAGCCCAAGGCTTAATTCTGAGCCAGGCCTGTGCTTAGCCGCTGACTTCGAGAACTCATTTCCTAAACCCAGCTAGGGTTAGCAGCATCCCAGGACTAGGACACTGTCACATTTCCTCAAGCAGATCTCTCTTAGAGGATGTGACCTTGAAAGGGCCAAGAGCCGGACATTATTGAGCTTCCAAAACCTATTATATGACTGTCTCTGTACCCGCTTGCACATAAATGTTTAAGTGCGTCCTAGAATTCAGTCTGACACTTGCTTCCACACCTAGTGGTAGTGGGGTTATGGGAATGGCTCTATATGCCTTAATTTGCTTAACCAGTTGTTAGAAGCTACTGATATTTATGAAAAAGAACCTAATAATTGAGAATGCACAAAGAGGCTCAGCCCATTTTGCTATATAGAATTTTCATTCCTTAAAGAACCACCTTGGCCTATGCTAAGATCCGGTCCAAAAAAAAAAAAAGCATCATGACAAACTTAAATGACTTCAGGGTCAGATGGGTAAAACCTATGGGATAGCCCGGTATAAAATAATGAGCGCGAGTTAGCTAGTAAAGAAGGGTGGGAGGGGGAGAGGAGGAGAGGAGGGGAGAGAGCCTGTAGGGAAAAGTGTAGGCTGAGACCTATTTTGTCATTAAGCTGGAGAAGTAGGCTGGGGCCAGATTGTGCCTTGTATGCAGCACTCAGGATTTTGGACTTTGTCATTAAAGCAACGAGATGTGCATAAGAAAAAAAATTGTAACTGTGTGTTGATGGATGTTAACTAATCTTATTGTGGTCATCATTTTGCAATATCAAATGGTTGTGTTGCATACCTAAAACTAATATAGTGTATGTCAGTTGTATCTCAATAATGTCTGTCAGTTGTATCTCAGTCTCTGCATTGAGATACGATCTCCTATATGCATTTTAAAAGACCACTTCTGTGGTACAGAGGCTATGCTAAGATTTGGAGAAAACTGGGATTGGAGACCATTAAAGTCATCCAGGTAAGAGGTCCCAGGAGTTTGGACTGGGTTTGTGGCAATGATGATGGGGTGAAGCAGGAGAATTTGAGAGCTATCTAGAAAGTATCTGTGAATTTAGAGTCTGAGGAAGTCTTGTCTCTCCGTAAGGAACCAGTATGCTGAGTTTTATCAGACCGTGAGAACTATATAGCCATTGTGTTTCCTGATGTGTTTTGAATGCCAAGAAGTTGAGCTAATTTTAGAGTTCAATGGCAGTAACTCCCTTAGCCTGCCTTTCCCTCATCCCCATCCTCTCCTTAGCTCACTTTACATCTTTTATGTTTATTTTAATGTCTCTGTTATATGTGTATCCATTTAGTGTGTCTCTTCAAATCCTTTAAGTGGTAAACAGATACAACAAAGTATATCTTTTTTTTATTTTAAACTCGCATGCTTAACAATAGTTCCATTAAGACCTGGACCTCTGTAATGGAGTCTGAAGAAGCTCTTCCCACCCCTCCATGATCAGCAGAATTCTTCTTTTTGAGCAGGAGAGTCTCTGTGCTTGGTGGAGAGAGAAGCCTTCTCATAGCCCTGGTAATACAGACACTGGATGAAGTCCGGGATGAATTGCGGACCTCTCGTTGGCAGCCTCTGAGCACCTGCTCCAACAATCAGACATCTTTTAAAAGGAGATGCAATTGTGAGGAGCTAGGCTCTGTCCTCAACTTAAAGGAGAAGATTCAGGAACCCTTTGTATCCCTTTTAGTAACCTTTAAGTCTGGCTGGTGCAGGGTTACTCAGGGAGAAACAAATATTTCCCATTAACTGCTAACTGTGTAGATTCTCTCCATAGCCCAGCACACACTCACGACTCAGAGCCTTAGGCAGATTACATTCCTAATCCTTGAATTAGAGGAAAAAAATATTTTAAAGAAAAATAAAGGAATATGTTAAGAGTTAGGCATATTCAACCACTTCAATAATCATTACTCAGTTGATTTCCGTACAGTTCTCTTCTTTCCCAAACATTCTCCCACTCCCTCGACCCCATCTCATCCCATATACTCTCGGGTCTCTGAAATACATTCTAAAAATCTGGCTCACCTCTGAAATGTGTTCTCAGTGTTGACCTGGCAGGACTCATGCTCCGATTGTCCTACTTTTCCTGCACATGTCTTTCCTGGCTGGCTCTGTTGGCATTGGTGTATCATTTTGCCATGCCTCGGGCATTGTTCATCTCCGTGCCCTGCATTCAACCTTCAAGCTCTATTTTACTGACTTTCTTCTGTAACTGGGAGACTTCCCAGTTTCTTTCCAGGCCATTCAGTTTCTCTGGCATTCCTTGCTCATTGATCATTTCTAACCACGTCTCCCCTTGTACTGCTTGGCCCCAAGCGAAATGTGAGAACCACTGAAAGATTTTGAGGAAATTACCCTGGGTGCTGCTGAGCAGCAGCCTTTTCAACCGTTTCTCATTAGCTCAATGTCCTCAGAGTCACAGGTGCCTCTCATTCATATTGAAATCCTGCAAAGCTTTCTGGTTGGCCCTGAATTACCGCTCTGGACAAAAGGAAGGATACACATTGCATCGTGAATTTTGTCATGTTCCCCAATGTTTACACCAAAGTAGTCCCTTCTGATGAACATTAAGTTGTTTGCATTTACTGCCAAAATTATGAAGTACACACGGAGAAGTTAATCCCTTGTGAAGCTCCACCCTAAGGCTCTGAATCCAGGCTCTCTGAACCAAATTTAGATGTGTTAATCGCCTTGCTTCAGGGTGTCCTTTCTCTGGTGAGACTTTGTTTCATGTAAAATACAACAAGTATTTTAGGCCAATAAACAAAAATTAATCCCTAGAGTTTTTTCTAGTCCCCCAGTCCTCTGTTGAGTTTCACAGCTTTGATTTATTTGAAAACTAGAGTAACATTACAAAGCTTCTAAAGTAAGCATTGCTTGAAAGTCAACCATTTAAATTGTGGGGTGTAATTCTGCAGTGGCATTCCAATACCCTCCCTGTTTTTCAAGTTACTACATATATTTCACTCTCTCCATCATTCCATCTAGTAATCACCCCAAGCCCCAATCCAACACTTCTGCCCTAGCTACACGTTCTTCATTTAGCCTACACACTTTGACCAGTCATTCAGCGATGAACTTGTGAAATGGCCCACCACTTAATTGAATGACACACCAACATTTCATTTCTTCTTCCGTTGCAATATTGCATTACAGATTACATTATTTAATTAGATAGATTCTGCCAAAGTCTCACCTTTTTTTTTTTTAAATTTATTTATTTATTTTTGGCTGTGTTGGGTCTTCGTTTCTGTGCGAGGGCTTTCTCCAATTGCGGCGAGTGGGGGCCACTCTTCATCGCGGTGCGCGGGCCTCTCACTGTCGCGGCCTCTCTTGTTGAGGAGCACAGGCTCCAGATGCGCAGGCTCAGTAGTTGTGGCTCACGGGCCCAGCTGCTCCGCGGCACGTGGGATCCTCCCAGACCAGGGCTCGAACCCGTGTCCCCTGCATCAGCAGGCAGATTCTCAACCACTGCGCCACCAGGGAAGCCCCTCACCTTTTTAATAGAGCATAACTACTAATTAGTCCTCTCATTAGGTTCTTGTTAGATTTGGAAGTAATAAGTTTGGATTTCTTTAAAATATTCTACAACTCTGACTTCTTACTAATTCAAATGGCCTTCTCCTAGGCAACACTCTCTCAATGTAAGGTTTTACTCGTTCCAAATGTATGTAATGTTCAAAGATAGGGATAGGTTAGTTATGCTCTGGTAACACATGACTCCACAATTGTAATGGCTTAAAGCAGTAAAGGTTTATGTCCATCTCTGTGGGCCATAACTCTCCTCCACATAGAATTTATTCCTGGCTTCAAGCTGATGGAGTAGCCTCTATCTGAAGTATTTCTGGCCTTTTGGTAGAAGGAAAAGAAAGTATATCAAAGCACGTACTAACTCTTAAAATTTCTGCCCAAAGAGGGCACATGTCACTTCTGCTCACATTTCACTGGCCAAAGCAAGTCACGTGGCCATGCTTGAGTTCAATAGGGTGAGGAATAAAATCTTCCCATAAGGAGGGACACCGTGCATGTGTGAACAGTTATAAAGTGCGCTACAGTATCCTAATCATACAATGTTCTGCATTAATTAGAAATCAAAACATACATATAATACTACTGGGTTATAAAATCAAAGGAAAATATGATGATAGAAAACAATAAACTCGCTTGATCATATAAGGAATTATCTTTGGTTTGCCTGAGTACTAGCAAAGCCTCATAGTAATGCTATTAAATTATTTAGTTAGATACCTATGCAATTTTTTTCTTCATTTATTTCCATTAATTATCTGGATTTTTCTTACTTTGCCTAATATAGCTATTAATTTGAGATAGCATTGAATAATTTCTAGTGATATTTTTCTATAGTACAGATCACTGATATCAGAGTTTTAGACATTTTAAACTGTATCTTAAATGTTTCTATATAAACCATAGTCTTCTTCAGTCATTAAAATAACATAACTATTTATTCTCTAAAAATATGTTGTTTAGTAAACTACTCCAGTTAAAAATAGAGGAACAAACTTCTCCCCTCATCACCCTTTTTTTTTTTTTTTGAGTTGAAGATATTTGCTTGCTTCTATTAAATGTAGTTACAGTTAACCAAAAGATAAATACAGCTTTTTAAAGGTGAATTAGTGCCCTTTTGAGCTATAGCTACTACCAAGCATCTCCCAGTTTATTTATTCAAAAATACTTATCAACTGCTCTAGTACTTACAGTGGGCAAGGTACTGGGGATACTGTAGTAAGTAAGACAGAGATGGTCTCTCCTCAGGGAGTTTAAACTCTAGTTAAAGAGATAGAAAATACATTATTAAGCAAGTAAAATAATTATATGCTGTTGATAAATGATAAGAAAAAATGAAATGGATGCTGTGTTTAGGGAACGAATTGAGACAGACTGAATACATTCCAAAATAGTATATTTTGGAAATAGAATATATAGATCTTATTGATGGATTGTTTGTACAGGGTGAGCAATAGGGAGAAATCCAGGCTCACTCAATGTCTGGGTAGATCACCTGGGTAGATGATAGTATCATCAACTGAGATGTGGAAGAATAGAGGAAAATCCGGTTTTGGAGGTAGCTGGCAGCAGAGGGCTTCTGTGCTTGACATGTTAAGTCTGAGAAGCTTATTAGATATAGAAGCACAAAGATCAAATAGAAAGAAACCTATATAACATCTGATATGTGTAATATTGTACATAATGGTATTATATGTCAGAACGTGCATAACGTTTTATATATATATGTGTATAGAAAGAGAGACGGAGACAGACTACATCATCTAGAGATAGAAGAGAGGAGGCAGAGCCAGCAAAGAAGATGGAAAAAGAATGCAAAATTTCTTCTGTAAAGGGTCAGATAGTAAATAGTTTAGGCTTTGCAAGTCATAAGGCCTCTGCCGCAGCTACTTAACTCTGCAGTTGCAGTACAAAAGCAACCATAGACAATACAGAAAGGAATGTATGTGGCTATGTTCCAATAAAGCTTTATTTATGGCACATTTGAATTTCATATAACTTTTACATTAATGAAATATTATTATCCTTTTTATTCATTTTCAACCATTTAAAAAGGTGAGAACAATCCTTAGCTCACAGGCAGGACAAAAGCAAGCAGTGGGCTAGATTTGGCCCACTGCTGTAGTTTGCTGACCTCTGGGGGAAACTCCCATGTATTAGTTATCTATGACTGTGTAACAAGTTATCCTAAAATTTAGCAGCTTAAAACAACAAATATTTATTTTCTCATAGGGTCAGTGGATCAGGAGTCTGGGCTCAGCTTAACTGAGTCCTTGGCCCAGGGTCATTCACAGGCTGCCACTGAGGTGTTGGCTGGGGCTAAGTCACCACAAGGCTCCACTGGGGAGGATCTGCTTCCAGGCTCACCTGGTGGTAGCTGGCAGGATTCAGTTCTTCCCTGCCTGTTGTCCAGAGACCTCTTTTAGTTTTTGTACCATGTGGGCCTTTCCATAGGGAAGTTCACAACATGGTAGCTGGCTTCCATCGAAATAAAAAAGAGCAAGCAAGGGGGAGTGGACAAGATGGAAGCCGGAGTCTTTTGTAATCCAATCTCAGAAGTATCACCCATCACTTTTGCCATATTCTATTCATTTAGAAGCAAGTTGCTGGGTTTACCCCATGCTCAAGGTGAGGGGATCACACAAGGGCATTACTACCAGGAGAGGGGATCATTGGGAGTCATCTTAGAAGCTGCCCCCTGCTGGGAGAATGTGGTGTTACACACAGAGGCTGAGAAAGGAGAGTGGTTCCAGAATGCAGAAGTGGTCAACTGTAGTCAATGTTGCTTAAAGGGTTAGAAAGATAAGAATGGAAAAGTATTAAGTATAAGGAGATGAAACGAAGAATGAATTGCAGGAGAGTTAAGTGGAGACTTTATAAAGGCCACTTTCAAGAATTTTTGCTAGAAGGAGTCTAAAAATGAAGTAGTTGCTAGAAAGGTACATGAAGTAAGGAGGGGCTAAGAAAAGAAAAGAAGGTAGGCGATTCTTGAGCATGCTTGTATACCGATAGGAATAGTTCAGTAGAAAAAGAGAAATTCTTGATGCAAGGGGGAAGAAAAACTGAAGGACTGTCCTTAAGAACAGAAGTGATGGAATCCAGATTACTCGTGCAAGGATGGTTCTCTGATGGGAGGAGGAGGGCATCCTCTGTTGTAACTGCACAGAAGAACATGGGAAGAGATATCAATGCGAGCAGTTTGTTGATGGAAAGATAAAGGAGTTCCTGGATGGCCTTCATATATTCAGAAAAGTATGAGATGGTGCAGACTGGTATAGGAGATTTGAGGATGGAGGTGTAGATATGCAATAGGATACTATTTTTTGGAAAGTAGGAAAGTAAACTTACTGGGAACACATTTTAAGATTGCCTGGCATGATCGAGCTCTGTGTTCATGTTTTTAATGTCAATTAGTCATCCTGATGGTTTGATTTTCTGTAGTACCTTTCAGCTGCTCAAGTTTGCATAGGAGAAAATGGGTAGTTTGAGGTTTTGCTGACATGTACAATGAGGAGGAGTAGAGGCAACGACTGTATTTAAAAGGAGTAAATGAACCATAGGATCAAGGTGAGTCCATAGAGAAGTGAAACCAGCCAGTCTGATAGTGAGAGAGTGGTGAAATAATAGAATAGAGGGGGTGCTTCTTTACAGAAAATTGAGATTCAGAGGAGAAGTTGACCACTTAACAATGCTTCTCATAAATAAAGTCTCCTTAATAAGAGGATATTTGACAAGTGAAATCCGTGTTCAACTTTGAATTAGTTTGATTTGGTGATTTTAAATCACTCAGACGGAAAGGGGGTTTTCTCCTTTAAGAAATATGGCACTAAAATGAAGGAGAGTGATCTTTAAAAGGAAAGGGAGGTTTGACCAGGAAGGGAAGGAGAGGGTTGATGCTGATGAACCAGCTGGAGCAATCAGTGTTTCTCCTGTAGCTTCCTAACCCTGTAATTTCGAAGCCTGGATATGCAAAAGCATCACCTGTGTAGAGCTTGCTGAAAATCAGATGTCAGGCACCACTCAACACTTTCTGATTCAGAATTAGCATCAGAACCTTAACAATCACCTCAGATGTTGCTGATGGACAGTGGGGCTGAGTGTAGCCTTTAACTGGCTGGAAACTTCTGCTTCCTGCTTCTTGGAAGCAAGTCACCATAGAAGTGCGTCTATCCGAAGACCATCATGCGGAGACAAGCCCAAACCACATGAAGAGGCTCTGGAAAATGAGGTGCCACTTAAAGAGAGAGCGGCTGACAGGGGGAGTATCAGAGATAGACAGACAGACACTAAGACACATAAAGGCAATAAACATGTGAATGAGACATCTTGGATATCCAATTAATATGTCCCTCTCTTTGGGTCTTCCCTATCTGTATTTAAACATGCTCAAGTTTCTCCCAGCTGGCAAAGCAAAACACATTCTTAACATCAGAGATTCTTCTCTAGCATGTCTCTCTCATTTTACCTTCAAGTTTACCTTCTAGAAAGGGTTGTCTACTTTCTGTCTCTCCTCCCCATTCACTCCTCAAACTACTATAACATGACTTCCTCTCTCATCCTACAGAGACCTGCTCATACCTGAGTCATCAGTGATTTTTTTTTTTTTTTTTTGCTAAACCCAGTGGTCACAGTTGGTCCTTCTTGAAATCTTGATTTCTCTTAAGCTGATGATGACTATAACCATTTCCTCTTCCTTGAAACAGTTCCTTCTTTAACATTGGCTCTAGTCTCTTCTAATTTTCCTCCAACTTTTTGAACATCTCATTCTATTTATCAGTGTCCCTTCCTCTGCCTGTCTCTTAAATTTTAGTGTTCCATAGGAACTTCTTTTCTAATATTTTACGAACTCTCATTGGTTGCTCTAAATATCCATCTCTGTGGCTTCAACCACTACCTCCATGATGAGAATCCTCAAACATCTCTAGCCAGGATTTCTGTCTGAACTAGAATTCTTAACCTGGGGTTCACAGACCCATTGGGGGGGTCTGTGCAGAATTCAGAACAGCTTAGGTGGGAAAAAATTATATCTTTCTTCTCATTATTCTTTAACTGAAATTTAGCTTTTCCTTCAATTATGAATGTACGCAACAAACCACAATGGAACAATTAGTACCTGTACCAATAGAAGCCACAAATACTTTTATATCAAAATGCAGTTGTTGCAGATATCTTGAAATGTGACTTACACTTATTGCCACCTCAAAATTTTGGTAGTTATTAGACCTACCACTGAATCCTCTTATTATTTAACATACTAATAGGAAAATTCAAATATTACTAAGTCACAGATTTCCTTTTCTATATTTTGATACTGCTTTTCCTTTTTTACTCTATATATTTTATTTTATGATTTTAAAACATTTTTCTGAGAAGGGGTCCATAGGCTTTATCTATGATAGACTGATAAAGAGATCCATGAGACCAAAACTACATTTAATTCCTGAGATAACCTCAACTCTGTTATATACATGGCTAGATTTAGTTTGCAAATATTTTGTTTAAAATTTTTGCATCTATATTCATGAGTCCAATTGGCCCATGATTTTGCATTCCTATACTGTCCTTTTTAGGTTCTCTTTTCTTTTTTCTATTTTCTGGAGATTATATAAATTGAAATTATGTTTCAGGAACGTATGGTGAAGTCTTTTCTGTATAACTAAATAAATCAGGTGTTTTGGGGGGAGGGAGATTTTAGCCACTGATTCAGTTTCTTTAAAGATTAAAGATTACACTGATTTTCAGTCAGCATGGCCATCATCAAAAAATCTGCAAACAATAAATGCTGGAGAGGGTGTGGAGAAAAGGGAACCCTCCTACACTGTTGGTGGGAATGTAAATTGGTACAGAGTTACCATATGATGCAGCAATCCCACTCTTGGGCATATATCTGGAGAAAAACATGGTTCAAAAGGATACATGTACCCCAATGTTCATTGCAGCACTGTTTACAATAGCCAAGACATGGAAGCAGTCTAAATGTCCATCGACAGATGAATGGATAAAGAACATGTGGTACATATGTACAATGGAATATTACTCAGCCATTTGCAGCAACATGGATGGACCTAGATATTATCGTACTAAGTGAAGTAAGTCAGAGCAAGACAAATATCATATATTGCTTATATGAGGCATCTAAAAAAACTGATACAAATGAACTTATCTACAGAGCACAAACAGACTCACAGAGTTAGAGAACAAATTTATGGTTACTCGGGGGGGAACAGTGAGGGGGAGGAATAGACTGGGAGTTTGGGATTGACATGTACACATGGCTATATTTAAAATAAAATGCCTTTCCATTAAAAAAAAATAAAGATTACACTGGTTTTCTATATTTTCTTGAGTCACCTTTGGTAAGTTATATTTCCTAGAAATGTATTAACTTCAAATTTATAGGCAAAAAAATATAACATACTTTTTCTGTTTATGCTCTGTGGAATTTCTAATTATATCTTTTTTATTCATAATATTATTTATTTGTTCTTTTTCTTTTTTCTCTTGATTAGTCTTGCTAAAGTGTGCTTAGTCAATTTTATTAATTTTCACACAATATCAGATTGGTATTTTTGATCCTATTTTATGTGTTTCCTATTTTCTGCTAGTTGTATTTTTATCCTTTCCTAATTTTTATTTTCTTTGGATTTATTATGATGTACTTATACTAATCTGAGGGTAAAGTGCTTAAGCAATTAACTTTTATTCTTTCTTTCTAATATAAGCATTCAAGACTAAACTTAAGTACTGTTTATAAATCCCATTAATATTGGCAAACAGTGTTTCACATTTCAGGAAATGGCACCACCATCCACCCACATTCAGGGTACAATCTTCAAGTCATACTTGATATTTTTCCCACTCCTTCATATGCATATCCATTCACTCACTAAATTTTGTTGATTTTCATCTTTTAACTATTTCCCTGATCTGTTGATTTCATCTTATCACCATCTGACAATACTCTAATCCAAGCCTTGATTATTTTTGCTCATTCTACTACAATAACCACTATAATTTATGTTTCCTGAGAGCAGAGTGTTTGTTTCTTGTTCATTGTTATATCCTCAGAGACAAGAAAAGTACCTTGTACTTAAAAGTACTCAATAAATCCTTGTTGAATGAACGAATGAGAACCATTGTAACTAGCCTTCTCCTATTTACTTTTGGCCCTCCAAGATGTTTCTTTTTCTTCTTAATAATGAAATACTGTAGGCTTAGTGTCAGGGCAGGTGGAGATCCAGATGGCAGAGTTAGGAGGACACTGAGCTCATCTCCCTCCATGAACACATCATCAAAAATACGACTACATTGGGCCTCCCTGGTGGTGCAGTGGTTGGGAGTCCGCCTGCCGATGCAGGGGACACGGGTTCATGCCCCGGTCCGGGAAGATCCCACGTGCCGCGGAGCGGCTGGGCCCGTGAGCCATGGCCGCTGAGCCTGCGCGTCCGCAGCCTGTGTTCCGCAACGGGAGAGGCCACAACAGTGAGAGGCCCACGTACCACAAAAAAAAAAAAAAAAAAAAAAATACAACTACATGTGGAGCAACTCTTGCTGGAACAACCTGAAGACTGGCAGAAAGGCTCTTCTACAACCAAGACTGTAAAGAAAGATCCACAAAGGGACTTCCCTGGGGTGGTACAGTGGTTAAGAATCCACCTGCCAATGCAGGGGACACGGGTTCAAGCCCTGGTCCGGGAAGATCCCACATGCCGTGGAACAACTAAGCCCACGCACCACAACTACTGAGCCCGCGCTCTAGAACCCATGAGCCACAACTACTGAGCCCGCGCACCTAGAGCCCATGCTCTGCAACAAGAGAAGCCACCTCAATGAGAGGCTTATGCACTGCAATGAAGAGTAGCCCCTGCTCACTGCAACTAGAGAAAGCCCGCACTGAGCAACAAAGACCCAACGCAGCCAAAAATTAATTAATTAATTAATTTTTAAAAAATAGAAAGATCCGTATGGAATTTGGTAGGAAAGGAGGAGAAGCAATCTGATTGGGATCTGCACCCTGGATGGAGGACCCAGGAGAGGAGGGGGATATCACAGGCTAAGGGATATTCCCTGGGGAGCAAGAGGTTCAAGCCACATATCAGGCACCCCAGCACTGGGATCCAACACCAGGAATGCAAATCCCCTTAGCTGGATTGAAAACTAGTGGGGCTTACCAGAAGGCTAAAAGAAACAGAGACTCTGCTCTTGAAAAGCATGCACATGCTTGCTTACTCCCAGTCACAGCACAAAGACAGCAAACTGAAAACTGCCTGGGGCTCTAGCTGGCTTGCCAGGACTGCCCCAGTTTACCCCCAAGCCTGCACCAGGCACCCACTCCTGCCCATATTGCTCCAGTGCTGCTCTCCCCTAGAGCAGGGGCTGCCATTGCCAATGACAATGCACACACTTAGAGGGAGTGGAGCTAGCTTGGACATGACCCTATCTCTGATCAGAGTGAAGGTAGCCATTGCCAGGACACACATGCCTACCTACATTTAGGAGGAGTGAAACTAGCTCCAGGACAGAGACCCACATTGCCGGCAGGAGCGAAGCCAGCTCAGTAGTGTGAAACCACCCCTCTGTCCCTGATCCAGCCTCTAACTAAGGCACACACAGGGAAAAAGTAAAAACCAACACAAAAGTGAAGCCCCAAACCCATAGGCCCCTGTCACTAAACCAACCAAGGTAGAGACAGCCATCACCCACACAAGAGAAACCCAGCTCCTTCAGGGGTTCTGCTTCAGCACCTTGAGCCCTGCACTCATACCTGATAGGGTAGGGACAGCCACGAGCAACAGAGAAGCCCTGGATTGCACCTGGCTATAGCTCTAACCCCTCCATCTCCAGCCCTGTCTCCCACCAAGGTGATAGCTGACAGCACACCCTGGGGGAAGATGTGACCGTGCTCACTTCAGACCCAGCTTTCCCATCAAAACCAGTGGGCACACACAGACTGCATAGAAAGCTCCCACATAGGGACACCCCTTCAAGACTAGGATAGGTAACTGTTTCATGTCATTTCATAGAGACAGAAATTTAAACAAAATGAGAAGACAGGAGAATATGTTGCAAATGAAAGAAAAAGAAAAAAACCTGAAAAAAACCCTAATGAAATAAATAATTTACCAGATAAAGAGTTCAAATCAATAACAAGAATGCTAACTGAACTTGGGAAAAGAATATATGAACACAGTGAGAATTTTAATAAAGAACTATAAAATGTAAAAAAAAAGAACCAGAGTTGAAGAGTATAATAGCTGTAATGAGAAATAAACTAGAAGAATTAACATCAAGCTAGGTGATACAGAAGAATGAATAAATGATCTGGAAGATAGAATAATGGAAATCACCCAATCAGTACAGCAAAAAGAAAAACAACTTTTACAAAATGAGGAAAGTTTAAGGGACATCTTGGACAGCATCAAGCATACCAACATTTGCATTTTAGGGGTCCCAGAAGGAGAAGAGAGAGAAAGAGAGAAAAGGATCAAGAATGTATTTTTAAAAAAATGTATTCAAATGAAATGATGGCTGAAAATATCCCGAACCTGGAGAAGGAAACAGATATCCAGGTATAGGAAACACAGAGAGTTCCAAACAAGATGAACCCAAGAAGACCCACACCAAGATATATCATAATTAAAATGCCAATAGTTAGAGAATTCTAAAGGCAAAGAAAGAAGTCACATACAAGGGAACCCCCACTAAGGCTACCAGCTGATTTTTCTGCAACAACTTTGCAAGATAAAAGGGAGTGACTTGAGGGCTTCCCTGGTTGGCACAGTGGTTAAGAATCCGCTTGCCAAGGCAGGGGACACAGGTTTAAGCCCTGGTCCAGGAAGATCCCACATGCCACAGAGCAGTTCAGCCTGCGTGCCACAACTACTGAAGCCCACGTGCCTACAGCCCGTGCTCCACAACAAGAGAAGCCACCACAATGAGAAGCCTGCATACCACAACGAAGAGTAACCCCTGCTCACCACAACTAGAGAAAGCCCCATGCGCAGCAATGAAGACCCAACACAGCCAAAACTAAATAAATAAATAATGTTTTTTTTTTTTAAAAGGGAGTGACTTGATACATTTCAAGTGCTGAAAGATAAAAACCAACAAACTAGGATAGTCCACACAGCAAGGTTATCATTCAGAATTGAAGGAGAGATAAAGAACATCTCAGACAAGCAAAAACCAGAAAAGTTCATCAATACTAAACCAACGCAAGAAGAAGTGTTAAAGGATCTTCTCCAAGTGGAAAAGAAAAGGCTGCAATAACAAGTAAGAATTTGATCACAACTAACTGCTGAATAGTCATCGACAGGAAGACACTGGAACTCACCAAAAAAGATAGCCCACATCCAAAGACAAACAAGAAGCCACAGTGAGATGGTAGAGGGGCCCAATCACAATAAAATAAAATCCCATAACTGCTGGGTGGGTGACCCACAAACTGGAGAACGCTTACACCACAGAAGTCAACCCACTGGAGTAAAGGTTCTGAGACCCACGTCAGGCTTCCCAACCTGGGGGTCCAGCAACAGGAGGAGGAATTCCTAGAGAATCACACATTGAAGGCTAGCAGGATTTGACTGCAGGACTTCGACAGGACTGGGGGAAACAGACTCCACTCTTGGAGGGCACACACAAAGTAGTGTGAGCATCAGGATGCAGGGGAAGGAGCAGTGACCCCATAGAGACTGAACCAGACCTACCTGCTAGTGTTGGGGGGTCTCCTGCAGAGGCAGGGGGTGGCTCTGTCTCACTGTGAGGACAGGACACTGGCAGCAGAAGTTCTGGGAAGTGCTCCTTGGCGTGAGCCCTCCCAGAGTCCACCATAAGCCCCACCAGAGAGCCTGGGTAGGCTGCAGTGTTGGGTCACCTCAGGCCAAACAACCAACAGGGAGGGGACCCAGCCCCACCCATCAGCAGGCAAGTGGATTAAAGTTTTACTGAGCTCTGCCCACCAGAGCAACAGCCAGCTTTACCCACCACCAGTCCCTCCCATCAGCAAATTTGCACAAGCCTCTTAAATAGCCTCATCCACCAGAGGGCAGACAGCAGAAGCAAGAAGAACCACAATCCTGCAGCCTGTAGAACAAAAACCACATTCATGTAAAGATAGACAAGATGAAAAGGCAGAGGAAGGAACAAGATAAAACCCCAGAAAAACAACTAAATGAAGTGGAGATAGGCAACCTTCCAGAAAAATAATTCAGAATAATGATAGTGATAATAATCCAGGACCTCGGAAAAAGAACAGAGGAAAAGATCGAGAAGATGCAAGAAATGTTTAACAAAGACCTAGAAGAATTCAAGAACAAACAAACAGAGATGAACAACACAGTAACTGAAATGAAAACTACACTAGAATTAATCAATAGCAGAATAACTGAGACAGAAGAATGGATAAGTGACCTGGAAGACAGAATGGTGGAATTCACTGCTGTGGAACAGAATAAAGAAAAAAGAATGAAAAGAAATGAAGACAGCCTAAGAGACCTCTGGGACAACATTAAGTGCAACAACATTTCCATTATAGGGGTCCCAGAAGGAGAAGAGAGAAAGAAAAGACCCAAGAAAATATTTGAAGAGTTTATAGTCAAAAACTTACCTACCATGGAAAAGGAAGTAGCCACCCAAGTCCAGGAAGCACAGAGAGTCCCATACAGGATAAACCCAAGGAGAAACATGCCAAGACACATAATAATCAAATTAGCAAAAATTAAAGACAAAGAAAAATTATTGAAAGCAGCAAGGGAAAAATGACAACATACAAGGGAACTCCCATAAGGTTAACAGCTGATTTCTCAGCAGAAACTCTACAAGCCAGAAGGGAGTGGCATGATATACTTAAAATGTTGAAAGGGAAGAACCCACAACCAAGATTACCCAGCAAGGATCTCATTCAGATTCGATGGAGAAATCAAAAGCTTTACAGACAAGCAAAAGCTAAGAGAATTCAGCACCACCAACCAGCTCTACAGCAAATGCTAAAGGAACTTCTCTAGGTGGGAAACACAAGATAAGAAAAAGATCTACCAAAACAAACCCAAAACAATTAAGAAAATGGTAATAGTAACATACATATCGATAATTACCTTAAATGTGAATGGATTAAAGGCTCCAACCAAAAGACACAGGCTTGCTGAATGGAAACAAAAGCAAGACCCATCTATATTGCTGTCTACAAGAGACCCACTTCAGACCTAGGGACACGTACAGACTGAAAGTGAGGGGATGCAAAAAGATATTCATGCAAATGGAAATCAAAAGAAAGCTGGAGTAGCAGTACTCATATCAGATAAAATAGACTTTAAAGAATGTTACAAGACACAAGGAAGGACACTACATAATGATCAAGGGATCGATCCAAGAAAAAGATATAACAATTATAAATATATATGGACCCAACATAGGAACACCTCAATACATAAGGCAACTGCTAACAGCTATAAAAGAGGAAATCAACAGTGACACAATAATAGTGGGGGACTTTAACACCTCACTTACACCAATGGACAGATCATCCAAACAGAAAATTAATAAGGAAACACAAGCTTTAAATAACACAATAGACCAGATAGATTTAATTGATATTTATAGGACATTGCATCCAAAAACAGTGGACTACAGTTTCATCTCAAGTGAACACGGAACTTTCTCCAGGATACATCACATCTTGGGTCACAAATCAAGCCTCAGTAAATTTAAGAAAATTGAAATCAAACCAAGCATCTTTTCTGACTACAACACTATGAGATTAGAAATGAATTACAGGGGAAAAAACGTAAAAAACACAAACACATGGAGGCTAAACAATACATTACTAAATAACCAAGCGATCACTGAAGAAATCAAAGAGGAAATCAAAAAATACCTAGAGACAAGTGACAATGAAAACACAGCAATCCAAAACCTATGGGCTGCAGCAAAAGCAGTTCTAAGGGGGAACTTTATAGCTATACAAGCCTACCTCAAGAAACAAGAAAAATCTCAAATAAACAATCTAACCTTACACCTAAAGGAACTGGAGAAAGAAGAACAAACAAAAACCAAAATTAGCAGAAGGAAAGAAATCATAAAGATCAGAGCAGAAATAAATGAAATAGAAACAAAGAAAACAATAACAAAGATCAATAAAGCTAAAACCTGGTTCTTGGAGGAGATAAACAAAATTGATAAACCACTAGCCAGACTCATCAAGAAAAAGGGGGAGAGGACTCAAATCAATAAAATTAGAAATGAAAAAGGAGAAGTTACAACAGACACTGCAGAAATACAAAGCATCCTAAGAGACTACTCTAAGCAACTCTATGCCAATAAAATGGACAACCTGGAAGAAATGGACTAATTCTTAGAAAGGTATAACCTTCCAAGACTGAACCAGGAAGAAATAGAAAATATGAACAGACCAATCACAAGTAATGAAATTGAAACTGTGATTTAAACTCTTGCAACAAACAGAAGTCCAGTACCAGATAGCTTCACAGGTGAATTCTATCAAACATTTAGAGAAGAGACAACACCCATCCTTCTCAAACTCTTCCAAAAAATTGCAGAGGAAGGGACACTCCCAAACTCATTCTATGAGGCCATCATCACCCTGATACCAAAACTAGACAAAGATACTACAAAAAAAGAAAATTACAGACCAATATCACTGATGAAAGTAGATGCAGAAATCCTCAACAAAATACTAGCAAGCAGATCCCACAAGACATTCAAAGGATCATACACCATGTTCAAGTGGGATTTATCCCAGGGATGCAAGGATTCTTCAATATATGCAAATCAATAAATGTGATACACCATATTAACAAATTTAAGAATAAAAACCATTTGATCATCTCAGTAGCTGCAGAAAAAGCTTTTGACAAATTTCAACACCCATTTATGATAAAAACTCTCCAGAAAGTGGGCATAGAGGGAACCTACCTCAACATAATAAGGCCATATATGACAAACCCATAGCAAACATCATTCTCAGTGGTGAAAAACTGAAAGCATTTCCTCTAAGATCAGGAACAAGACAAGGTTGCCCACTCTCACCACTCTTATTCAACATAGTTTGGGAAGTTTTAGTCACTGCAATCAGAGAAGAAGAAGAAATAAAAGGAATCCAAATCGGAAAAGAAGGAGTAAACCTGTCATTGTTTGTAGATGACATGATACTATACATAGAGAATCCTAAAGATGCTACCAGAAAACTACGAGAGCTAATCAATGAATGTGGGAGAGTAGCAGGGTACAAAATTAAAGCACAGAAATCTCTTGCATTCCTATACACTAATGATGAAAAATCTGAAAGAGAAATTAAGGAAACACTCCCATTTACCATTGCAACAAAAAGAATAAAATATCTAGGAATAAACCTACCTAGGGAGAGAGTAGACCTGTATGCAGAAAACTGTAAGACACTGATGAAAGAAATTAAAGATGGTACCAACAGATGAAGAGATGTACCATGTTCTTGGGTTGGAAGAATCAATATTGTGAAAATGACTATACTATCCAAAGCATTCTGCAGATTCAATGCAATCCCTATCAAATTACCAATGGCATTTTTTATGGAACTAGAACAAAAAGTCTTAAAATTTGTATGGAAACACAAGAGACCCTGAATAGCCAAAGCAGTCTTGAGGGAAAAAAACGGAGCTGGAGGAATCAGACTCCCTGACTTCAGACTATACTATAAAGCTACAGTAATTAAGACAATATGGTACTGGCACAAAAACAGAAACATAGATCAATGGAACAAGACAGGAAGCCCAGAGATAAACCCATGCACCTATATGACAAAGGAGGCAAGGATATACAATAGAGAAAAGACAATCTCTTCAATAAGCAGTGCTAGGAATACTGGACAGCTACATGTAAAAGAATGAAAGTAGAACACTCCCTAACACCATACACAAAAATAAACTCAAAATGGATTTGAGACCTAAAAGTAAGACCGGACACTATCAAACTCTTAGAGGAAAACATAGGAAGAACACTCTTTGACGTAAATCACAGCAATACTTTTTCATCCACCTCCTAAAGTAATGGAAATAAAAACAAAAATAAACAAATGGGACCTAATGAAACTTCAAAGCTTTTGCAAAGCAAAGGAAACCATAAACAAGACGAAAAGACAACCTTCAAAATGGGAGAAAATATTTGCAAATGAATCAACGGACAAAGGATTAATCTCCCAAATATATAAACAGCTCATGCAGCTCAATATTAAAGAAACAAACAACCCAATCCAAAATTGGGCAGAAGACCTAAATAGACATTACTCCAAAGAAGACATACAGATGTCCAAGAAGCACACAAAAAGCTGCTCAGCATCACTAGTTATTAGAGAAATGCAAATCAACACTACTATGAGCTATCACCTCACACCAGATAGAATGGGCATCATCAGAAAATCTACAAGCAACAAATGCTGGAGAGGGTGTGGAGAAAAGGGAACCCTCTTGCACTGTTGGTGGGAATGTAAATTGATACAGCCACTATGGAGAACAGTATGGAGGTTCCTTAAAAAACTAAAACTAGAATTACCATATGATCCAGCAATCCCACCACTGGGCATATACCCAGAGAAAACCATAATTCAAAAACACACATGCACCCCAGTGTTCATTGCAGCACTATTTACAACAACCAGGACATGGAAGCAACCTAAATGCCCATCAACAGATGAATGGATAAAGAAGAGGTGGTACATATATACAATGGAATGTTACTCAGCCATAAAAAGGAACAAAATTGGGTCATTTGTGGATACGTGGATGTATTGAGAGACTGTCATACAGAGTGAAGTAGTCAGACAGAGAAAAACAAATATCGTATATTAATGCATATATGTGGAACCTAGAAAAAATGGTACAGGTGAACTGGTTCATAGGATAGAAATTGAGACAGATGTAGAGAACAAACGTATGGACACTAAGGGGGGAAAGCAGCGGGAGGTGGGGCTGGTGGTGTGATGAATTGGGAGATTGGGATTGATATGTATACACTGATGTGTATAAAATGGATGACTAATAAGAACCTGCTATAGAAAAAAATAAATAACATTAAACTAAAAAAACATTTTTAAAAAGAAGTAAGAATTTCTAAGGAAGAAAAAATCCCACTAGTAAAGGTAAACATACAGTAGTGGCTGTGGATCAACCACTTTCAAAAGCTAGTACAAAGATCAAAAAATAAAAGTTGTAAAATCAACTGTAACTGCAATAAATAGATAAGGGATAAATATGAAGATGTATAATGTTATCCAAAACACAAAATGTGGAGGAGGAACGTAAAAAAGGTAGATCTTTTAGAATGTGTTTGAACTTAAATGAATATCAGTTTAAAACAAGTAAATATTGTTAGAGGTCAGCATATATGAACCCCATGGTAACCACAAATCAAAAACCTACAATCGGCACAAAAATAGAAAGAAACACAAGCATACCACTAAAGAAAATCATCAGACCATAAGGGAAGAAACTAAAAGAAGAAAAGAACAGAAAGAACTACAAAAACAACCAGAAAACAAGTAACAAAATGACACTAAGTACATACCTATCAACAATCACTTTAAATATCAATGGAATAATGCTCCATTCAAAAGACATATGGTAGCTGATTGGATATAAAAAACCAAGACCTATCTATGTGTTGCTTACAAGAGACTCTTTAGAGCTAAAGACAAATTTAGGCTGAAAGTGAGAGGATAGAAAAAAATATTTCATGCAAATGGAAACAAAAAGAAATATGATAGCAATACTCAGATCAGACAAAGTAGACTTTATTTATTTTAAAAATATCTTTATTGGAATATAATTGCTTTACAATTGTGTGTTAGTTTCTGCTTTATAACAAAGTGAATCAGCTATACATATACGTATATCCCCATATCCCCTCTCTCTTGCGTCTCCCTCCCACCATCCCTATCCCACCCCTCTAGGTGGTCACAAAGCACAGAGCTGATCTCCCTGTGCTATGTGGCTGCTTCCCACTAGCTAGCTATTTTACCTTTGTTAGTGTATATATGTCCATGCCACTTTTTCTCTTCATCCCAGCTTACCCTTCCCCCTCCCTGTGTTCTCAGATCCATTCTCTACATCTGCGTCTTTATTCCTGTCCTGCCCCTAGGTTCTTCAGAACTTTTTTTAGATTCCATATATATGTGTTAGCATACAGTATTTGTTTTTCTTTTTTTGATTTACTTCACTCTGTATGACAGACTCTAGGTCCATCCACCTCACTACAAATAACTCAATTTTGTTTCTTTTTATGGCTGAGTAATAAATATTCCATTGTATATACGTGCCACATCTTCAGACAAAGTAGATTTTAAAACAAAGTCTAGGGCTTCCCTGGTGGCACAGTGGTTGAGAGTCCACCTGCTGATGCAGTAGACACAAGTTCGTGCCCCAGTCTGGGAAGATCCCACATGCCACAGAGCACCTGGGCCCGTGAGCCATGGCCGCCAAGCCTGCGCGTCTGGAGCCTGTGCTCCACAACAGGAGAGGCCACCACAGTGAGAGGCCCGCATACCACAAAAAAAAAAAGTCTATGACAAAAGACAAAGAAGAGCATTATATAATTACAAAGGAAACAATACAAGAGGATATAACATTGGTAAACATATATTCACCTATTAAAGGAGCACCTAAATATACAAAGGAAATATTAATATACATAAAGGGAGAAACTGACAATAATACAGTAATAGTAGGGGACTTTAATACTCATATCAATGGACAGATCCTCCAGAGAGAAAATCAATATGGAAAACAGTAGTCTTAAATGACACATAAGACCAATTAAACTTAATAGATATCTACAGCACATTCTATCCAAAACCAGCAGAAAACACATTGTTTTCAAATGCACATGGAATGTTCTCCAGGATAGATCACATGCTATGTCACAAAACAAGTCTCAACAAATTTAAGAGGATAGAAATAATATCAAGCATTTTTCCAACCACAATGATGTGAAACTAGAAATCATTTACAGAAAGAAAAATGGGAAAAACACAAATGTGGAGGCTAAACAACATGTCACTAAAAAACTAGTGGGTCAATGAAAAAATCAAAGAGGAAGTCAAAAACTACCTTGAGACAAATTAAAATGAAAACACAACTTTCCAAAATCTATAGGATGAAGCAAAAGCAGTTCTAAGAGGGAATTTTATAGCAATACAGTCCTATCTCAAGAAACAAGAAAAATTACAAATAAACAACCTAACCTACTTTTTAAAGGAATCAGAAAAAGATGAACAAACAAAGTCCAAAGTCAGCAGAAGGAAGGAAATAATAAAGGTCGGAGAGGAAATAAATAAAAGAGACTGAAAAACAATAGAAAAGATCAATGAAACCAAGAATTGTTTTTTTTAAAAGATAAGAAAAATTAATATGCCTATAGTGAGGCTCATTAAAAAAAACAAAAGAGAGGACCCAAATAAACAAAATAAGAAATGAAAGAGGAGAAATTACAACCAACATCAGAGAAAAACAAAAAATGTAAGAGAATACTATGAACGGTTATACACCAACAAATTGGACAACCTAGACATGCAGAAGTATTTAAGACTCTGGACAAAGATATCAAGCAACTATGAGACAAGTATATATGTAAAAGTGTTTAAGAAGGGACTAGAAGATTCTCCAAAACTAGGCCTAATTAAGGAAATAATGCCCAACAATTTCCTATGTCCATCTTAAATAGCCAGGCTACCTTTTTTTTTATTTAAGAAGTAGATTGTTTTCCCAGACTAAAAGGGTTACAGGCACACCTTGGAGATATTGTGGATTCAGTTCCATTGTGGTGACAATAAAGCAAATAGGCAATAAAATAAGTCACACAAATTTTTTGGCTTCCAAGTACATATAAAAGTTATATTTGTACTACACTGTAGTCTATTAAGTGTGCAATAGCATTGTCTAAAAAACTGCAAAATTTACCAAAATGTGACACAGAGACAAAAACTGAGCAAATGTTATTTTTAAAATGGTGCCAGTAGACATGCAGTGTTGCCACAAACCTTCAATTTGTAACTCTGTACTTAATAGACTACAGTGTGTAGTGTAAAAATAAAATTTATATGAACTGGGAAACCAAAAAATTCATGTAACTCACTTTATTGTAATACTTGCATTATTGCAGTGGTCTGGAACTGAACCTGCAATATCTCCAATGTATGCTTAAAATCTCTTTTCTTTCTTACTTGCCTGTAAGGTTTCACTATAATATATCCAATGATTACTCTTTTCCCTTTTTGATAAATCCTCCTCAGAACTTGTAGTGCTTCCTGGATATGATGATTCATATATTTGATCAATTCTAAAAAATTCTCAGCTATTATCTCATTAAATATTACTTCCCTTCCAACCATTCTTTAATCTCTCTCTTCTAAAATCCTATTAGACCAATTCCAGACATTTTTTGCTTGATTTTCCATATCTCTTATCTATATTTTCATCTTTTCATCTCTTCAGTCTTCCAGGTAATTTCCTTATATCTATATTCCAGACATTATTTCTATCCTCAGCTGTTCAATTTGCTATATAATTTGATATAGTGGAATTTTTACTTAAATGATTACATTTTCAATTTTAATTTTAAAAGTTCTATTTTCAAATCTTTGTGGCCATTTTAAAATATTGATCTTATATTTTCATTCCTTTCTAAATGTTTTTAAACAATTTAAGAATACCTATTTTATGGGTTCTATTAATAATTCTGTTATCTGAATGTCCTAAGGTTCTATACCTGTTTTTAATGTGTCACATGAAATTTGCTTCTGGTAGGTTGCTTCCTTATGTATTGCAATTTTTGATTGTGAGATCTTTTTTTTTTTTTTAAACATCTTTATTGGAGTATAATTGCTTTAAAATTTTGTGTTAGTTTCTGCTGTATAACAAAGTGAATCAGCTATATGTGTACATATATCCGCATATCCCCTCCCTCTTGCGTCTCCCTCCCACCCTCCCTATCCCATCCCTCTAGGTGGTCACAAAGCACTGAGCTGATCTCCCTGTGCTATGCAGCTGCTTCCCACTAGCTATCTATTTTACATTTGGTAGTGTATATATGTCAGTGCTACTCTCTCACTTCTTCCCAGCTAACCCTTCCCCCTCCCCATGTCCTCAGTCCATTCTCTACATCTGCGTCTTTATTCCTGTCCTGCCCCTAGGTTCATTAGAACCTTTTTTTTTTTTTTAGATTCCATATATATGTGTTAGCATATGGTATTTGTTTTTCTCTTTCTGACTTACTTCACTCTGTATGACAGACTCTAGGTCCATCCACCTCACTACAAATAGCTCAATTTTGTTTCTTTTTATGGCTGAGTAATATTCCATTGTATATATGTGCCACATCTTCTTTATCCATTCATCTGTCGATGGACACTTAGGTTGCTTCCATGTCCTGGCTATTGTAAGTAGTAATGTAATGAACATTGTGGTACATGACTCTTTTTCAGTTATGGTTTTCTCAGGGTATATGCCCAGTAGTGGAATTTCTGGGTCATATGGTAGTTCTATTTTTTAGTTTTTTAAGGGACCTCCATACTGTTCTTCATAGTGGCTGTGTCAGTTTACATTCCCACCAACAGTGCAAGAGGGTTTCCTTTGTGAGGCCATTTTTTTTTTTTTTTTTTTTTTTGTGGTACACAGGCTGCTCACTGTTGTGGCCTCTCCCGTTGTGGAGCACAGGCTCCGGACACACAGGCTCAGCGGCCATGGCTCATGAGCCTACCTGCTCCGCAGCATGTGGGATCTTCCCGGACCGGGGCAGGCGGACTCTCAACCACTGCACCACCAGGGAAGCCCTGTGAGGTCATTTTTAATGGTGTTGTATCTTAGAGAAACCCACTATGATCTGACTTTAATGTGTATTACTCCAGAGATATTTTGTGGCTACGTCTTCCAATCTTTCCAGCCTTGCTAAAATGAGGTCTTGAGAGGATGCAAACTGAGCAATTGAAACTGAATCCCAAGCTATATATTTCATATGAATAAGTTATATTTTACTCTGTAATTTTTAATTGTTTATACCAGTAGGGATTTTAAGTCCCCATATTACCAAAAATGGAAATGCTTTATTTTTCAGCAAGAGCCAGATTAATCCTTTTATAAAGTATAAATCTAGTTATATAACTCACCTGTTTAAAAATCTTCAGTGGTTTTCTTTTCTCTTTTTAGAATGGTATAGAATCTAAAATCCCTAACATGTTCTTCAAAGCCCTGAATGATTTGCCTCCTGGCATCTCAATCAGTTTCCCCTAGGTTACTGCTCTTTGTTAGCTTCCACTGAGGGTGTTATGTTACTCCCCATCCCCAAGACTTTGCACATTCTGTTCCTGCTGCCAGGAAAGCCTCATTCTCAGCTTCACCTGGAAAATGCCCACTTGCCTTTTTTGTTCTCAGCTTGAGGGTTGCTTCCTCAGGAAACCTTCCCTGAGTTCCCTAATCTTACAGTCAGCTGAGGTTAGACTCCCATGTTATTTACTTTCAAAGTACCCCAAGGATTGTGTTATGTATAATCAAATCATTTCTTTTTCATTTAATGGCTGTCCTCTGTACCTAAATAAGCTCCAGGTGAACACAGCTGGGTCATCAGTTCTGTTCATTCCTAGCAGTTAGTACGTTGCCTATGTTGAAGAATAAACAAACAAAGCTTACCATTGTGTTTCATATTTTGAAACAGACATACACGTTTTATTTAATATAAACGTGCTGCGAAAAGCTGTATCAGGAAATCAAACTCCTGTTTCAGATACAAGGAATTGCATGGAAGTTTTTAGAGTGTTGGAGACTGAAGAGCTTAATTCTAGGCAGGAAAGTAATTTTTATAAAGTAATTTATGTTAAATTCCATTGTTTCTGAAGTAACCATTCATATAGTAAGTTTAATTTATAGACTATTACTAATACCTATAGTAACCATTGTTATTACTTTTTCACTATTTATGTTTCTCAAGTCTTAGCATCTATTAAAAAACTAAGAACAACAGTTTATAAAAGACAAGCTCTGTTATAATGATGATAACATCTAATAAAAAAAGTTCCTTTTTCTTTACATTGAATGGCAGGAAATTCAACAAAGAAATATGTCACTTATGATAAAGCACAGAGCATTCAAATTTAATCTTAAAATGTGACTAGTTAGCTAACCAAATTTAGCCTCCTTAAGACATAGACATTTTATAACAAAGTATCTGAATAAACAAAGTACTCTGTGATTCAAGTAATTCTTCTCATCACCTCCTTTTAATTAAAGCTGATTTGCTTCTTAAAGGGAGACTCAGATTTCTGGTTTCCTATTTTTTCTTTCTCAAAGAGGGAACTTATATTATTCTCTCCACATGTGCCACATTATAGAGGGTAATAAATATATGTTGAATAAAATGGTTAACAACTTGAATGTCATTTTATCATGATTGATTGAACCTCATTCAGCTTGTTACCCCCAAGAAGCTATCAAAATGACTTTTCTTGGGTTTTCAAGCTTATATCCTTTTTCCTGCTTCCTTTTAAAATCTATTTCCAAGGCACTGTTTTAGCAATGATTCTTATCCCTGACCCGAATTATTGCAAAAAGCATCCCAGCTACATTCTTTGCTTCTTAACCTTATTTTCTCCAACCACACCACCATGCCAATGTATCATATAACATTTCTTCATTCCAAATTAACTAAATGAACATTTACTGAGCATCTGTAGCCTGGTATTGTTCTATGCACTAAGGACTTAGAAGTGAACAAAACAAGTACTCCCCACGTCTCACAGAACTTACTTTCTCAAGGGAAGACAGACAACAAACAAGAATAAATATAAATTGTGTTGGCAGGTAAAATTAACTGCTACTAAGAAAATAAAGCAGGGACTTCCCTGGGGGCCCAGTGGTTAAGGCTCCGCACTCCCAATGCAGGGGGCACTGTTTCGATCCCTGGTTGGGGAAATAAAATCCCTCATGACTCACAGTGAGGCCCAAGAAAGAAAGAAAGAAAATGAAAATAAAGCAAAATGAGGGGATAGAGTGTCAAGTAAAGTTATTTTGGTTGGGATTTTTGCAAAGGCCAGTCTAAGGAGGTAATAATATTCAGGCAAAATTCTGAATGGACACAAGTCATGAAAATACCTAGGACAGAGGATTAGCAGCTGAGCAACAGCAAGTACAAGGCCTGAGTGAGTGCACACTTGGTGGTTTTGAAGGACAGTAAGGAGAGACCAGTGTGGATGAGGCATGGTTAGCTGGGGAGAGCGAGGAATTGATGTTGGAGCAACAGCCTGGAACTAGATCGTGTACAGCTTAATAAGTCATCCAAGTCCTTTCCATTTTATTCGAAGTATGATGGGCAACCAATGGAAGGTCAAGAGCAGGGCGGTTAGGTTTTGGTTTACATTGTACAATAGTCACTCAAGCCTCTAAGTAGGGAAACTGGAAGGGAATTGCAGGGGTCCAAGTGAGGATAATGGTGGTGTGGACTAGGGTGAGGTAATGGAGGCAATGAGAAATGGTCATATTTGGGGACTATTTTGAATTTAGCTCCCAGATTTGCTGATGTTCTGGGGAATCAAGGACTCCTCCTTTGTTCATTTTGCCTGAATGCCGTGAGGTGCCATGAGATCAATTTTTGGTATTTTTAGTTTGGGATGCCTGTATGTTAGACATACAGGTGGAGTTGTTGCTTAGGGAATTGGATGCAGGAGTTTGGAGTTCAGGGGAAAGTTGGGGCTGGAGATATAAATTTGGAAATCACCAATATATAAATGGTATTTAAAACTGAGCAATCGGGTGAGATCATATAGAACAGTGCTTTCCAATCATTTTCATGTTGTAGCCCACATTGAAAATCATACTGTTTGTACACTCAAAGAGGCAAATAGACAAAACGGCCTGAAGCCAGAGGTGATGACCCAGAGCCTCCAGGAATCACATCTTGGGAGTGCTCACAATTTGTGTGTTCACAGTGGTTAGGACAGGAGTGAAAAAGCATGCCATGGGCACTCCAACAATTACAGGTAAAGAAGTAGAAGAGTTTTTAGCAAAAGAGACTGACTAGGAGTTGCAGGTAAGGTAAGAGGGAAACCAGGACCATATGTCATCCCAGAAGCCAAGTAAAGAAAGCAGTTCAAGAAGGAAGGAGAATCAACTAGTCAGCTGCTGCAATAAGACTGAGTAACATGGGGATCAAGAACTGACTATTACCTGTTTTAGAGATAACTGATGGTCAGAGAGGTTGCCCAGGGTCTGGGATGGGACCCGAGAGTCTACATTTCTAATAAGATCCCAGGTAATGTAGATGCTGCTTATTCATGGATTGTGCTGAGTAGCAAGGCTCTTCTAGACCAAACTCTCCTGCCAAGTTCTTTTTTCTTTACTTTTTAAATTGGAAATACATTTTTAAAAGAACTGACTCTTAGATCTGGCAAAATTGAGATTTTTAGGGACCTTAACAATTATTATTTTAGTCTAGTCAGGAAGACTAAAGCCTGATTGTAATGGGTTCAGAAGTGTATAGGAGCACTATTTATAGTAGCCAAGACATAGAAGCAACCTAAATGTCCATTGACAGATGAATGTATAAAGACGATGTGGTATATATGTACAATGGAATATTACTCAGCCATAAAGAAGAATGAAATAATGCCATTTTTCATTGGATGGACCTAGAGATTATACAAAGTGAAGTAAGTCAGGCAGAGAAAGACAAATACCGTATGGTATCATTTATATGTGAAATCTAAAAAAAATGATACAAGTGAACTTGTTTGCAAAGCAGAAGTAAACTCACAGATAGAAAACAAACTTATGGTTAACAAAGGAGAAAGGGAGAGAGATAAATTAGGAATGTGGGATTAACAGATACATACTACTATATATAAAATAGGTAACCAACAAGGCCCTACTGTATAGCACAGGGAACTGTATTCAATTTCTTGTAATAACCTATAATGGAAAAGACTGAAGAAGATATAAAGAAACAAATCACTTTTCTGACCACTTGAACCCAACACAACATTGTAAATCAACATTGTACTTCAATAAAAAAAGAATGTAGGAGATGAAGAAGGAGTGGCAATGCATTTAAGGAAATTTCCTGAAGAGTTTTATTTTAAAGGGGAGCAGAGTGATGGGGCAGTACCTGAATGGAAATGAGTGAGGTTTTTTGTTTTGCTGCATTTTCTAAGGGACTAACAAGAATAACCCAGTGTTAAGGAAAAAGTGATATTTCAGGAAAAAGAAGGGATAATTACAAGAGCTAAGTCCAAGGGTGAGAAGGGGAGAAGATCCTCACCTGCACAACTGGACTACTGGGTCCATGTACGACCAGGTTACTTGGCCTTACATAGGAGTCTGGACAATTCATCTGTTTCAACAGGTGGAAAGGCAGAAACTGCGAATACAGACATAAATTGATTAGTAGATTTGTTGGTGGGAAAAATAAGTTCTCAACTAATTACTTTTCCATTTAGTGAAATAAATAAAGGTATCAACAATGAATGAGTGGAGTAGGCGTTTAATATTATATTTGAGGACAAAGGAAACAGTGTTTTTCATAAAGCAGTCTCAGAGAATAAGAAGGTGAATTGGCTAGACAAATGTTGGAGATCCCACTTAAGATCTGTGGTCATAAATTTAAGATGAGAGCATTCTGTATGACTGTGCGTTTAGCTGCAGCAGAGCGGGAGCAGAGCAGCTGGAGAATTGGACTTAAACGTGGTTGGCGTTTCGCCACTGAGTACAACAGGGGGACAGAAGGGCGAGAAGCTGAGATTAGACGGAAAGGAGTGATTATGATTATTAACAATGGAACCCAAGCTAGGTAAAAAGAGGTATGAGTATGTAGAGTGGGTGATGAACTGAAAAAGTTGGTGAGGTCAATGAATCGAGAGTCCCTGTGGGCTCAAAGAATTGTTAAAATCTTAGTGTTTGAAGCACTGAGCTGAAAGGATAGTAAGTGGTCCTTTCTAGAGAGTAGGATGCTTGCTTTTAGGAGCGCTACAGACTGAATATTTGTTTCCCCTCAAAATTCATATGCTGAAATCGGAACTCCCAATGTGATTGTATTAGGAGGTGGAGACTTTGGGAAGGAATTAGGTCATGAAGATGGAGCCCTCAGGAATGCGATGAGTGTTCTTATAAGAAGAGACTCCAGAGAGAGAATTTTTCTCTCAGCCATGTGAGGATACAAGAGAAAGATGACTGTCTGCAAACCAGAAAGAGTGCCTTCACCAAACACCGGATCTACTGGTGCCTTGATCGTGGACTTCCCAGCCTCCAGACTGTGAGAAATAAATGTTTTGTGTTTAAGCCACCCAGTCTATGGTATTCTGTTATAGAAGCCTGACCTGATTAAACAGGGAATGGGTGATGGTGGTGGTTGTTTTCGTTGTTTGGCAATGAGAAGTTCTATGGAAGTAGGTTGCCAGGGTGGAGTAAAGACAAGATCACAGGCGGGAAGGAGGTCAGGGAGGAACCGAAATTTCAGGGTTTGGGATGAAACAGTCAGGTGGAAACAGAAATGACCAAGAATGGTGACAGTTCATTGAGTCACGTGCAGTCATCTGAAAAGAAGTAAGGGATGTGTTAAAATCTGCAGTGAATAAAGAAAAGTGACCAGAAGGATCGTGGATGCCTGTAGTGTGGAGTGCAGGTTGATAAACCGATATAATTCTTCAAAAGAAGGTTGATAAACCAATATAATTCTTCAAAAGAAGAGAAATATTTTAGGCAAGGAGGTAAGAACGATTGTTAGGAAACAACAGAAAGGAGTAAAAGGGCAACTATCCCACTTTCAGGTCCAGTGGTTTTCAAGATGAAGGTGGAAGCAGCCATCACTTGAGAAGGCTTGTGTGATGCTCTGTTCTTAGGGAAGTACAAGATTTTGGTTAGAGCAAGGTGGCTGGAGCCTTCAGAGAAGGAATTTGAGGATGGAGGGGACTTTGCTGATGACAATGAAAAGTTTCAGAGGGCATAGTGGAAGGATTTGAGGGTTAAGGAGGGGTGGAATTTGGGTTAGATTATTGGATGTACAGTGACAGCAAGGGTCTAGGCAATGCAGGAAGATTTTAAGGGCTTAGACTTCTTGTGATGATTTCAGTGCGGAAGTATGTCATAAAAGGTATTTGGTAGGGAATTTGGTTCCTACTTTTTCAGTCTGATCTCAAGCATACTTCCCTGAAATCCTCTACCTATTCAATTTACCATCTGCCACACACTGATATACCTATTGCTCCAACCTGATCCTTCTACACAATATGGCTTTATCACTATTCTCTCCTGCTTCCTCTAGAAAATTTCCCCATATTCTTACCAAGTCAGGATTCATCCCTTCACATACCTCTATAATTGTCTAACGTAGTCTGCCACTTACCTATTCATTTATGTATAATATTTCTCTCACAATAGATTATGAGCTCCTGAACTGCAAATACAGGGTGGCTCCTATTCTCCATAGTACCCAGAACTGTTGTCAAAGGTCAACAGAAATGTAATTAATTAAATTCTCCCCTTTATTCACCCTGAGGCCTCCAGACTTCAGCACTATATCTATGACAGTGATAAATAACCTATGGAAGACCCATGTAGAGGTAGTCCTGCTGCCTCTACCTCATTCTCCTCAATCCCAAACAAGTCTGGCCAGTGCCTTTTGGGGTTAGACAGCATAGAGCAGTGAAGAGTTATTTTTGATTTGTAAAGCATGGAAATACCCACACGAGATGCAAAAATAAAATACTGCCCAAGTTGGGCTGGAAATTGGAAAACCTTAGCATTTACATGGTCTTGTTTCAATATAAAAATACAACTATGGAGTATGGAAGCTAAAAGGCTCTGGTCTCATAGTAATGATTAGGGCCAAGAGTAACTTAATTTCACAAAGTTATTTTGTTTACCAGTTTTAAATATACACATGCACACACATGTATGCTTATAAAAACTAATTTTTTATGTAATTAAAACTACTTAAGGACATTTTAAATCAATTAACTGTATCTGTTGTTATTACAACAGGTGATCAATAGGTATAAATGTTCTGTTATAATGCAATTTAATAGTATTCGTGTAATTTATGTGTACTGTAAATGAGAATATGATTTCACAATTTTAAAACTTTTTTCCCACATAAGCATATTCTATTCTAACTTTGCTGAAAAGATTTATTTTAAGATGTACCCATTTTATTTTTAAAAGCGTCCTTGTATTTTGTGTTTCGTTTTCTGCTTAGTGATATTTAATCATCTTATTATAAACCTTTTATGTGATTTGTATGCATATTACTACTTTTCAAAGTTGATGAGCTGTTCTCACTTTCTTTCAAACACACATAATAGTTTGATTTTAAAATTCCCAAATGTTATAAATAATTATTTCCAAAAAAGTTCTCTGTGAAATTAATTTTTTTCTGTGGAAAACAGATGAATTTTAGCTTATTTAAGCTTTTCAACGATTGTCAGTTAATTGCTGTGAATACTGTAATAGAGTACTACAAAGACTTTGAGGGTGGCACTGAGAGTCAATGTATTCAGGTAATTTTATGGGTTCTGGGTGGAGAATTAAGTTATAGTTAAAATACATTGCTTTAAAAGTCATATACTAGGCTAAGAATGTATAAGCTTTCAGAGTGTCGTCTCTCTGGAGTTGGGCTGCCTCAGTTCAAATCCCAGCTCTACCACTTCCTAGAAGTGTGACCTTCAGTGAGTTACTTCAGCTGTCTATGGCAGACATTATTGTTCATTATACAAAATGCATTCTCTCCCTATTCTCCTCTGCCTTTTCTGGCTGACAGAGCCTTCACACCCCTATAGAGACCCAAAATACCAGTGCTTCTTGTGGCTTCCCTTGAAGTTAGGTACTGGCCTGTGATCCAATCCTATCCAATGGGATATAAAGAAAGCCTGCCAGAGATATCCTAGGACAGGTTTCCCTCCGTTAAATGGAGAATAGGAGGCAATGCAATGCAGTTCTTCTTTGGCCAAATATTGTTCTGTCTCTGATGCCTGAAGCTGTGGCAGCCATCTTGTGAACTATGAAAGGATAAGCCAAAGAGCCAACCTGAGAGGAACAAAGGAGAAAGAGCCTGGATCCTTGACAGCATCACTGAGCCACTGGGCAAGTCCAGGAGCTTTTTATCAGAGTTCCTGTTATGTTCGATTTTAAAATTTTCTCATTATTTAATCCATATTTTATAGGGCATTAGGCCATTCTGTTACATGCACATAAGAATATCTTAGTACTCTCCAGTTCAATACTAGATAGATACAATGGTAGCAGATACCCTTGTCTTGTTTTTTATTTCAAGGGAAGGCTTTCAACATTTCACCATCATCAAGTTTGATGATATCTATAGGGGTTTTTAGAAACCCTTTATCAGTAAACCATTCCTAGTTTTCTAAAAGCATTTTTAAAATTATAAATGGAGGTTAAATTTTTCTGCATCTATTGAAATGATCATATGTTTCTCCTTTACTTTGTTAATGTGACAAATCATATTAATTCATTTGTAGATTGTATCTAACCTAGAATTTTTGGAAACCCAACTTGTTTATGACATAATTAAGCTATTATCTACTTTGGATATTATTGTTGAATTTGATTTGCTATGTTCATCCATGTTTATAAATAAGATTGACCTTTAATTTTCCTTTCTCATAATGTCCTTGTCAGATTTTTGGATTGAAGATATGCTAGCTTGTTAAAACAAGTTCATAAAAGTCTTTTTGCTGGAAGAGTTTTGCAAGAGAGGAAATATTTCTTTCTTAAATGTATTTTAGAAATTGCCAATTATACTATGTGGGCTTGGAGCTTTCTTTGTAGGAAAAATTTTAATTTCAAATTAATTTTTTTAATAACTGTAAGAATATCCAGATTTTCTGTTTCTTTTTGGGTTAGTATTGGACCAAATATATTTTTCAAGAATGTATCTATTTCACCTTATTTATTACAATACTGGTATAAAATTATTTTTAACATCCTTTTACTATCTTTTTAATATGTGCATGATTTGTAAAAATGTGCTCTTTTTATTCTTAATATATTATTCGTGTCTTCTACATTTTTTTCTTAATCAGTCTTATTGCTTTCTATTTCATTAGTTTCTGCTTTTATATTCATTATTTCCTGCTATTTGCTTTCTTTGAATTTATTTTGCTATTCTTTTTCTAACTCCTTGAGATATATACTTAGATCATTAATTTCAGACTTTTTTCAAATATTTGCCTTTAAGGCAGCGTATTTTCTAAGCACTGCTTTTACTACGTTTTAAATTTGTATTATTTTCATTCTCAATTAATTAAAAATATTTTCTAATTTCCAGTGTAATTTCTTCTTTGACATATGGATTATTTACAAGTGTATTTTTCATTGCCTAATATGTTGAGATTTTCAAGTTATCTTTTTATCATTTTTTTTAGCTTACTTATATTTTGGTGTGAAAACATCATTAGAAATTTGTTGACACTTTGTTTATGGCCCAGTATATGTTCAATCTTTGTAAATATTCTGTACACAATTAAAAAGTAATGTACATTCTGCAGTTGTTGGGCAGAGTGGTACATCTATTTCCATTATGTCTAGATTGTTAATTGTGTTGTTCAATTCTTCTGTATCCTTGCTTTGTTTAGTTTTATGTTTGGTTTGCTTTTTTATAACACTCATTATAATTGTGGCTTTGTCCTTTTTTCCTTGCTGTTTTGTCAATTTTTTTCTTTGTATATTTTGAGGTTACATTATTAATTTCATACGCTTTTACAGTTGTTTTATCTTCCTATAAAAATGAGCCTTTTCTACCCTTTTACCTGGCATACATGCTTTAGATGAATCTCTTATAAAGATATATGGTTGTATGTTTTAATCCAGTCTGACAACCTTTGTCTTTTAATTAGGGTATTTAATCCATTACTATTTAATGTAAACATTGGTTTACTTGAATAAAAATATGCCATTTTACTAAGTTTTTAAAATTTATCTCTTCTGTGTTCCTTCTTCTCTCCTTTCTTCCATTATTTTGGATCAATTGTTTTTTATTATTTCATAGTTTTCCTCAGTTAGCTTGGAAATTTGTTGTACTATCTTTTATCATTCTTTAGTGATTATTCAGAGATTTCAACATGCATACTTAACTTATCAAAGTCTAATCTTAGTTGATGCTTTTACTCCGTTCTGAGACAATGAAATGATCTTGGAATACTTTAACACCATTAACTCTGTTCCCAATTTATATGCTATCATTGTCATATGTTTCAAGTCTCTATATATTTAAAGTACGTAAGTCGTGATAACTGTTGTTTTATACAGCTGATATTTATTTACATTTACCCCAAATTTTACCATTTCTATTATTCTTTTTCCCTTCCTTAATCTCTTTCTATTTACCATCATTTCCTTCCTCCTGAAGAAAGTTTCAGGTTTCATATACTATGGATCTGCTGGTAATGAGTTTTCTCCATTCTTTAAATTTTATCTTTACTCTGGAAGGATATTTTAATTGGGTACATAATTCTAGATTGGCATATTAGAGGTTTCATACAATTGCCTTCTGGCTTTCACTGCTACAATTGAGAGATCAACTCTCAGACAGTTATTACTTTAATGGTAATCTCTTTTTACCCTGGTGTTTTTCTTCTTTTTAATTGTTTATTTTTTTCAATTTTACTATGATGTATCCAGTTGTGGATCTCATTTTATTTATCCTGAATGCAGTTATATAGTTTCTTTTAAAAAAAAAAAAAAGTTCTTTATTTACTTATTTATTTGGCTGCTCCAGGTCTTAGTTGCAACATGCGAGATCTTCGTTGCCACATGCGGGCTCTTAGTTGCAGCACATGAGATCTAGTTCCCTGACCAGGGATCGAACCCAGGCCCCCTGCATTGGGTGCACAAAGTCTTAACCACTGGACCACCAGGGAAGTCCCTATATAGTTTCTTAAACTTGTGATTTGTTGTCTTTCAGCAATTTTTGGAAAAAGCCATTATCTCTTCAAATATTGTTTCTGTCCATTTTCTTTGTTATCTCTTTCTGGTACTGCAACTAAATATAGATTAGATATTCTTATGTGATAATCTATTAGAATTCTTACATTCTTTCCTTATGTTTCTTTTCTCCTTTCTCTTTTGCCTCATATTTTGCCTTATTTCTCCATCTGAAGTTTGGATATTTTCTTCTGAACTCTTTTTTCAGTTCACCAATTCTCTCTTCATTTGTGTCTAATATACGTTTTAATCAATCCATTAATTTCTTAACTTTGATTGCTGTGTTTTTTGCTTATAAAATTTATATTTGGATAAGGATATTTTGTAGGTGTCAAATGTGCCATGTCATTTTTTTTTGTAGTTTCTAGCTCTCAACTGAATTTTTTAAATTTTATTTTTTATCTCCTTGAACTTGGCGACCAAGTTATTTTAAAACCAGTGTCTTATTAATTTAATATCTGAAGCTTCTGGGGTTCTGGGTTTTTTGTCTGTTGTTTCTACTGATTCTCTTTATGCTAACTAGTCTCCTTATGTGTCGTGTTATCTTTCATTGTGTACCACACATTGTATATAAAAATTTGTTTGTGAAAGGATAAAGTTACCTTTCTCCAGAGAGGACTTTCCATTTGCTTTTGCCAGGCACCTAAGGATTTTAGCAATCCAGAATTACCTTTAATCAACTTCAAGAATTGCGATTTTCTAGGACAGATAGATGTGAGGACTAGATTGCTTGTAGTTCAACTTTGTTAGTAAAGTGTATATCCCTTCAGGGTCCCAAGCCAAAGTGTTCACCTAAACCCTCAACCTTAACAGGTCCTTGACTCCAACTTTTGTTGCCCTAGCCCTGTGAACCAATCAGAAGCACTCCTCTCAGCCATCTTTTGCAAACTTTCAAGTTCCAACAGGGAAATGTTCCCCTCTTCCTGTACACCCTTTCCTCAGATACTAAACTCACATTTCTCTGTTTCTGTGTTCTTCTGGATTGGGGGCTTTAATTATTCACTCATCAGCAGTCTGGTATGTTCAAGCAAATGTTTTGGGGGTTCCCCCCACCTTTTCTAGTTGTCTGAGATAAGTCTAAATTGCCTTATCTTCCATTTCCTAAAGCCACTGATACGTTTTCTGGGCTTTGATCTCCTCAGTTATAAAATGAGGAGAACAATTACATCTCTATCTTATAAGTGAAAGAATTAAATAAAGTTGTATAGGTAAAGTGCTTAGCAAAGTACTTACACGTAATAAGAACTCAGTAAATGCTAGCAATACTACTACTAATAAAATAAGCATAATATTATCCCGATTAATAATATATTTAGGAAATGTGTTTCTTTTTAGCTGTGATCAGTCCAAAACCAAACTATTAAGGCAAACAGAACTTTAAAGAAATGCTTTGTACTGACCAAACCAGCTAAAAACCCAAGTCCCCAACATGCTCCCCAGATGTCTGGCAGCGTTCAATTCAAAGTCTTATGCCAATAATTCTATATAGTTTGCCAATCAATGATTTTACCGTAGACCAGAAGGAGAATTTATCCAAATCATAAACACTCACAGGTTCCAACGATACTTAGTGATCAAAAACACATACCCAAAAGGAAAATTGCTGAGCCTAAAAATTCCATCTGGGTTAAGCTGTCTCTTTTCCTTTGTGACCTTTTTTTTAAAATAGTTTAGTAAGTTTCTGCTAATCATATCAGAATCTCCATCTAAAAAAAAATTTTTCCTGTACTTCAGTCAGGTGTATCCATTAGGATTATTTCAGTTGTATGTAACAGAGAAACCTAATACTGCTCAGGACTGGAAGCACAGCTCCATAAAGTTATCCAAGGCTCAGGATCCTTCCAGTTTACAATTCTGCCATCTTAGGATGTGATTCTAATCCTCAAGGTCTGTATGGCTGCTAGAGCTCCAACATCACATGTATATTCCAGGCAGTTGGATTTAGGGGTGAGCACAGGGGCTAGAGGGAGAGAACGCCTTCCTCTTAGAAGGACTTCTTGGAGGATCCACACAATACTTCTATTTACCTTTTACTGGCTGGAGCATAGTCACATCATCACACCTAGACACAGAAGACTGGGAAATGTAGTTCTTTACCTATGCATAAGTGCGTTCATTCACTGAAGAGAAAGGAATGAATCAACGTTAGGAGTTAACAGTCTGTGCCTCAAAATGGACTAAGAAAGGGAATTGTGATGAATTTCCTGAAAGACTAAATTAATCTGTTGTGAAAAGGTAATATTTTCCAGGTTACTTTAATCCCTAGTGCAACCAAGAGCTGGGTGTGGGCATGGTGAGGAAAGGAATCAACTATTGAGAACTTGGGTTAGAGAAAAAAAATATTTGAAAAAAAAGACTAAAAATTTATAGGCAAAAAGAAAGAGGTAAAGAATGAATTTCTGGACATTTTTATATAATTTAGAAAACTTGTAAATTAAATGTCAAGGTGGAATATTTCTGTACTATACCATTGGATGTGCAGGAATTTAAATCAGAACACCCCTAAAAGTGTGTCTGTCACTTTCATGATTAATACTCTCAGAAGAGGTCCTTAAACACTTTATTCTACCTCTTAATTAAAACATGACAATTTGATTTCTCACTCATGAAGTATTTTCTCCAGGCCATGTCCAAAACAGCCCCTTGGCTGGCTGGGTTTGTGAGGAATTATGCACAGCACCTGCTTCTGCTGAATTACATGGGACTCCAGCAGATTTTACCCAGTGATGTCAAAGGAAAATACAAGTTATTTTTCAAAGTAGGTTAGCATCAATATTTCCAAATAACTACTTGGTTTGGGGACCATCTCTTCACTTAAACTGTTTTCTGGGAATTCCTATTTTTGGTAAGCTCTCCTCCTGAGCGTCCAATTATAATACATATTTATTCTGTTAATTTTCCAGTGACTATTGTAAAATACGTTAGTGTTGATCATTGGATCTAAATTCTAAGTGCTGTCATGTTTTAAAATACAAATCTCCATTGTACAATGCCCCTTGCCTTCCTTTTCCTTCAAGGCATTCTTACCTCTGGCCTGGGCTTTAAAATATTATAGCTTATTATAATCTGTCTTTGATGCTGGAAACGAAAGTTAAGAAAAACCATTTAATTCAACAACAACAAAAAATTCTTGGAGGAAAATTTGTACTTCTGTCTTAGTTTGTTTAGAAGCAAATGAAAGTTTAGCTTTAAGGAGGGAAGAGAGATAGGTCAAACTGTTCCTTTAGCTTGCTTGCCAGATGATGCTAACACGTCATTGTCTTTTCTCACTCAGGCATAAATGCCTGAAAACTCCTTTTTCTTCTGCTTACCATTGCCTTAACCGGTAATACTCTTCTCAGACAGCAAGATACCTGAATGTCTAAACATTTATCTATACTAATACAGGCTCATTTCATGTGAAAGCCTGCCAGGGAGGAACTAGGCTGTCAGCTTCATCCCATCAAAAAGACTTTCAGTCCCCAGGGCTGATGGCAGGTTCCAATTGTTAAGTCATTCTTGCTTGAACTGAATTTTAAAGTCAGGCTCCGACTGTTAAAGAATGGAGCTCAAAGAGGGTATTTAGCCAGAAATGTTGCAATTCTAAATATAATTCTCCTGGCTATGGATTTTGTTCTTGTCGTCATTATTTTTTAAATTTGGGTACTGAGCGAAACTCCAGGGCAACAAATAATGTGTAAGGGCAACCAATACTGCATAATAGTTCTTGTTTTGGTACATTTGCTTTGTAGTGATTTATTAAGGGAGACTGAAAAAGCCTGATTAAAATGCATAAACAGCGCTGAACAGTAAACAACCATGTCTAAGGATGAAAAAATGGGACCCACATGCTGTGCATGGAAATTGCCCTTAACAACATGGCCTATTGTTGAACAGATAGGAAGCCAAAGGTTGCTTGTAATCAAATTTGAAGTTTCCCATCACTTATAAAAGCAACACTTCCTTGTGCAAACATTTCAATTTGTTGTAGTTAAAAACTGCTTCCTGACTTAATCCTTATAGAAACCAGGAGTTCTTTTGACTGTCAGGTAGATAGAAAAATGTAGACAGAGAGCCCACTAGACTCAAAAAGACTAAGTGAAACCAAGTTTTTGTGTTGAGGGAGAAATAAAAACTAAAGACTCAACAGGAGCAAATTAAATCAGCAGTAGAACTCAAGATAATATTTTTGGTATTTCTTTTAACCAAGGAAAAAAGAATTTGATGAGTTCACTAGGTGCTCAAATCTCTTCTATTTTCTCATTTAAAAATAAGACAAATTGTAAAGAAAAAAAAAATTTTTTTAAACTGTCTCACTACAGCCTGAATCGAGCATATGGAAAAAGACTCAAAGAGAAAAGATCATTAATAATATGACAAGACTTATCTGATGGGCTGAATTACATACGTACAAATACTTATTACATAATAATAATTCCTAAAATTTATGATTTGAAGAATATCCATTGCTAATTGAAGAGACAAAAAAATTAACTGCTAAACTTTTAAGCCATATTTATTCTTCCACTGTATGGATATAGTAGAGAAGAAAGAATAATAAGTTCAGGAAATTTAAATAATTTCTTTAAATTATAATACAAATTTAATAATATTTGTATTATGATCTGTAGTATCTTAGTTAACATGAAGAGCATTTTTAAACGTTTTAATACCTTTTCCAAAGACATATAAAGAATGAACAAAAAAGTCGTCACCTTCCAGTCTCCAATATCCTTGTAGCACAATTAAAAAAACAATTCTCAAATCTCTTATTGTTAAGCAATCAGGTCTTTTTCATTTTCCAGTACTAACACTGTAATGAACATCCTTATACGATAATCTTTGTATACATTTCTAATTATTTCTTTGGCACAAATTCCCTCACATATAATTTAGAAATTGTGGAGCACAAAAATTTCACTTACTGAAAAATGGCCTTCCAGAAAAGTCTTACCAGTTTTCATCCTACCAGTAGTACATAAGACTATATCAAAACCATTTAGTGTTATTTCTTCTTAATCTTTACCAAATTAATAAGTGAAAATGGCATCTTTTAATGGCATCTTAATACAGTGCTAAGAAATCTTGTGTCCAATAATTGTTAATGAGTTTTAGTTATAATTATGGGTATTGATATGTTTTATCTCTTGTTACAGATATAAAGGTGGTCAATACAAAAACTCAAATTAAGGTAGCATTACCGTTGCTCTGAAGGAAGATACATGCTGAATTGTAAAATAAAATTAATGCTTCTATAAAGAACCTGAAATCACAAATTTATGGAGGGAAGATGTTCTTGGAAAGTAACCTATCCATGCCTCTCCCATTCCCTGTAACCATCACAAGCACTTCCCTTTACTTGGGAACAGAGCAGTGAGTCCAGAGAGGTCCAGGAATATTTGTTATCCCAGGAACTGGCCTGTGGACCACTTAGATGTGTAGGGGAACATTGCAGCCTGTGATCCACAGAGCTGCCAGCTACAGGGAGAGAAATGCTGGTCTGGGCCAAGTGTGACCTCAGAGGCCAGGATCAACAACAGAAGGGGCATTGAAGGGGCTCTTACCCCACTTCAAAAACCAGAAAGTAGGCTTTTCAGTACATTAAAGAGAGACTGGGTACTTTTTACTAAAATCATAATTCCTCATTCGACGATAACCGCAATCATCCTGCTAAACTAACTCCCTGCCTCTAAACTCTTGCCCCACCAAACCATTATTGCTATAGATTTCTTATCCGGAAACACAGGATGGATTATGCTCTTCGCAGTTTAGAGTAAATACTTAGGCTTCCTACACCTCCACACTCTTGCCATGAAAGAAAAATCTTAACTGTTAGCATAAGTTTGAGAGCCTTCTTCATTCAGCCCTACCCTACGTTTTTCAACATCAACTCCATCTCATTTCTCTGTACATTCTGCGCTATAGACACTGGTCCGTTCGCCACTTCTCAAACATGCACTATGACTATTCATTCCTCCAAGCTTTCGCTCATATTTACTCTTCCCTGAGCCTGGAATACCCCTCCTCCCTTCTCTGTTCACAAAATCCTATACAGACTCTTTCTATCAAAGTTAATCATTCCTCCCTCTGAAGTCTTAATGCACTCTGTTTGGCACATTTCCTTCTGCCTTGTAATATTGATGGTTATTCACACCCCTGCTTTCCCCCTTAGATTATAAGCATAGGAGAAACGGTCATCATATTTTACTCATGTTTGATTTCCCCAAAGCCTACCTTGCACAATAAATACTTCATAAAAAGGAAGTGCCTGCTCAGTAATTGTTTCGTGAATTGAATTGGATCTTTTAATTACCAGTTTTAGTTGCTTTCTATATAAATATGACAAGTTTATGAGAAAAAGACACTCCCCATTAGTTCCAAAGTAGAGTTGCCAGGTAAAATGAGAACACTCAGTTAAATGTGAATTTGAATTTACAATTCACATTTAACTGAAGGTCCTATATTTTTATTTGCTACATCTGGCATCCCCAATCCAAAGACATGCCAGTTTCACCACTGCCAGGGTTAACTTCTGGGCAATAGTGAATTAGTGTGGGCATAAATCTGTTTGTATCTAACTCTACTGTAGCAACATGTATATAGCCACCATGAATCCCCTTCATGTAAGGGGAAGGTAATGTTTGGGGAGAAAAAAGAGCAGAAGAACAAAGGTAGTCATTTATAATTTGATCCTTATCATCTCACAATGATAGTGGCTATTTGAGGAACCCAGGAGAATAATTTCATGTATTAATATAAATTCTTGAAATAGCTAGTTGTTCTGATCAACAAGATAGCCAAGGTAAACATGTGAGGTCTTTGAGACATTCTGCTTTCTTATCCTCACCCAGGGCATTTCTTCATGCTGCCCTTGGTCTCTTTCATTGTCTCTGTAGCATCCCAACCACAATGGGGTCATTGTATGGGCACTGCTTGTGCCAACCTTTCATGCTCGGCCCTGAGGGGCCATGTTTACCTCAAGTTATTTGATAACATCCTCTCACCTTATCCCTCTCCCACACTTTTCACCCCACCTCTTCTCTTTTCTAGTTTCCTAGGCAACAGTTCGTTAGTCTAATAATAAACCAATGCTTGCCATTGTACAATGAGATCAATAGAACCGTCAGGATTCTCCTTTGCTCCCAGATAACATCTGCAGTTTAACACTAACCTTCTGGGGACAATTTCTGGCTCTCCTTAAATTCTCTGATCAAAGAGGGTTGGAATTTCCTGTAGGGGTGGGCGATGTCCTCTGTGAGGAAATTATTTTTTGGAGAGAGAAACCTTGCCGTATCCTTCAAATCAAATTATGTGAGCAGCTGTCTGCTGATGAGTGAAGCAGAATTTCTTATTTGCCGAAGTGTAACTAGTATGTTCAGACCTCACCATTCCGACTACAAAGTAATTTCCCATTTATCCACATCACACCTAAGTTGAGCTCCCAGTTGCCCATAAGGAACTTATTGCTCCTCAGAAGTGTGCTGTCATCACCATCCTATAGGCCATTAGAGAAGAAACCCTTATGATCTTCAAGCCTGGCCACTGTCCAATCTCTGTTCCTCTACTTCTGCAGAAGAAAGCTCCCAGGAGCCCACGGCTTCACCGGAAAAACACTCCTACAGAACCCCAGACACATTTAAAGTAATACAAATTGTTTAATTGCAGAGAATAAGTTTCTGGCCGTGCAATACACTGAAAAGTAACTGTCATCAGGATAAAAGCCAGTGACTTTGGCCGCTTTAGCAACTGCAATCTAGTCAATCACACAAACTATTAAAAGATATGTGAAGGACCCTGTAGGGAAATTGTGACTGCTGAATTAAGCAGAACAAAGGCCACACTCGGATTTTCAGCGTGACTTCTGTTGGAAGAGTGAACAGCCTTCTACGTGTCAGCATATTTTTCCACACTTTAAAGCTGTGAAGGCCAAGACGTAAGTAGTGTACTCCTCAGGACTCTGTTTGCTGGTATCTGAAACCAATCGTAGCTAGCTTTTAAAAAACAAAAATAAAGGGGATGTATTACAGAGGGAGGTAATGATTCAAGGGACTTCAGGAGAATTCAAGGGAATTCTCAGAATTCAAGGGAAGACGGGGCTAATGGGTACTGAAAATAGGAATCTCAGGATTTCGAGAATCTCAGCTCTCCTTCTCTCTGTGTGTTGTTTCATTCATTTTTCTCTTTTGTCATTAGTTTCCTCTGCTCCCTTAATCTTCATGGCAGAATATGGCTTCCCACCATGTTGTGGTCAGCACCATAAAGAAAATAAAAGCTTTTATTGAAGGATAGGGCCATAGTTCTCAGCATGGCCACCAGGGGCCCAGCCTCAGTGGAATGGGAGGAAAGTAAAGCAGTCATTGTAAGCTGGGCAGACACTACACAAGGGATAGACTCAAAGCAGACACAGCTACCATTTTCCCTAGTTTCCTGTGACAAACTTGGAAGAAGGAATGGCAGAAAAGTTGGATATCTGGTTATATGCTGATGTTAGACTTGTGATAAAAGAAATTCAGAGTGATAAAAAATTGTAATTCACAAAATGCCATGTACTTAGTAAATATCAAAAACTCCTATCCCATAAGCCTAACTGTTCATTTATTTGTCTTCTTTAATTGCTAAGCAGGACATCTCTTAGAAATAAAACTTAGTTGAATTGGTTTAAAATAACATCATTCTGTTTGGGCTTATAAAGGTTTTTTGCTCTAAAATTATTCATGATTCACCATTGGCAGAGTTCAGACCTCCTGCCTGAGTAAGTTTCCTCAGTGCAACCAGATTTCATTTCATATACTCTCAAAAGAAATGAAAAGTAATCTGACAAAAAATAACCTTTGAATGTCATCCAGCTTTGTGAGGACTAACAGATAGGAATGAAGCCCTACTCAGTGCTACCTTCATTTTTACTCTTTTCTTTGATGCCCCTTTAACGCAACGGTCATACTTTCCAGTCACCTCTTACAGTCATTTCCAAGGCATTTTTGTTCACCCTTATCATTAAAAAAATTAGTAAATTCTTCCAATTTAAGTTTATTTACTAAAATATTATGTACATAATATTATATAATAATAAATAATGAAACCTTTAAAATGCGATCAATACTAAATGTAAGTGGAAGTTATATTTTCTTCCCATACACCAGTGATCACCTTGTGCAGTGGTCTACTGTCACAGGACCGTCAGTTAGTCTGAGCTGAATTGTTCTTAGTGCATCAGTTTGAGTGTCCTAAAGAGCAGTCCTGAACTTAAGTATAAGGTGTTCTTGATAATCATATCTTAAAGTGAATTCTCCAAGGCTCAACTTTCCATTGTGTAAGTGCCATGAAAAATTATCTGTAGTGCCAAAGAACACAGAATGAGTATAAAAGTGAGCAGAATCAAACAAGCAAAGCGAATTTTCTACAAAATGAAAAATTTAGAAAAGACGTGCTGGCCCAGCTGGGCTTGACAGTAAGGCTACACACACTGAAGCAGTTAGAACAGGGCTTCAATCTATGATTGACTGAAACACACAAAACCTAGCAGGGAAGAAGGGAAGCCAGTTGGATAATGCTGCTCTCCAATGATCAAATTCTCTTGCTTTTTCTCTGCATTCATTCCTTTTGTCTTCTCTGCAAATACTGAGACCCTGAGGTGATATTGACCCTGGCAGAATGTTTCAGGCCAAAAGAAATCATAAGATATAGTAACATATAATAAACGAGCAGTCTTATTCTTGAGTAAAACCTCTCTCACAAAAAAGAACAACCAAAATTTAACAATAAACTGAAAATAATATTTATTAAGATAATGGCAGGTAAAGGATTCATATCTCTGATCTATAATAAATGCATATAAATTAATGAGAATAGTAAGGCCTTCCACCAAATAAATCAGGAAAGGCTAGTCACAAAAGAATAAATGATAGATTGGCAAATATGTGGGGAAATGTTGAATTTTTATTTATTTTATTATTTTTTTTTTATTTTGCGGTACGTGGGCCTCTCACTGTTGTGGCCTCTCCCGTTGCGGAGCACAGGCTCCGGACGCGCAGCCTCAGTGGCCATGGCTCACGGGCCCAGCTGCTCCACGGCATGTGGGATCTTCCCAGACCGGGGCACGAACCCGTGTCCCCTGCATTGGCAGGCGGACTCTCAACCACTGCGCCACCAGAGAAGCCCTGAATTTTTATTTTTTTAAAAGTCATCTTATTTGTTAAATACTTATTTTTTTTTAAGTATTTAAACAAAATATTATTTACTAAATTAGCAAAGATTTTAAACTGTCATAAAGGTACTGGCCAAAGTGGTGAAATGAGCACTTGAATTCATCACAGGTAGAAGTACATATTAACCTTACACTTTGGAAACCAGTTTTTCAAAACAGAGCAAAAGCCATAAGATATCTATTTCCTTTGATCTAGTAACTCCTTCTCTATTCATTTATCTTAGGGTAATCAAAAACCAAGATATAGAGACCAGCATGTTTACTGATACATTATATAAAGCATTGGAAAAATTTAAAACAGCAGATTATTAGACAATATGAAAGTAGATAAGCAAATTATGATATATCTGCATGATACGTCATTGTTCAGCTTTTAAATTTTTGTTTATTAGGGGAGTTTGGGGTATGCTGGATGCTTACGTTAAACTCATCAGTGAAACAGTAGGATATGCAGTTGTCCTAAGTAACGACAACAACCAAAGGCTCTAGGTAGAAATGGACAAAAACTCTATAAGTTATTTTTCTTGGTCAGTGGATCTATGAATGGTTTTAATTTCTTTCTATCATTTAGTTTCTATATTTATATGTCTTTTCAAATTTATATTCATGTAACAAATATTTATTAAGGGCCATGTTCCACATACTGTCCTCAGTGCTTGGGATAAAGCAATGACAAAAACAAGTTTTCCACTCTCAACAGGGTTGCCGAATTTAACAAATAAAAAATACAAGACATCCAATTAAAATTGAACTTCAGCTAAACAAAGAATAATTTTTAATATAAATATAGTATTTCATCTGGCAACTTTAACTCTCAAGGAATTTAATTTAGTTGGGGATAAATTTCTTATAAAGAGCATGAATTAATTTTTTAAATTTATTTTTTGTGGGAAAATAGACATAACATAAAAGTAACTTTTTAACCATTTTAAAGTGTACAATTCAGTGGTAGCAAGTTCATTCACAGTGTTGCACAACCATCACTGCTACCCAGTTCCAGAACTTCCTCATTGCCTCAGAGGGAAAATTCTGTACATATTAAGCATTCACTCCCCACACCCCACTCTCCAGAGTGCCTGAAAACCACTAATCTGCCTTCTGTCCCTATAGACTTGCCAGTTCTGGACATTTCATATAAATGGAATCACACAAGATGTGGCCTTTTGTGTCTGATGTCTTTTAGTTAGCATGATGTTTTCAAGGTTTATCCATATTGGAGCATGTGTCAATATGTCATTCCCTTTTTTAAAAAAAGACTTCTTTTTGGCTGTGTCGGGTCTTAGTTGCGGCACATGGGATCTTCGTTGAGGCATTTGGGATCTTTTATTGCAGTGCGTGGGCTTCTCTCTAGTTGTGGCGGCGGATTTTCTCTTCTCTAGTTGTGGCACGCAGGCCCCAGGGCACGTGGGCTCTGTAGTTGTGGCGTGTGGGTTCCAGAGTGCGTGGGCTCTGTAGTTTGTGGCAGGCAGGCTCTCAGTAGTTGTGGTGTGCAGGCTTAGTTGCCCCGTGGCATGTGGGATCTTAGTTCCCTGACCAGGGATCAAACCTGCGTCCCCTGCATTGTAAGGCGGATTCTTTACCACTGGGCTACCAGGGAAGTGCCTGTCATTCTTTTTTTTTTTTTTTTCTCGGTACGCGGGCCTCTCACTGTTGTGGCCTCTCCCGCCGCGAAGCACAGGCTCCAGACTCTCAGGCTCAGCGGCCATGGCTCACAGGCCCAGCCGCTCCATGGCATGTGGGATCCTCTCAGACGGGGGCACAAACCCGTGTCCCCTGCATCGGCAGGTGGACTCTCAATCACTGTGCCACCAGGGAAACCCCATGCCTGTCATTCTTTTTATGGCTGCATAATATTCCATTATATGTGCATACCACATTTTGTTTATCCATTCATCTGTTAATGGACAGATGGGTTGTTTCCACCTTTTGGCAATTGTAATGTATGCATTAATTTTATACTTTAAAAACATAAGTTTTATCTAAACTATAAAAACCATTAAGGGATAATGAAAATCTGTCTCAGAGCTTCCTCTATGTCAATGTTATATGTTTAAATAACTCTGAGTAAAGTAGAGGGCCAGGCAATATTCAAACAACACAGAATCATGTCTTAAGCAAAGTAAAATAAAATGTGGCAGATATAAAGAAGCATAAAATAAAGATTTTGTCATCAGGAAGCTTATACCAAATTCTGGGAAACGAAAGTCAAAAGTCCAGCATTTAATCAAAGCACGGCTGCACTGCCTCTCAGTCAGAAATAGCTGAGTTTAGATTACCAATTCAGGGCTGCTCCTAGAACAATAAGTAGAGCACATCACATCTGCCTGATTAAAAAGCTTACCAAAAAAAGATGAAAACGAAAAAAAATGTGCTTCCCAGGAAAAAGAAAGTGAGACCTTTATCCAAAGACAAATCACATTTTCCAACCATTAAAGCCACATAAGTTCAGAAATATTGGAGTCTCTCCTCCAGCACCTCCTCACAGCACATGTAAGATAACTAATTCCTATCCTCCCATTTTTAGTGAGTGGTCTTTTGTTTTAGGTCCTTTGAGGTTTTCAGACTTACATCAGTAAATTCTTCCTTCCAACAGCTGGGGGAAGCTGGCTTACAAAACCTTGTGCCGGCATCAGCAAAGCATCATGAAACGTGAGAGATGGAAACAGACATGGGGGCACCTTCGCATTTTTCTCTCCTTTGGCAGGAACCCAGGCAGCCAATGCCTGACCCAAAGCCAAAGGAGACACAGAGGGGTGATCTGAGTAAGATGGGGAGGTAAAGAGGAGTCAGAGATTCAGAATTCCTCAAGTGTCTTCTCTGGCTCAATGGGTTCATTCCCTCTTCCAGAACTTGCCAGACTTTTCTTCCTTTGCCCTCACTCAAATTACCTGGCTTGCCTTATCTTCTACCGCCCGTGGACTAAAATGTGTTTTCCTTTAAGACTCAATGCAAATCCTACCTTCTCCAAAGAAGCTTTTCAGATTGTCTTCCTTCCTGCAATAAAATCGATGTGATTTCTTCCTTCCTTGGACTTTATCTCGCCCTATGGATTACGGTTGCTGAATATTCTAGTTATTCGTGTTTTTGTGTTGGCACTTGCTTTCATACATACACCACCATCCAGCAGACGTCATACAGTCCCAAAAGGTTGTCTCCTCATGGTAGCAACTACAGTCCACTTGTTTCTAAACCCCGCCATCCTTTTGTTTACCCCGCCACACACCCATAACAGGTTGACCAGTGTCGTACACAGGTTTGATACTTTGGAAAAAGTATGAATGGATGAATGGTTAATTATTTTTAGGCTCTAATTTCAAGGGCAAAGTCTCTCCAAATAAAAAATACCTGAAGAGCAGAGTAGTGATATTTACCTACCCACTGCAAGCTACAAGTATTTGATTGAATCTCTGTATTATCTAGGTAGATGGAGCATCTTCCTTTTATTCTTAAAAGAATTTGTCTTTTAGAGTGTAAAAGAGAAAATTTAACTCGCTGTTCTCTGGATACCTCCTAAAGAGTACCTTTCCTTCATTTCCATTTTTTCCTTAACCATTATTTTCTACACTTAATTTCTCAATTTAATTTTCTACTTCAAATCATACAAGCTTTTCACTGTTACTATTTTGATGATTTGATAATTATTCCAAATATTCCAAATGGTCATGCACTAGAATAATTTCCATCTTTATGTGAAAAGTGGAAAAATAGCATGCTCTTATGAAGAAATTAACCAAAGCATTAATTTCTTTAACCAATGGTACCTGGCTATGTTGCTATTATTGTTGTGGATCATGCTGCTGATTTTCTTTGTTTGTTTGTTTGCGGTACGTGGGATCTTCCCGGACCGGGGCACGAACCCGTGTCCCCTGCATCGGCAAGCGGACTCTCAACCACTGCGCCACCAGGGAAGCCCTCTGCTGTTGATTTTTTATGTTGCTCCAATTGCAGTAGAGTTGTCAACACTTCACTTTATGAATTCATCCGTTCCTTCAACAAGTATTTATTGAGTAGGGTCTCTGAGATACTGAACTAAGTAAGTACAGTACTAGGCACTGGATCATTTTTCTCCTAACTCTTGACAGTGCTTATTCTCTTTTGCCAGCACAAGTTTCCCACCATCCCTGAAGGACTGGTGTCCTTCGGCATGTTGTTCTTGAATCTCCTCCTTCAGTTACTGGGGATGGCTAACATCTGGCACAGGTGCAATCACTGCCATCTCTGGAACCAATGATGATCCTAGTCATCATTCATGGCGCTCTTTCCCACCATATCTGAAGGTGACCTTAAATTGTTTCTCAACACAGCACCTCAGAAAGCTCTGTCATTTCGATGATATGCAATAGGAAATCGACTTCCTTTTCACCTCTCTCCTGAATTACTTCATCTGCTCCTATGACTTCCACTTTCACACCTATGAAGATGGTTCCCAGACTCTACCTGACATTTTTCCTGAGTTCGAGTTTCATGTTTCCAGTAACCTAAAGTCCTTCTTCACTTAGTGTTTCAAACTCAGCTTCTTCAAAACCAAACTTATTATATTCTCCATAAAACCTGCTCTTGGGAATTACTTGGGAATCATCCAGCCTAGAGATTTTAGGCTTATCTCTTTTTCTTATCCTCACTGCTCATTTCCATATGAGGTTGATCATTAAGTTACGTTAATTCTACTTCATAAATGTCTCTTAAATATGTGATTTCTTATCCTTTTCCACCTTCCTAGGTTAGACCATCAGGGATTGCCTACTGGATTCTTACAATAACATCTAGCCATGAATGAATTACTCTCTCCTCCAAATCATTTTCCTCCTTGTCATCAATTATCTTCCTAAAGCATGGATCTGACCATATGAGTGGTTTCCCTCATCTCCATCAATGGATCCTTAAAATCCTTCAACGTCATCAACAGAAATAGCCTTTCCTACTCTAGCCCCGAATTACTTTTCCAAGGACATTTCTCATCACTTCCCCAATTCCCAGCTTTTTGCTTCAGGCATTGAGTATAAGCTACTCCCTAAATACACCACGAACCTTCATACCTGTGTGTTTTTCCTCATGCTGTGCAATCTGCTTATAATGCCTTTCCCCCCACGAACTGCCTAGGGAAATTCTCCTTTTTCAAAACTTAGTTCTCCCCTTCTCCTTCTGTCCTTACCTCTCCCCTCCCCAGCCAAGCCTCCATCATTGGTGCATGTTGCTGTGTTGGGTGATGGTTAGTTGAGTCTGTCCCACCAGGCTGCTGAAACCTAGAGTAGTCTTATCCATTTTTGTACCTATAATATGAATAAGCTGAGTTTCTAACACATAGTAAAGGATTAGTGAATGTTCTAGGCATATGCCAAAGCAAAGCATACCCCATCTTCTGAGTCAGTTTCCTCTTTAAAGAGTAGCTGGTTGGTAAAAGAAGATGATTCGTTTGGTTTATATTTGAGTCTTAGCACGTGGTCTTAAATTGGAAATTGTTGAGTTGCCAATATTTTTTCCAAGTCTCTAGTGAAATTTTCTTGGGAAGTTATGCAGTGAGGTGATTCATCCAGACTTTGTAAAACAAAATTGTCCCTTCTTTTCCTTGTTTTAGAAACAAAAACAAAACCAATGCTTGATTGACATCAGTGGAAAAAACCCTTTTGTTTCCTATAATCCAGTGTTTTCATTAAGTAATTTGCAATGTGGGGGGGGGTGGAAAAGAGTCTTTGTAGGGGGTTCCAAAGGCATTCTGCCTAAGAAAATCTGATTAATTTGAATAGTGGATTTGGAGTCTCCAACCATACCTCATAAAAGCCATCCCTAGAGAATGGACTTCGCAGTAACAAGCTGCTTCTACTTCTGGATAGAAATCCCATTTCGTTCTGCCTACAAGCCCGTGGTAGACATTTCATGACAGTTTCAGACTGAAATATATTTTAAAGAGGGAAACCTGCTTATGGTAGTGGTTTGGCATAATAATACGATGTAATCAAATGTTGACATCTGTAATGACATAACTCTTTACTGTAAAATTAAAAATATTAGAAGGCATATCAGAGAGTTAATGCAACTAGACTGTAAAATTAAAGCTAAAGACCTGCACTGTGGATGGCAGGTCTCCCCTAAACCAATCTAATAATATTTTCCTGCATTATAAAACTGTGTTTAATAAGGCAAATGGTATTAATGAATTAAAATACAGTTTATGAGAGCATGAAGGCCTCCAGTCCACATATTGCTGTCAGCAGTTCACATTGGAATTCTTTCATGAACTGTGGGGTCCATTTTGCAATCCAAAATGTAAGTGGAAGCATTAAGAAATTGGATCAAGACAGAGAAAGATTCCCAAAAATTCCCACAAAGCTAGGATACCAGTAAGTGAATCTTTCCTACAAAGAAAAAACTGCCGGATTACAAATGAGTGCTCTCTTTAGTTAGCAGGCTAAATTAGTGTGCAGGCCTGGATAAAGGGAACAATGGACACCTTCTAACACCAGGCTGTGTGTCTGGTGAGCATCCCTCAGTGCAAATGTTAGTACTGTGTGAGTATTTATTGTGTTTCTATAAAGTCCTAATGAGCTCCTTGGGTGAGAGTGAAACCCTTTGCTTTTTCACACTGTGCTCAAGACCCCTAAACTTCATGGGGTCAAATCTAAAGAAAGGGTAATGGACCATGAGGTCCAGCTTAATAGACCTGATATTAACACAGCAGCAAGAATGTCACCAAATGCAAAGTTTAGGGCAAGCAATGAATGAAGTATTTGTTACACTTAAAGAATATACAAAGGTTATAACAGAGTAGCGACACTATATCAATGTCATCATTGCAGGACTTTGAAAATCTGCCATGTATGAAATAGCCCTGCAACACATCTTTAGGTTGGTTACAACACATGAATTTGCTTTCCAGCAGCAAATAATACATTAGAATAGAAAATTACGCAACTGCAGGAACTACCTATAATTACTTTTAGGTATTGACAATTTCTTGCCCATAGAAATAATCAGGGTACTCTCAGCATCTAATATTCATAGAACGGAAATACAGTGTACTCTTCATGTTGCTTATACAGTTTAGGGAAAGTACACTTTCCCTAAATGAAAAAGAAAGATTTTTCTCCTCCAGTGGTCTGGTTTCTTTAAGATAGGACAGATATCCCTTGGTTCGAAATGAGTAAAACATAACAACACCGAGTATGATGTCATGAAGCAGAGCCACTTGTGTAAATATAGGACTCTTTACCCAGATTTGTTAGTCCGTGTAGTTGCTGGCTCATCACGATCCTGGTCTGTTATTACAGTGAACTTCCGTTCAAATGATGCAATGTAAGCCACAGACCTGGGGTCTGAAAGCACCGTACTCCGTGGTTTTGTTCGTAAGTTAACATTAAAAGCTCCATCGCTCTCTCCCAAGGGTAAGAATGGGAAGATCTGAGGGTAGGAGCCAGTAAAAATATTTATGTGGTTATGCACCTTCCATGTTTTCATTTTCTGCTGGGTTAAATAGTTTTCTTTGGCATTGACTCAAGCAGGCTGAAAATTATTTGAGGACAGGACTCTATCTCTACTTCTGTTGTTTTATGTTTCTATTCCCAACACCAACGATAAAGCCACGATATTGTCCATGTATCCTACACCTGATAGATACAGACAAGAAATGTTGTTCATTACTTACCAACTCCTCTTTTCTCCACGACTTGATCACCACAAAAGTGGAGAATTGTATTGATTCAGGAAATTCAGGCAGTATGTTGTCAAATTAGCTAGCTAACATATACCATCATGAACTTTCAGCAGATTATTAATTGCTGATTCTCCCTTTCACTTTACATTATTGATTTGATTTTCAGTCATCTCCCCTATCCACTAATTTTCAGAGGTTACTTGGATGTCACTTTCATATTTGTAAAATTAGACCAGGTTCAAATAAATGAAAAACCTCATAGGTTTCAGATAACTAGTTTCAGTGTTCAAGACCATAAAGCAGGGACGTTTACAAACCAGAAATGCTCCTGGACTCTTTAAGTTCCACAATTAACTGCTGTCATATCTCTTTGAGTATTCTCTTTGACTAATAGGAAGGGAAAGAATGACATAATCATTTTACTTTGATGTTGCTATTTTTAAAGGAAATGCAGAGAAATGTAGAAGTGCAAGCCAATTAATTTTTATTAATAAAGAAAAAGCCAGAAACATTTATCTGTTGATGGGTTTGACCCTAAAGAAGGGATATTACAAGCCAGCTGAATGTGTGTGATACAGGAACATCAAAACTCTGACCTAACTAAAAATACCACTTCCAAATTCCAGCTTGCCAGAATATCTAGAATTTCTATCATTGGATTCATTGCTGTGCATAAAACATCATTCACAGAAGGCCCATTAAAATGCAGACACAGTATATTTACCCAATAATATCCATTCTCTCTCTGGTATATATTAGCCAAAAACTGGACATAGTCCAGAGCAGATTGTCTGCACTGAAAGAGTGCAAACTCGAATAAAGTAGGATGTGAAAGGAATTCTGGGGTTCTAAGGCACCCCCTGCAGCTACAGAATAGTAAGAAGTCACCCTGGGGTGGAGGGATATTGAGACTGCCTTTTATGAAACTAGGCATAAAGCCTAGTTATGTCTATTAGTGAACTGTTTCTAAAAGTTTCTCTAAAATTAGCAGCTCTTAAACAAATTTATACTCCCTGGCTTAAACATACAAAGGTGTAATTTTTACACCAAAAGTAAGTGTAATTTGTTTCTTCTGATCTAATTTTAGAAGTGAGACCAACACAGATGCTGGAAAAGACATACTTCCACTTCCAGCTAACAGGAAGTAACAGGGGCCAGATTTACCCTCCCATCATAAATAAATATGATTGAAACAATGATTTTCTAGACACTGAACATTAGGGAGTCAAGGACAGTGATACTCTAAATTACGATTTTTTAAAATAGACTTTATTTTTAGAGCAGTTTTAGGTCCACAGCAAAACTGAGTGGAAAGTACAAAGGTCCCAAATACCATTGTCTTCTTCCATACACACAGCCTCCCCAACTATGAACATCCCACCCCAGAGTGGTACGACTGTCATAATTGATGAGCCTACTTGGATGCATCATTATCACCCAAAGTCCATTGCTTACATTAGGATTCACTCGGTGTTGTACATTCTGTGGGTTTTAAACAGTGTATGATGACATGTATCCACCATAATAGTATCATACAAAATAGTTTCACTACCATTAAAATCCTCTGTGCTTTGCCTCTTCCTCTCTCCCTTCCTGTTAACCCCTGAGAACCACTGATTTTTCACTGTCTCCACAGTTTGCTTTTTCCACAATGTCATACAGTTGGAATCATACAGTATGTCGCCTTTTCAGATTGGCTTGTGTTACTTAATTATATTCACTTAAGATTCCTCCATGTCTTTTCATGGTTTGATAGCTCATTCCTGCTTAGCACTGAATTATATTCTATTGTCACCAGGTACCACAATTTATTTATCCATTCACCTACAGAAGGACCTCTTAGTTACTTCCAAGTTTTGGCAATTATTAATAAAGCTGCCATGAACATCCATGTCTAGGTCTTTGTGTGAACATACGTTTTCAATTCATTTGGATAAATACCAAAGAACATAATTGCTGGATCGTATGGTGACAGTATGTTTAGTTTTGTGAGAAGCTGCCACACTGTCCTGCAAAGTGGCTGTCACATTTTGTATTTCTACCAACGATCAGTGAGAGTTCCTGTTGCTCTACATCCTCACCAGCATTTGGTGTTGTCAGTGTTTTGCATTTGCACCATTCTAATAGGTGGGTAGTGGTACCTCGTTGTTATTTTAATTATACATTTCCCTAATGACAGACGATGTTGAACATCTTTTCATATGCTTATTCGCTATCTATATATCTTCTTTGGTGAAGTGTCTGTCTAGGTCTCCTGCCTACTTTTTTTTTTTAAACATCTTTATTGGAGTATAATTGCTTTACAGTGGTGTGTTAGTTTCTGCTTTATAAAAAAGTGAATCAGCTATACATATACATATATCCCCATATCCCCTCCCCCTTGCATCTCCCTCCCACACTCCCTATCCCACCCCTCCAGGCGGTCACAAAGCACCAAGCTGATCTCCCTGTGCCATGCAGCTGCTTCCCACTAGCTATCTACCCTACATTTGGTACTGTATATATATATATCTATGCCACTGTCTCGCTTTGTCACAGCTTACCCTTCCCCCTCCCCATATCCTCAAGTCCATTCTCTAGTAGGTCTGTGGCTTTATTCCTGTCTTACCCCTAGGTTCTTCATGACATTTTTTTTTCTTAAATTCCATATATATGTGTTAGCATACGGTATTTGTCTTTCTCTTTCTGACTTACTTCACTCTGTATGACAGACTCTGGGTCTATCCACCTCATTACAAATAGCTCAATTTCGCTTCTTTTTATGGATGAGTAATATTCCATTGTATATATGTGCCACATCTTCTTTATCCATTCATCCGATGGTGGGCACTTAGGTTGTTTCCATCTCCAGGCTATTGTAAATAGAGCTGCAGTGAACATTTTGGTACATGACTCTTTTTGAATTATGGTTTTCTCAGGGTATATGCCCAATAGTGGGATTGCTGGGTCATATGGTAGTTCTATTTGTAGTTTTTTAAGGAACCTCCATACTGTTCTCCATAGTGGCTGTACTGATTCACATTCCCACCAGAAGTGCAAGAGAGTTCCCTTTTCTCCACACCCTCTCCAGCATTTATTGTTTCTAGAGTTTTTGATGATGGCCATTCTGACCGGTGTGAGATGATACCTCATTGTAGTTTTGATTTGCATTTCTCTGATGATTAATGATGTTGAGCATTCTTTCATGTGTTTGTTGGCAGTCTGTATATCTTCTTTGGAGAAATGTCTATTTAGGTCTTCTGCCCATTTTTGGATTGAGTTGTTTGTTTTTTTGTTATTGAGCTGCATGAACTGCTTATAAATTTTGGAGATTAATCCTTTGTCAGTTGCTTCATTTGCAAATATTTTCTCCCATTCTGAGGGTTGTCTTTTGGTCTTGTTTATGGTTTTCTTTGCTGTGCAAAAGCTTTGAAGTTTCATTAGGTCCCATTTGTTTATTGTTGTTTTTTCTTCCATTTCTCTAGGTGGTGGGTCAAAAAGGATCTTGCTGTGATTTATGTCATAGAGTGTTCTGCCTATGTTTTCCTCTAAGGGTTTGATAGTTTCTGGCCTTACATTTAGGTCTTTAATCCATTTTGAGCTTATTTTTGTGTATGGTGTTAGGGAGTGATCTAATCTCATACTTTTACATGTACCTGTCCAGTTTTCCCAGCACCACTAATTGAAGAGGCTGTCCTTTCTCCACTGTACATTCCTGCCTCCTTTATCAAAGATAAGGTGTCCATATGTGCGTGGGTTTATCTCTGGGCTTTCTATCCTGTTCCATTGATCTATCTTTCTGTCTTTGTGCCAGTACCATACTGTCTTGATTACTGTAGCTTTGTAGTATAGCCTGAAGTCAGGGAGCCTGATTCCTCCAGCTCCGTTTTTCGTTCTCAAGATTGCTTTGGCTATTCGGGGTCTTTTGTGTTTCCATACAAATTGTGAAATTTTTTGTTCCAGTTCTGTGAAAAATGCCAGTGGTAGTTTGATAGGGATTGCATTGAATCTATAGATTGCTTTCGGAAGTAGAGTCATTTTCACAATGTTGATTCTTCCAATCCAAGAACATGGTATATCTCTCCATCTATTTGTATCATCTTTAATTTCGTTCATCAGTGTCTTATAATTTTCTGCATACAGGTCTTTTTTCTCCTTAGATAGGTTTATTCCTAAATATATTATTCTTTTTGTTGCAATGGTAAATGGGAGTGTTTTCTTGATTTCACTTTCAGAATTTTCATCATTAGTATATAGGAATGCCAGAGTTTTCTGTGCATTAATTTTGTATCCTGCTACTTTACCAAATTCATTGATTAGCTCTAGGAGTTTTCTGGTAGCATCTTTAGGATTCTCTATGTATAGTATCATGTCATCTGCAAACAGTAACAGCTTTATTTCTTCTTTTCCGATTTTGATTCCTTTTATTTCCTTTTCTTCTCTGATTGCTGTGGCTAAAACTTCCAAAACTATGTTGAATAAGAGTGATGAGAGTGTGCAACCTTGTCTTGTTCCTGATCTTAGTGGAAATGCTTTCAGTTTTTCACCATTGAGGACACTGTTTGCTGTGGGTTTGTCATATATGGCCTTTATTATGTTGAGGAAAGTTCCCTCTATGCCTACTTTCTGCAGGGTTTTCATCGTAAATGGGTGTTGAATTTTGTTGAAACCTTTCTCTGCATCTATGGAGATGATCATATGGTTTTTCTCCTTCAGTTTGTTAATATGGTGTATCATGTTGATTGATTTGCGTATACTGAGGAATCCTTGCATTCCTGGAATAAACCCCACTTGATCATGATGTATGATCCTTTTAATGTGCTGTTGGATTCTGTTTGCTAGTATTTTGTTGAGGATTTTTGCATCTATGTTCATCAGTGATATTGGCCTGTAGTTTTCTTTCTTTGTGACATCCTTGTCTGGTTTTGGTATCAAGGACATGGTGGCCTCGTAGAATGAGTTTGGGAATGTTCCTCCCTCTGCTGTATTTTGGAAGAGTTTGAGAAGGATGGGTGTTAGCTCTTCTCTAAATGTTTGATAGAATTCACCTGTGAAGCCATCTGGTCCTGGGCTTTTGTTTGTTGGAATATTTTTAATCACAGTTTCAATTTCAGTGCTTGTGATTGGTCTGTTCATATTTTCTATTTCTTCCTGATTCAGTCTTGGCAGGTTGTACATTTCTAAGAATTTGTCCATTTCTTCCAGGTTGTCCATTTTATTGGCATAGAGTTGCTTGTAGTAATCTCTTATAATCTTTTGTATTTCTGCAGTGTCAGTTGTTACTTCTCCTTTTTCATTTCGAATTCTATTGATTTGAGTCTTCTCCCTTTTTTTCTTGATGAGTCTGGCTAATGGTTTATCAATTTTGTTTATCTTCTCAAAGAACCAGCTTTTAGTTTTATTGATCTTTGCTATCGTTTCCTTCATTTCTTTTTCATTTATTTCTGATCTGATTTTTTATGATTTCTTTCCTTCTGATAACTTTGGGGTGTTTTTGTTCTTTCTCTAATTGCTTTAGGTGCAAGGTTAGGTTGTTTATTTGAGATGTTTCCTGTTTCTTAAGGTAGAATTTTATTGCTATAAACTTCCCTCTTAGAACTGCTTTTGGTGCATCCCATAGATTTTGGGTCGTCATGTCTCCATTGTCATTTGTTTCCAGGTATTTTTTTATTTCCTTTTTGATTTCTTCAGTGATCACTTCGTTATTAAGTAGTGTATTGTTTAGCCTCCATTTGTTTGTATTTTTTACAGGTCTTTTCCTATAATTGATATCTAGTCTCATGGCGTTGTGGTCAGAAAAGATACTTGATAAGATTTCAATTATCTTGGGCTTCCCTGGTGGTGCAGCGGTTGAGAGTCCACCTGCCGGTGCAGGGGACACAGGTTCGTGCCCCGGTCCGGGAAGATCCCACATGCCACGGAGCAGCTAGGCCCATGAGCCATGGCCTCTGAGCCTGTGCGTCCGGAGCCTGTGCTCTGCAACGGGAGAGGCCACAACAGTGAGAGGCCCACATACTGCAAAAGGAAAAAAAAAAAGATTTCAATTTTCTTAAATTTACCAGGGCTTGATTTGTGACCCAAGATATGATGTATCCTGGAGAATGTTCCATGAGCACTTGAGAGAAATGTGTATTCTGTTGTTTTTGGATGGAATGTCCTGTAAATATCAATTAAGTCCATCTTGTTTAATGTATCATTTAAAGCTTGTATTTCCTTACTTATTTTCATTTTGGATGATCTGTCCATTGGTGAAAGTGGGGTGTTAAGTCCCCTACTATGAATGTGTTACTGTCGATTTCCCCTTTTATGGCTGTTAGTATTTGCCTTATGTATTGAGGTGCTCCTATGTTGGGTGCATAAATATTTTAAATTGTTATATCTTCTTCTTGGATCGATCCCTTGATCATTATGTAGTGTCCTTCTTTGTCTCTCTTAATAGTCTTTATTTTAAAGTCTATTTTGTCTGATATGAGAATTGCTACTCCAGCTTTCTTTTGGTTTCCATTTGCAAGGAATATCTTTTTCCATCCCCTTACTTTCAGTCTGTATGTGTCTGTAGGTGTGAAGTGGGTCTCTTGTAGACAGCATATATATGGGTCTTGTTTTTGTATCCATTCAGCCAATCTGTGTCTTTTGGTGGGAGCATTTAGTCCATTTACATTTAAGGTAATTGTCGATATGTATGTTCCTATTCCCATTTTCTTAATTATTTTGGGTTCTTATTGTAGGTCTTTTCCTTCTCTTGTGTTTCTTGCCTAGAGAAGTTCCTTTAGCATTTGTTGTAAAGCTGGTTTGGTGGTGCTGAACTCTCTCAGCTTTTCCTTGTCTGTAAAGGTTTTAATTTCTCCATCAAATCTGAATGAGATCCTTGCTGGGTAGAGTAATCTTGGTTGCAGGTTTTTCTCCTTCATCACTTTAAGTATGTTCTGCCAGTCCCTTTTGGCTTGCAGAGTTTCTGCTGAGAGATCAGCTGTTAACCTTATGGGGATTCCCTTGTGTGTTATTTGTTGTTTTTCCCTTGCTGCTTTTAATATGTTTTCTTTGTATTTAGTTTTTGACAGTTTGATTAATATGTGTCTTGGCGTGTTTCTCCTTGGATTTATCCTGTATGGGACTCTCTGTGCTTCCTGGACTTGATTAGCTATTTTCTTTCCCATATTAGTGAAGTTTTCAACTATAATCTCTTCAAATATTTTCTCAGTCCCTTTCTTTTTCTCTTCTTCTTCTGGAACCCCTATAATTCGATTGTTGGTGCATTTAATGTTGTCCCAGAGGTCTCTGAGACTGTCCTCAGTTCTTTTCATTCTTTTTTCTTTATTCTGCTCTGCAGTAGTTATTTCCACTCTTTTATCTTCCAGGTCACTTATCCATTCTTCTGCCTCAGTTATTCTGCTATTGATCCCATCTAGAGTATTTTTCATTTCATTTATTGTGTTGTTCATCATTGCTTGTTTCATCATTAGTTCTTCTAGGTCCTTGTTAAATGTTTCTTGAATTTTGTCTATTCTATTTCCAAGATTTTGCATCATCTTTAGTGTCATTATTCTGAATTCTTTTTCAGGTAGACTGCCTATTTCCTCTTCATTTGTTAGGTCTGGTGCATTTTTATCTTGCTCCTTCATCTGCTGTGTGTTTTTCTGTCTTCTCATTTTGCTTATCTTACTGTGTTTGGGGTCTCCTTTTTGCAGGCTGTGGGTTCGTAGTTCCTGTTGTTTTTTGTGTCTGTCCCCAGTGGCTAAGGTTGGTTCAGTGGGTTGTGTAGGCTTCCTGGTGGAGGGGACTAGTGCCTAGTTCTGGTGGATGAGGCTGGATCTTGTCTTTCTGGTGGGCAGGTCCATATCTGGTGGTGTGTTTTGGGGTGTCTGTGGACTTGTTATGATTTTAGGCAGCCTCTCTGCTAATGGGTGGGGTTGTGTTCCTGTCTTGCTAGTTGTTTGGCATAGGGTGTCCAGCACTGTAGCTTGCTGGTCGTTGAGTGAAGCTGGGTGCTGGTGTTGAGATGGAGATCTCTGGGAGATTTTCGCCATTTGATATTATGTGGAGCTGGGAGGTCTCTTGTGGACCAGTGTCCTGAAGTTGGCTTTCCCACCTCAGAGGCACAGCACTGACTCCTGGCTGCAGCACCAAGAGCCTTTCATCCACACGGCTCAGCATAAAAGGGAGAAAAAGTAGAAAGAAAGAATTAGTAGAAGTAGAAAGAAAGGGAGGAAGGGAGGAAGGAAGGAAGGAGGGCAGGGAGGAAAAAAGAACGAAAGAAAGAAGATAAAGTAAAATAAAATAAAGTAAGATAAAATAAAGTTATTAAAATAAAAAATAATTATTAAGGAAAAAATATTTTAAAAATGGACGGATAGAACCCTAGGACAAATGGTGGAAGCAAAGCTATACAGACAAAATCTCACACAGAAGCATACACATACCCACTCATAAAAAGAAGAAAAGGGGAAAAAATCATAAATCTTGCTCTCAAAGTCCACCTCCTTAATTTGGGATGATTCGTTGTCTAAAGGAGGGAGGGAAGGAAAGAAAGAAAGTAAAGTAAAGTAAGAGAAAATAAAATAAAGTTATTAAAATAAAAAATTTTAAAGTTAAAAAGAAAGGACGGATAGTACCCTAGGACAAATGGTGGAAGCAAAGCTATACAGACAAAATCTCACACAGAAGCATACACATACACACTCAGAAAAAGAGGAAAAGGGGAAAAAATCATAAATCTTGCTCTCAAAGTCCACCTCCTGAATTTGGGATGATTCGTTGTCTATTCATGTATTCCACAGATGCAGGGTACATCATATTGATTGTGGAGTTTTAATCCGCTGCTTCTGAGGCTGCTGGGAGAGATTTCCCTTTCTCTTCTTTGTTCTCACAGCTCCCAGGGGCACAGCTTTGGACTTGGCCCCACCTCTGTGTGTAGGTCGCTGGAGGGCGTCTGTTCTTCGCTCAGACAGGGCGGGGTTAAAGGAGAAGCTGCTTTGGGGACTCTGGCTCACTCAGGCCGGGGGGAGGGAGGGGAACGGAGCGTGGGGTGAGCCTCCAGTGGCAGAGGCCGGCGTGACATTGCACCAGCCTGAGACGTGCCGTGCGTTCTCCCGGGGGAGTTGTCCCTGGATCCCGGGACCCTGGCAGTGGCGGGCTGCACAGACTCCCCGGAAGGGGGGTGTGGATAGTGACCTGTGCTCGCACACAGGCTTCTTGGTGGCTGCAGCAGCAGCCTTAGCGTCTCATGCCCGTCTCTGGGGTCCGTGCTTTTAGCCGCGGCTCGCGCCCATCTCTGGAGTTCCTTTAATCAGTGCTCTTAATCCCCTCTCCTCGCGCACCAGGAAACAAAGAGGGAAGAAAAAGTCTCTTGCCTCTTCGGCAGGTCCAGACTTTCTCCCGGACTCCCTCCCGGCTAGCTGTAGTGCACTAACCCCCTGTAGGCTGTGTTCACGCCACCAGCCCCAGTCCTCGCCTTGCACTCCGACTGAAGCCCGAGCCTCAGCTCCCAGCCCCGCCCGCCCCAGCGGGTGAGCAGACAAGCCTCTCGGGCTGGTGAGTGCTGGTCGGCACCAATCCTCTGTGCGGGGATCTCTCCGCTTTGCCCTCCGCACCCCTGTGGCTGCGCTCTCCTCCGCGGCCCCGAAGCTTTCCCCCTCTGCAACCCGCAGTCTCCGCCCGCGAAGGGGCTTCTAGTGTGTGGAGACCTTTCTTCCTTCACGACTCCCTCCCACTGGTTCAGGTCCCGTCCCTATTCTTTTGTCTCTGTTCTTTCTTTTGCCCTACCCAGGTACGTGGGGAGTTTCTTGCCTTTTGGGAGGTCTGAGGTCTTCTGCCAGCATTCAGTAAGTGTTCTGTAGGAGCTGTTGCACGTGTAGATGTATTTCTGGTGTATCTGTGGGGAGGAAGGTGATCTCCGCGTCTTACTCTTCCGCCATCTTCCCCTCGTCCCCTCTACAATCCATTTTGAGTTAATTTCTATGAAGGATGTAAGGTGTGTGTCTAGATTCATTTTTTGGCATGTGGATGTCCAGTTGTTTTAGCACCATTTCTTGAACAGCTGTCTTCTCTCCATTGTGTTGCCTTTGGTCCTTTGTCAAATATCAGTTGACTAAATGTCTGTGGGGCTATTTCTGGGCTATCTGTTCTGTTACATTGGTTTATCTTTTGTCAGTACCACCCTGTCTTGATTTCTGTAGCTTTATAGTAAGTCTTGAAGTCAGGTAACATCGGTCTTCCAACTTTGTTCTTCTCCCTCAATATTGTGTTGTCTATTGGGGATTTTTTCTTCACCATATAAACTTTAGAATCAGTTTGTCTATATCCACAAAATAACTTGTTGGGATTTTGATAGGGATTACATTAATTCTATAGATCAAGTTGGGAAGAACTGATGTGACAGTATTGAATCTTCCTATCTGTGAACATGGCTGAGATGATGGAATTTTTAATGTTTTGCATGTATATTTATCTAAAGATAAATAAGAGATACTTTAGTTGGGAAATTTACTGATATCACTATTAGAAAATAATAATAAAATCAGTGGTTTTTTTAAAAAAAAGTTTTTGATGCCCTTAATTATAAAAATTAAATATTTCAAAATTTTCTTACAAATCCCAAAACAATAGATATACTCAATTTTTTTTACAAATGCTAAAACAATTTATTTATTCAATAAGTATTTATTGAACACTAGTATGTGCCAAATACTACACAAGGTGCTGGTGATACAACAGCAGGCAAGACAAGGTTTCTCTCCTCTAGAAGCTCACAGTCTGGAGGGGGACTTTCAATGGACGCATGCAAATAGTTACAGGGTGTAAATAACGCAGGGTGATTTGGGATCAGCTAAGAAGGACAAAACTTAGCTTGAAGGGTCAGGGAAGCCTTCCTGCAGAGGGTAGCAAGTAAGGTGAGATTCCTCCCCCTCTTCCCAGCTTTTAAATATCGAAGGACTCCAGTCTTCACCTCTACCTACATCCAGTCCCGAGACAATTGCATCCATTCTGAGACTTTAAATAAAATCTTCAGCTCCTGAGTCCCAACATTGACTCTCCAGCATCCTCCAACATTGATTCTCCAGCATCCTTGACTTCTTTTGAACTCTAAACTCAGATATCCAACTGCCTACTGGACATCTACGTTTGGATGTCTAAGAAGTATTTCAAATTTAATATGAGAATGTTCTTGATTTCCTTCTCCAAACCCGGTCTTCCCATCTTGGTAACTTGGGTCCTTCATCCAAAAACCTTGGAGTCACCCATGACTTCCCTCTTTGTCTCACATTCCACAGTCAACTCATCAGTAAGTCCCTTTGATTCTAATTTCACAATAAATCCCAGTGCCAATGACCTCTAACCACCTTTCTCTCTATCTCCTAGTTCAAGCCAGCATCATCTCTTTTCTGAACTATTGTAGTAAACCACTGGCTCCCCTCCTATTTCCAGTATTGCCTCTCCACAGCAGCTTGCATAGTTTTTTTAAAAAACATACTTTGTCAGTTTCCTGCTCTCAGTTCTCCAAAGGCTCCTATTAGCCCTAGACTAAAATCCAAATCTCTCACATTGGCATTATATGTCCCCTGCCTACCTCTCTTGTTTGTTTCCTGCTGCTCTGCCTTTTTCTCACCTCACTCTAACTAAAACTGGCCTTTTGGCTGATCCTCAGAGATACATGGTTGTTTTCACATTAAGGCCTTTGCACTTGCTCTTGCCTCAGCCTAGAACATTCTTTCCTTAGGTCTTCACGGGGTTCTAAACCTGCCCCTCACATTTCAAGGGCCTAGGGCAAAAGTGAAAATAGAGGCTCTATATCTTATTTTTAAAATGACGAGACAACAAACTGTCAAAATTTATTCTATCCTCTTGCCTTGACAAATAGACTTTCCTGGTCACAATTTTTTTAGGAGTCATTATATGATATAGTAGGCAAAATAACAAAGATTATTAAACTTAAAAATATTTAGGTGTTCTGTTGATGGAATAGCAATGTTTAGATGAGTAATAAAATATTTACATAATTCATAAATTGTTACATGTTTTAATCTATTAAACTTAATTAAAATCACTTTTTTTTTTTTTTTTTTGCGGTATGCAGGCCTCTCACTGTTGTGGCCTCTCCCATTGCGGAGCACAGGCTCCAGGTGCGCAGGCTCAGCGGCCATGGCTCACGGGCCTAGCCCCTCCGGACCATGGAAAATCACTTTTTATAATCAAGATTTTTATGTGTGCTGTGTTGACAATATTGACCTAAAGATTAAAAATAAAATGAGCTGTATTCAAAGTGCACAAAATTTGAACATAATTTAATGAAAAAGTTAAATTATATGTAAAAAAATTAAAATTATTTTTCAGGTTTTCAAAGAAGTTATTATAAATATTTCAAAATTGTGTATTAAAACTAAAGGCCCAAGTGTAAATATAACTAAAGACTATCAAAATTATAATAAAAGTATTTAAATGAAGAGGAAATTTTATTTCTTTTTGGAAAATTTACTTAAATTGTACTGAAAATTTTTATACATATAGAATGAGCCACAATTCTAGGGTTCAATTCTCATCTGATTTTTCAGTGTAAAAAATTGAATAAATTCATATATTCAAAAACCAAAAATCACAACATGAGGAGAAAGAAGTAGATGGACATTTAGCACTAAAGGGAAAATATTTTTCGTTATGCAAGAATCTATTCCTTTCTGAGAAGGATTTTACGATTCATTTAATATTTCCTTTATTTCAGCACCTCTGTTATTCATATCCTACATGAAAAGCAGCCCAGATCACCCACCCTGACAGTATTAGCATGGACGCAGTGGCCTTTTCTGTTGAGGTCACAGCACAAGAGATTTTTGACAAGAGTTTCCCTGGGGCCTGAGCAGTTTTATTCACGAGAAGAGATGTTTAGGGTCACTAGCTGTGCTGGGCCAGCACTGAGTGCCAGACCCTGTGTAAGAGAAGCATCCATGTGTTCTTTAATGGATTTGTTTTGTATGGGGGGATATGTGGCTCCCTCTAACGAGCAGAGCCCAGGGAAGCTGCTGTCTTGCCGGAGTTTCAGGGTGGTATTACAGACCGCCCGTCTTTAATTCTTTCAGGTTTTGATTCAAATGTCACCTTATTAGATACTGCCAACACGCACATACACAAATACACATTTGTATAGACATGCACGCACACATACCTGCCCATACATACTTGCATGTGCCCTCATGATTCTCTAGTCCCTCTTCCAGATTTAATTGTCTTCAGAGGACTTATTCCTACCTAACATATGTTAGGTACTAATTTTTTATTGCCTATCTCCCCAACAAGACTGCAAGCTCTGTAAATAAATACTCCTTTCCCCTTTCCTCTCTAGGTCACTGCTGGGAAATGTGTGATGTCTGTGTTGGAGTGGGAAGGGGAACCTAAGCTAGAAAGAAAGAAATACAAGGAATGCAGGAAAATTACCCAATTTGCTGTTACCCAGGGGTCTGTCTGACAAATACCACAAAATACAAGTGTTTCCCAGATTCATATGTATACATTTAAAATGAAGAGAGTCTTCTGATTGGCTTTTAGTTTGGGAGCAGAGAAATTGACTGTTTGCTGAAGGTCCCCTTCAGTTTTCTGTAATGAGAACATGAGAGAATCCTCTGAAGGCCTTTCTCACCCTCTGTGCTTCCCCTCAGCTTGTTTCCTTGAATGAGATCATGTGCACATTACCAAAATCAGGTCCTTACCCTTACAGATATGTTTACATGATAATATCATTTGCTAAATAATAAAATGTAAAATTTTAAAGGTAAGCTTATTGTCCTAGCCCAATAAGACTAAAATGGAAAAACAATTGGCAAGACAGCTACAGTCTAAATGCAAACCAAAAAAAAAATAGTTTTCTTGATGAAGAATTCTCATAAATATAAGGCTATTGTGTTTCCTGGGCTTTTCTTTTTTCTTGCTCTCTTCCTTTTCCATACCATTGGTATCTCTCAAACCATCACTTGTAGATTATACCAGTAAAAAAAAGTACATAAAGGAAGTCATTGTAAAAATAAAGTTACTATATCATGACTGAAGCCAAAAATATCTAGTTTCTTTATAATAGCAGTGAAGGAGAAGAAATGTAGGACTCATCCCACTAAAAGGGTGATTAATTACACTTCACTAATACCATCGACCTCACTAGGTCAGCAGTTTAGCTGAAACAGGCCCTGACAGTGATCAGCCTCATCAAAGTTTGGCTCCTTTTCTCTATTGAAATGTTTCCTCACTAAATTGTTTGTATGTCCCATGACAATGGCTTCAAAGCATTTCTTTTCTCTTTTTTTTAAGCTTTAAAATGTATGGTCTCCCTACAGAAATTTCATCCAATCTTTTAAGCAGTTGGAAATTAAATCTTTGAATGGTAGTAATGATGATCAGTTAACTGATGTAAATATTCAGGAGTTATGAAAAATGTCTGCATCAAACGTTAAGTACAAATATGAGATTGCAAGTTTTATTCTAAAGGCATAGACTCCTCTGTAAACAGACATCAAGCATTAACAGTGATTTGTGGTTTCCTGGGAATATTCTGTCACCTTGAATTTAAATATGGGAAACTACAGTTACAAAGATGAAATAGGCCTGATAGTTTTAGGGAGAAAACATGTTGTACAATTCTGTGTACAATTACCTATGGAGAAAAGGAGAAAGAAGGAAAGGAAATCAGGATTTAGGACACAAATTTTGTAAAGTTCACAAAGCAACTTCAAGTTTGAATAGTTTCTCAGGGTACAAATTGCATACAGTTAGTAATCGTAGCTCTAGATCTTTCTTAGATACAACCTCCAGTTATCTGTGGGGCATGCTTTCTTTAATAAGCCGTTATTGAAGTACTGTGTGTCAGGAAATACGCTATCCACTGAAGATGCAAAATTTAGTTCACATTCTAGTGGGCAAGAGCTACCTTTAAAAAATATATATTTGGGGGGCTTCCCTGGTGGCGCAGTGGTTGAGAGTCCACTTGCCGATGCAGGGGACACGGGTTCGTGCCCCGGTCCTGGAAGATCCCACATGCCGCAGAGCGGCTGGACCCGTGAGCCATGGCCGCTGAGCCTGTGCGTCTGGAGCCTATGCTCCGCAACGGGAGAGGCCACAACAGTGAGAGGCCCGCGTACCGCAAAAAATAAATAAATAAATAAATATATATATATATATATATATATATATATGTATATATATATATTTTGCAACCATAGTTACTTTGACTATATCTTTTTTTTTTTTTCAGTCAGGGAAGCCCTGACTATATCTTGACCGAGGGTTTGCAGTGCAAAGCCAGGCCAGTGTCATGCATTACTTACAATAAAAGGGATCATTTATAAAAAAAATATATACAAATATGTATATATTTAATGCCCGGAAGAATTAAAAGCAGGGTCTCAAAGAAATGGTTGCACATCCGTATCCATAGCAGCAATGTTCACAATACCTAAGACATGGAAGCAACTCAAATATCCACAGACAGATGAATGGATAAGCAAAATGTGGTATATGCATACAATGGAATATTATTCAGCCTCAAAAAAGAAGGAAATTCTGACACATGCTACAACATGGATGAAACTTGAACACATTATGCTAAGAGAAATAAGCCAATCACACCAAAAAACTAATAGTGCATGATTCCACTTATATGAGGTATCTAGAGTACTCAAAATCCTAGAGACAGAAAGTAGAATGGTGGTTGCCATGGTCTAGGGAAAGAAGAAATGGGGAGTTTTCGCTGAATGGGTACAGAGTTTCAGTTTTGCAAGATAAAAAGAGTTCTGGAGATGGATAGTGGTGATGGCTGCATAACAAAATGAACATACTTAATGCCATTGAACTTAAATATGGTTAAAATGGTAAATTTATGCTACATGTATTTTATAACAATAAACAATTGAAAAAACTACATTTAAAAACTATGAGTATATAATGGAAACATAAACAGTGTACTGTAGTCACAGAAGAAGAAGTGATCACTTCTGTGTTTGGTGGGGAGATGCCCAGAGAAGGCTTGCAGTGGAAGGAATAGTTAAGTGAGACCTCAGCAGACACAGAACACGTTAACATTTGCTCAATCAGCTCCACTTTACTGACACTCCCTCCCATCCCCTCTGTAAACATACTGCGTGATGGTCATGGCTACTGGTTGCTGGTTGTAGTAACCACGCTCTGGAGTGCCTTCCCCTCTCACCTGATGACTTGTGTGCTTATCAAGAGTCAGGGGGCGGTTTCCCTGGTGGCGCAGTGGTTGAGAGTCCGCCTACCGATGCAGGGGACGCGGATTCATGCCCCAGTTCGGGAGGATCCCACATGCCACGGAGCGGCTGGGCCCGTGAGCCATGGCCGCTGAGCCTGCGCGTCCGGAGCCTGTGCTCCGCGACAGGAGAGGCCACAACAGTGAGAGGCCCGTGTACCACAAAAAAAAAAAAAAAAAAGAGGGGCGTTCATTCCCCGGTGTTTATGCCAATTGTACTTATTATTGTAATTACTCAATCGAATTAACTATTATGTAAACAAATTGTTTCTTCATGAAAAGGAAGAGAATGGTTGGTCTATAAAAATGAATGCTTTGGAAAGGCTTCATAAATTAGTCACTATAAAAAAGTGAAATTGTTGCAGTAAGTGTAAGTAAGACACCTATAAATCACTAGAAGAACATTGTAAACGTCTAGATGGATTTTGAACCCAGATTACTTTGCAAGCGCACTTAAATTTCTCTTCCTCTTTAAAGAAATCAAAACTAGAAATTATAGAACAATGCAAAAAGGACAAAGGTAATGCAAGGTGAACCATAAGAAACTTCAATCAGCACCCTCATTCTCACAGAAAAAGTCTTGGCCCTATACTAAAGTTTGACAATTAAAAGAAACAGTCATATGTTTTCATTTTAAACTGATAGGTAGATAGATAGATAGATAGAAATAGATGGGACGAATCTGTTATTAATTCCCTTTTTCTACCGCATTAGCAATTACAGGTATGATACTCTTGGTAAAGACTTAGTGGTGTAGAGCACAGACTCTGGAACCAGATTGCCTGGGTTGAATTATGGCTCTGTCACTTATGAGTTATGTGACCTCAGGCAAATTAATCTCATTGTCCTTTGGTTTTATCATCTATTTTAAATGAGGCTAATAATAGTACCTATCTAAGAGATTTGTTCTAAGGGTTAAGTCATTTAGCACAGATAAAGCACTTAGGACAGTACCAGACACAATAAATGCTGTGTGTTAGCTATTACCAGTACTAGTAATGATACTGCTATTACTACTACCAACTGTTTTTTTGCCAAGGAGAGAAGAGACAAGAGAAGGATGGGAAGAAGAGAATACATTCTGAGGAGGAAATGCAAACCACCGAGCTGTGGAGCTGTGATCATGCCAACTGGAGGTGAAGTACATGTGAAAAATGAACCATGAGGTGGTCTCAGGCCCAGATGGTGAAGGCACTTCTCGGCGGTCCCATTGTTAACCCACCCTGTATCTTTAATTCCCTCTGCTCTCGTGACAGTTTTTGAGATGCTAATAAACGTAGAGATTGAGTGGGCTCAAACCCTAATGAATTTGTAATTTAGCAAGAGATTCGGATACATAAATAGCACAAGAGAATACATGTTGTTAAGAACACATTATATATTCTGTATCTAAAATGTGTTACTAGTGCAAAGAGGAGGGTACAGCAAATTGACCTGAGAGAGTATGACAGAAAGTGATAATTGAGCTGGATGTTAAGGGTGAGTTAAGAGTTTCTCTGTAAATGATACAATAAAATAATAAGCACCCAAGCATGCATAATTACTATCACTAGAATTGACAGACAAGGTAATCAAAGTGCCTTTTCCAAGCAGTTAGAGCAACAAAGAAACCCTACACTAAAAGATTTGGGAAGTATAACATCTATATCACAAGGTCACAGTTGTTTTCTCCTTGACTTATCCTTAATAAAACTCTGAAATATGTCATTGAGCCAAACCACATATCAATTATTGTCTTATAATTTCTGAAATATTCCTTTCTTCCATCTTCCTTTATTTCAGCTCTATAGCTTAGACAACTGGCCAGATAAAAATGAACATGAGATGTTGAGAACAACCGAGAAAAGGCTATAACCATTGTTCATCGTCTTTCCCTTCAAGACAATACAATAAAAGGAGATGCCATAAAATCATTCCACTTTGGTATCATTTATTATAGGCAATGTCAATCTGGCATTTTTATTCTGTGCTTCATGTTGACATTTTAGAGATGTGAAGGGGAGAACTAACTTTTTCCTGAATGCTCACTAAAGATTTGAAATGGACAAGGAAGAGATCAAGCCCTCAGCCGTGGGATTGAGCACAGAAAAGCAGCTGCTCCCCAGGCACTGAATTCAGCCAGACTCCTACCCACGATTTATTCACTGTGTGACACTGGAAAAGTTACGGAGCCTCTGTAAAATGTGGACACTAATTCTTCTCCTCTATCACTTCTGGAAGATTAAGTGAAAGAATTAATATGGAATACCTAGCACATTATAGGTATTTAATAAATGTTTCTTGAATGAATAAACTTTTTATTCCTTGCCTTTTCAAAAATACTGTGTTGGGTTTTTTTTGGTTTTTTTGTGGTACGCGGGCCTCTCACTGTTGTGGCCTCTCCCGTTGCGGAGCACAGGCTCCAGACACGCAGGCTCAGAGGCCATGGCTCACGGGCCCAGCCGCTCCGCGGCATGTGGGATCTTCCTGGACCGGGGCACGAACCCATGTCCCCTGCCTCGGCAGGCGGACTCTCAACCACTGCACCACCAGGGAAGCCCCCTGTGTTGGTTTTTAATTTCCACAGTAATTATATTCATTTGCTAGGGCTGCCATAACAACATACCACAAAACAGGCATCTTAAACCACAGAAATTTGTTGTCTCATAAGTCTGGATGCTAGAAGTTCAAGATCAAGGTGTTGGCAGCAACAGTTAGCTCTTTCTGAGGCTATGAGGGAAGGATGGCTTTCAAGCCTCACTCCCCGGCTTGAAGATGACCATCTTCTCCCTGTGTCTCTTCGTGCTGTCTTTTCTCTTTTACGTGGTTGACTCTGTTATCTAAATTTCCCCTTTTTATAAGGACAGCAGTGATAAGGACACCTACTCCAATATGATCTCATCTTAGCTTAACTAATTACATCTGTAACTAATTCCAGATCAGGTCACACTCTGAGGTACTGGAGGTTATGACTTCAACTTATAAATTTGGAGTGGGGACACAATTCAACCCATAAGAGTCACGAAGGCGTGTGTAATCATTCAAGCAACATAAAAATATAAAACTTTAAGGTTCTCCTCCCGTAATACAATTCCATTGCTCTGCTTTTAACATTTTGTAATGTTTCCTTCCATAAGTCTTTTGATGCCTGCACACACACACACACACACACACACACCCCACATATTAGTCTTATATTTAGACATACACACGTAGTCTTTTTCTGTTAAAAAATTCAATCATGCTACACATATTGTTTAGCCCCTTGCTTTTTTCATTTCACAATATATAATGGACATTTTTCTAAATCATAAACCTATGTAAATATTTGCATAATTTTCTGTAGTATGTGTAAATAATACTCTATTCAATACTTGTCCTATTGGTGGATATTCAGAGTATTTCCAGGGTTTGGAGATAGCCATTTTTTAAATACAGCTATATGCAGTTTCACTCAGCTTTTTCTTTAAAACTTCTCCTTTGATTTATGTAAGTTAGATTCCTAGAAATGCATTTCTAGGTCAGAGATATGCACATTTATATTTAATTTTACCAGATGACTCTCAAAAATGTTTCAACAATTCACACATTCACCAAGAGTGCCTAAGAGGTATCAATTTTCCCCACACTTTTGCCAAAGTAGGTTTGATCACTGTTCTTTTAAATTTCTGCCTCTCTGGTACATGAAAAGTGATGTATCTCTTATTTCTTTAATATGCATATCATTCACTACCACTGAGGTACAGCATCTTTTCACATGTTTTTTTGGCTATTTGTATCCTTCTTCTGAGAATTGCTAGATCGTCTTTTACCTACTTTTCAATTATATTTCTTGTCTTTTACCCATTCGCAGGAGTCCTTGTATATAAGGGAAATTAACACCTTGTCATATATGCTGTAAATATTCTTTCCCAGTCTATCATTTGTCTTTCAATTTTGTAATAGTGTCTTTTGCCATCCAGAAATTATAGGCTTTCATAGAGTCAAGTCTGTCCACTTTTTTTTATGATTTGTGAATTTTTCTGTCTTGCCCATAAATGCTTCAACCGTACCCCAAAGATTCATAATCACCTTCATTATATTCTCTCTATATTTGTTGTAAGATACAAATCTATTATTTCCTTTTCCTTCCAGGTGAATATTCCATTAACACTATTTATAAGGTAATTCTTCCTTTTCTCACTAAATTGAAATGTAAGGATCACCATATACTAAGTTCTTATTTTAAAGAATACTTGAATCAGTTTCTGTGCTCGCTGTTCTGTTTCATTGATCAATTTGTTCATTCCTGAGCCAATATTCATATTATTCTGATTGTAGTAGCTATATAAGAAGTTTTGCTATCTGGTATGGCAACTTCCCTTCACTATTTGTTTTTTTATCAATATTTGTACATTTTTTCTTCCATATTAACTTTAGAACAATTTTGATTAGTTAAAAACAACAACAATAACAACAATGGCACTCTGACCCAAATTGCTTGAAATTTATACACATATTTGGGAATATTAACAATTTTCCCTATTCAGGAGTCACACACATCGACTACACGTGTTTAATGTGAAAGCTGCGGGTTAGAAAGGTTCTGTAGCTTGCCCAAGGCCATGCCGTTGGCAAAAGACAGAAACTGCCTTTAACATCTCTCTGGTGCAAATTCCAGAATGTTAATCACCTCCTTTGTTCGTATCAGAGAAAGAAGGTGATAAATTAAATTACTGATATTCTCTTGACTAAACTACAAGGCAGCTTAACCATTTACAAGGCTGTCAGGCCCAAGCAGAAGTTGACAAAGCATGGCACTGGTTTATAAGCAACTCATTAGCTTTTATCCCAATAAACTGTTTCTCATTCTTTAAAACATCTGGATAGAATAAGAATGAGAATAAACTTCCACTTAATAAGTACCTGGAAGATTCCTGGCTTAAACATGTCCTTACTGATATGAAGTTCTGTCATTCTAGCTTTATTTTTTGGTTTAAAAACTTATTCTTCTAAAATGTTAATACCCTTATAAAGATTACTATACATATTGATATGAATTTGTTTAATTACTACTCTTTTAACAACCAGCTAGCAAAGTCTCTGTTGAAATAAAATTTTGATCTTGGGTGGTGGGACATGGAGATGGGAATGGTTTCGGAAAATGGGACACCACTTCAGAGTAGCCAAGGTTAAGTAGAATGCGAGAGGCCAGGAGAAGCCTGGAAAGGTGGACAGATGGACAAACAGATGGCTCAAGAACTGGGAGACAGGGCAGAGCAAGAGGCGAGGGGCCACATCAGTCACACTTTCCTTTGGGTTAATACCTTCTACCCAGACACCAGGTGACAAAAGAAGCAAATCCCCTGGTAGAAACCGGCCGGCTGGCCTTGGTGTGCTCTGCCTTCCTACAGTGATGCCGCTGAGGCACCTCCTAGTCCCAGAGCAGCTACTATTTTTCTTAACAGGAAATCCGGTCACAGTTGCCATCTCTGCTGCTCAAAAATAAAGCTCCTTTTTAGGACATTTTAAAAAACTGAAACAATTACAAGGTTTGTTTCAAGGGAAAAGCCTAGCCTGAAGCTAGTTGATAAGAGGTGGACCAACCAGGCAGCAAATAGGAAAACAGATAATGACTAAACCAGCCAAATCAACAACCTCTCAAAGTCAGCTAACTGACCAATCAGTACTGTTGAGCTCCAGCTATGGGCAAAGCACTGGTTACACAGAATTTTTTAAAAGCGCTCAGTTTTTAACAACTGATATTGGAGACACATCACCTGAGTGTGCAGTGCTTTTGCACGTCTCCACCCCCTGTTTTTCTTGACAGAATAAGATTAGCCGCTGCCCCTCTTATAAAATCAAAGTGGTGACGTTGAGCACAAATTTTCTGCTCATTCTGCTTGTGTGTTATGCTTATTTCGTTAAACCGTTGGATCAAAGTCACGCTTATACTATTTCCTCAAAAAAAACAATGGGCATGGCATAAACTGATGAGTGAATCATTTTCGTTACACAGAGAACTAATGTCAAATTATTAGTCCAGAGTGTAGGATAAAATATTAGTAAAATGTTCACGAACTTTTTAAGAAGATTGGCATCTATCCTAAATTTACCATATGTGGATATAATAGATTTGCTTAAAACATTTTCAAATAAAAGGGAAATAACTTTAAAATGTGCTACAAAATGTCCATTATTTAAGAGTTCAAATACATATCTCAATATTCTGCACTAAATGCACAATATTTTAATGCAGCCAGGTGGTCAAAACAGTTTTATGTTATTTTCAATCGACATAGGCCTCCACTAAAAAAAATTCAGAGACAAACAAACCAAACTGACACCTTTGTAGGAATGGAGGTTTGTGAAAGGGGTGCTGAATTAGAAGCTACAGGTTCTATACTAGGTTGTGTTTCCTGTTCTGCAGAATATTACACATAGTCGGTAGAAGAAGTAAATGAGATGCGGCCTAGTCATAGGCTCTGAGAACTGCAAAAACCTATCAAATGCAAAATACTCTATTATCATACAAAATCATTGTCATACAAAAGATTCTATTATCATACAGTACTTTCCTGTGGTGTGTGTAAGGAAAAATTATAAATGCCTATATCAAAATGTAAATTTAATAGAAAAGCTCACTATCTGAAGAATTTTGCAGTTCTTTGTAATGTATATATGTCATCCCTAAATCGATTTTTTTGTGAATTAAATTTATTTGGTTTTCTTAAAATGAAGTTGCTTTACTGTACATATATGATAGTTTCATTTCTGTTCATCTGATTCATTCAAAACGTTCTGTACTCAGAGTTCCCCTAAATGCTCAATTTAGTGTGATTGCTTTCAATTCAGGCCCTCCTTGTACTGGACACAGAAAGCAAAGGCAGTGCTGCCACCACCAGGAAAAATGCAAATCCCAGTATCTCCACTTAAACCATAATTCTCCATTTTCTCTACACAGAATTCTTATTAAATAAACTAAGGCATAATATGGGCAGCAAGAAAAAAATGGAAAAGAGCTCCTTAGATGAATGAAACTTAAATTTAAAACTAAACAAAACTGCATCTTATAACAACCAAAAAAAGAAGAAGAGGCGTCCTGGAAAAATAGACACAAAGGCGTGTGCTCTGGGTGTAAGGTGCAGTATGGGCATCACTGGTAGTGATTAGTCTCTATTAAATATTTAGTAAGGCGTCTCCATGAAAATATTCTTCCTTATCTACATGACTGAAATACAAAGAAAAAAGCCAAAGAAAATACTAGCATGCATTTAGTAAAGAATTGGGTTGGCATAATATAATTTTATACTGTTGTATAAGAGTACAGATAATAATTTACACTCCACTTGCTGCAAAGTTTTGCTTTTATTGCAAAAATGAAGGCTTCCTGTTTCAAAATTATCACTCAAAATGACCAGGAAAAATGAAATACTAATATTTTAAAAGTATATAATGTGATTTTTCTTAAAACTAAAAGGTTTATATAATTATAATTACATAGTGATATATGTATAGATTATAATTTGTGTATTAAAATTTGGACACAGGACTTACCTGGTGGCACAGTGGTTAAGAATCTGTCTGCCAATGCAGGGGACACGGGTGTGATCCCTGGTCCGGGATGATCCCACATTCTGCGGAGCAACTAAGCCTGTGCGCCACAACTACTGAGACCACGCGCCAAGAGCCTGTGCTCTGCAGCAAGAGAAGCCACAGCAATGAGAAGCCCGCACCCTGTAATGAAGAGTAGCCTCCGCTCGCCGCCACTAGAGAAAGGCCACACGCAGCAACGAAGACCCAGTGCAGCCAAAACCAAGCAAACAAAGTAAATAAATAAATATTAATTTTAAAAAAAAAGAAAAAACAATTTGGACGCAAAGAAAAGGTGGGGGGTATGTATCCATAAAAGTCTTTTCCAGCTCTTACATTCAACGGCTCTCACAGTCCTTGATCTAGAATCATCTCTGTGAGCATTAGAGAAAATTAGAAAATGTTCTTTCTGTAGTCACAGCCATGAGAAGGAAATTGTGGGGCACACTTAAATCCCCAGCTCCTCCAATCCATTTTTTAAACTATTCAACCCATGTCATTTCAAATAGCTCAAAATTACAAAAGACCAAATTCCTCACTCAGTTACACCCACTCAGTTTCCACTGCTTTTTCATAAACTGTATTAAACACATCTGAAGCCTACATTCATCACCAATGAATATGGTATTTATTTATTTTACTTTCAATTAATATTAGTTTGATGTTAAAGAAGTTTCTTAGAATTTTCATGAAAACTATCAAAGGTCCTAGAAAAGCAATTCTAGTCAATGTGCTGTTTTTTTTTTAAAGGAATTTTGCCGTTTTTTGTTTTTGTTTTTGTTTTTATTTTTGGCTGTGTTGGCTCTTCGTTTCTGTGCGAGGGCTTTCTCTAGTTGCGGCAAGTGGGGACCACTCCTCATCGCGGTGCGCGGGCCTCTCACTATCGCAGCCTCTCCCATTGCGGAGCACAGGCTCCAGACACGCAGGCTCAGTAATTGTGACTCACGGGGCTAGTTGCTCCGCGGCATGTGGGATCTTCCCAGACCAGGGCTCGAACCCGTCCTCTGCATTGGCAGGTGGATTCTTAACCACTGTGCCACCAGGGAAGCCCAGTCAATGTGTTTTTAATTCTTGACTTTCAACCAAGAAAGTATTAAGCATTTACTATATGGCAGTCCCTGTCTGAGGTACTGGGTGTGCCAAAGTGAACAGGATACAGTCTTCTTGATTCCAACACTAAGAATTAATAAAGGAATGATTTTTTAGCTCTAACCTATGAATATATGTACTTCATGGAGATTACTCCATGTGGAATTCATAAGATAAACATGAAAAGATATAAGAGCAATTGTCAGTGAAATTTGACAACTCTGATAATTTTCCTATCTTGTTTCATCCATCTTTTAGGTATTCAGGGGTCAGTACTCAGTGTTTTGGTGTTGAGTATCATGACTTTTTCCCTCGATCAAATTGCATTATTTAGACCACAGCATTCTGAGTGATTCTTTAAAAATGAATATGACATGATTTAACAATTCTTAAAAGGGTGGAGAACATAGATGTGCTCCAGATTCCTCCACCCATATCTCGTCTTTCTCAGCAAACATTCAATCTACAGCATACAGCTGTAAGAAGGTGAGCCGTGTTGGGGATTTGAGTTGGGGCCAGCCCACCATGCTTCCTCAGCTTGCATTTTCACAATAGCCTCTTAGCTACACTCCTTGCTTCCAGACTCACCTGCATGTCAATCCATTCTCTGTATACTCAATCATCTTATGTCTATTTAAAACCTTTCAGTGTTGTCTCTTTTTTTTTAATGTTTTATTTTAAATTGGAAAATAGTTGATTAACAATGTTGTGTTAGTTTCACGTGTACAGCAAAGTGATTCAGTTATACATGTGTCTGTTATTCAGATTCTTTTCCCATTTAGTTTATTACAGAATACTGAGCAGCATTCCCTGTGCTATACAGTAGGTCCTTATTGGTTATGTATTTTAAGTAGAGCAGTGTGTACATGTCAATCCCAAATTTGTAATCTATCCCTCCTCCCGACCCTTCCCCCCATGGTAACCATAAATTCATCTCTAAGCCTGTGAGTCTGTTTCTGTTTTGTAAATAAGTTCATTTGTATCATTTTTTTATTAGATTCCTCATATAAGCAATAACCATCAGCATAAAATCCAAACTTCTTGGAATGGCATTTGAGGACCTTCATGATCTGGCCCTTCCTTAGCTCCAGCTTATACCAACTTCTTGCTGCCCCCAAAACTATCCTGCTCTCTTTTGTGTCCTGACCTTTGCATATTTTAGCCCCTCTCTCTGGATTCCCTTCCTCTCTTCTGTTCCCTTATTGTGGCTCACCTTCATGTGTTCTTCAATGCTCTGCTTAGTTATCTTCTTTCCCAGAACTTGCTCTGATCCACAAAAGGGTCAAGTGACTATCACAGAGTAGGTTAGGAGTCTATCAAAAATTGTCCTGTAGAACTTTGTGCTCACCTCATTCTGTTTTAGTGCATATCATTTTTTGGTGATCATCTGTTTCACCAATTATAAAAGCAGAGAGTCAGCCTTACTCATCTTTGAATTGTCAGTCCATAAAGGTGCTCAGGGCTTCCCTGGTGGCGCAGTGGTTAAGAATCTGCCTGCCAATGCAGGGGACACAGGTTCGAGCCCTGGTCCGGGAAGATCCCACATGCTGCGGAGCCACTAAGCCCATGCGCCACAACTACTGAGCCCACGTGCCACAACTTCTGAAGCCCACGTGCCTAGAGCCCGTGCTCCGCAACAAGAGAAGCCACTGCAATGAGAAGCCCGCACGCCGCAAGGAAGAGTAGCCCCCGCTCACAGCTAGAGAAAGCCACGCGCAGCAACGTAGACCCAATGCAGCCAAAAATAAATAAATAAAATAATTTTTTTTTTAAAAAGGTGTTCAATAAAAATATACTGACTAAAGAATTGAGAAGTAAATTTGTTCTCCCTAAACTGAAGCTTATAGGCTTGTCTGCTCACATTAGCATGAGGTCTAATACACCAAACTGAGCACTCACGGAGGATGGATAACTCAAAGGAGAAGATTCTCTTGCTATGAAATATGCAAATGGGAATCTGCATGAGGATAACTGCTGAAACCATTTTCTTTTGGCTAAGCATTAAGAATCAACTTGCATCTGATTTTCAGTTTATTGATGAGCAGGGAGATACAACATATCAGAAAAGAGACGAAAAGCTGAATGCAGATTGAGGGGTCATAAGCCATGTCTATTTGTCCCAAAGGACTGCTCAGGGAGGGGTGATTAATAAGTTATAATCAGTTGTCTTATCGCCTTTTGGGCTTCGTCAAATGGCCAGCTGCCTTCCCCAGATGACACCCTTGTCATCTCCCAACTGAAAGACATCCCTCTACACATGAGTATCCAGATTTAGATTCATTATCACATAATAAAAGATAGGTTAATACAGGCTGACTAAAGCCCCAGTCATGAAAGTAGACCCAGTCATGAAAGTAGACCTGGTCATGACGTATTCCCACAGCTGCCACTGATACCAAATTTTCTTCATCGCCCAGATGAAGGTACATCTAGACCAGGTAATCATTCCCAGCACCAGTGCCTAGGATTCCATTGTTCTTCTTAATGTTTCTGTTTTTCTTCATTCTTGGGCTGCTATTGCTTTTAATTAGTAACTGCTTGCGTTTTAAAAAAGAAACCAAATTCAGCAAATGTCAAAAAACACTTCACAGTGATTAAAACCAAGAAGATTAATAACCTGTTCCCAGAAACCATTTCTGATACTGGTAACATGTCTCTTCTTCACCCGTTAGAGCAAATTCCTTTGGCTATCCAGGATTTTCACTTTGAACACAGAAAATAAAGCTGGAAAAAAATAACTAAAAAAATTAAGAGCTCAAAATAACAATACACAAAATTTCATATTAGGGCTAAGATTTGCCACCAAAATAAACAGTATAGGTATCTTGATAACATCTTTTTCATTCTCATGTTTAAGCAACATGTCTGTATAAGATCCTTTTTTTTTTTCTATTAGGTTAAATAGCATCACTGGTAAAAGCAATATATTGGAATTTACTGCAGGGTAGTCTCACTCTTCCAGGATTTGATTAACATTTTTCCAACTGTGGTTTTTGTTAGCTACAGGGTGATAAATGGCATACATAAAAGTTAGCCTAAGGCACGGTAAGATTATGTAACTTGTGAATCATCAAAGAGTAATTAAATAATGGCTGATCCTGGTCTAATATTTGAGTGTGTTTTATGGTGTTTGATAGCTGCAAAGTTGTAAGAAGGTACTGAGCTCTGAGTCTCAGTCCTGCCCGTGCAACTCTAAGTATATAATTTGGGGCAAGTCCATTCATCATCCCTCCCTTCCTTCCTTCCTTCATTCACTGGGCAAGGCAGTGAAAATACAAAGATGACTTGGTAAAGGTCTCACAAGAAATCTCTGATTCTGTTTCCTAATCTATAAAATGGGACCTTTTAAAATTTTTATTTTATTGAAGTATTGTTGGTTACAATGTTGGGTTAATTTCTACTGTTACTGTTGCAGTGATTCAGTCATACACATATATACATTCCTTTCCATATTCTTTTCCATTATGGTTTATCACAGGGTACTGAATGTAGTTCCCTATGCTATACGGTAGGACTTTGTTGTTTATCCATCCTATACATTATAGTTTGCATTTGCTAATCCCAAACTCCAACCCAGCACTCCTCCACCCCCACCCCCTTGGCAACAACAAGTCTGTTTGTTCTCTATGCTTGTGTGATGGATAAACAACAGTCATTCATTTGTGTCATATTTTAGATTCCACATGTACGTGATATCATATGGTATTTGTCTTTCTCTTTCTGACTTACTTCACTTAGTATGATAATCTCTAGTTGCATCCATGTTGCCGCAAATGGCATTTAAAATGGAGCTTTCTTTTTTTTTTTAATATTTATTTATTTATTTTTGGCTGCGTTGGGTCTTCATTGCGGCACTCGGGCTTTCTCTAGTTGAGGCGAGCGGGGGCTACTCTTCGTTGTGGTGCGCAGGCTTCTCATTGCGGTGGATTCTCTTGTTGTGGAGCACGGGTTCTAGGTGCGCGGGCTTCAGTAGCTGTGGCACGCAGGCTCAGTAGTCGTGGCTCGTGAGCTCTAGAGCGCAGGCTCAGTAGTTGTGGCCAATGGGCTTAGTTGCTCCACGGCATGTGGGATCTTCCCGGACCAGCACTCGAATCCGTGTCCCCTGCATTGGCAGGCAGATTCTTAACCACTGCGCCACCAGGGAAGTCCCTAAAATGGAGCTTTCTTAATGAGGATTAAATAAATAAAATGTGTGAAAGTACTCTGTAAATGGTTAGGAGCCATGCAGATGTTTAGTTATTGTAATAACTAAAAATGATGATGAGAATGAATAGAGGACCTCATTAAAATATTTGTTTCACTTTTAAAATTTTTTGTTAACTTGGAAATAAATTCAAACTTACAGAAAAGTTGCACAAATAAGAATAGCACAGAGAATATACATATACCTTACACTCAGATTACTTATTTATACCATTTTACCCCAGTTGCTCACTCTCTTTCTCTCTCCCTCTCTCTCAATATATTTTTTTCCCTGAACCATTTAGAGATAAGTTACATCCAGGCTCATAACTCCTAAATATTTCAGTGTTTCCTAAGAATAGGGGTGTTTGCTTACATAACCATAGTACAGTTTTCAACTTTAGTCAATTTAACATTGACGTAGTACTTTTAACTCATTTGCTATCCGTATTCCAATTTTGTCAATTGACCAAATAACGTTTTATAGCATTGTTGTTTCTCCTCTGGTATGGGATTCAGCCTAGCTTGGGTGTTTTAGTTTGTTGTCATGTCTCTTCAGGGTCCTTTAATCTGGAACATTCTCACACCTTTTCTTTGTGGGTTTTTTTTTTTTTTTGATGTTGATAGTTTTTGTTGTTGTTGTTGTTTTTGCGGTACGCAGGCCTCTCACTGTTGTGGCCTCTACCACTGCGGAGCAGAGGCTCCGGACGCGCAGGCTTAGCGGCCGTGGCTCACGGGCGCAGTCGCTCCGCGGCATGTGGGATCTTCCCGGACTGGGGCACGAACCCGTGTCCCCTGCATCGGCAGGCGGACTCTCAACCACTGCGCCACCAGGGAAGCCTAATGTTGATAGTTTTTAAGAATACAGTCCTAGTCTTTTTTGTTTAATAGAACATTCCTCATTCTTTAGTCGTTTTACTTTTTTAATGATTAATTTATACTCATCAATTGAAGTTTCTATTCCTACCACTGGGAACCCAGAAGCCATCCTTGTGTGTAAAAAGATAGCATACACATCATGACTTGCTACAAGTGATAATGTAGTGTTAATTACATTCTCCTCCTTTCCTGTTCTGTTTCTTCTCCTCATTCTGCTGTTGGTCTATTGATCCTTAGACTGTGACATCCAGCTTACTCTCCCTTCCTGTTACCTGCACTAGATGGATCGTGAGCACAAGATCATGTATGTTCCCATCACTCCCATGAGGAGGAGGGAGGGACCAGGAAAAGCTGATGGTTCTGACAGTCCCAAAAAAAGATAGCATCAGTTTTTGCTTCTTGTTCTAAATTATCCCTGATTCTTCTATTGTATTCCCAACCTTCCTAACCTCCTTAGTTTCTTCCCACAACATGACAGATTCCCATCAGAGCTGCCCTTCCAAGTTTTCACCATCCTACCCCAAACCTTATTTCACTTGGACCTTAAAACAACCAGATGTGTTCAGCCAGATTTATTATCACCATTTTGCAGATAAGGAAACAGAGGCTCTGACACATTAAGTGATCTTCCCCATAATCAGGTGCTTAGAGGGATGAAATCCAAGGCTTCTGGTTGCTTTTCCACCGCTTCCCCCCACTACATTTTGATGCCTCTTTACAGTAACTTTATAACTACAGATCCTGTGTAATCCCCTGGCATGGTGGCCCAAGGAACAGCACACTGAGATTAATCTGCCTTTTTTTATGGAAAATGGCAGAGATGTTTTTAGATGACACATTTAGGGCATATCATGCTTAAACTCTTACTTAAACTTGAAATTTGGCAAAAATATAGAAATACATTTGTTGTGATATGCATTTAGCAAATTTGAAAGAAATATATAGTTCTGAGAAATTTTCCAGCAGTATTCATCAAAATTAATCTGAGAGCTCAAGAATAATGGCTTTTACGTGAGAAGTTCAAATTGTGGGGATACTGACTTGCAAATATGATTGTATAATCATGGAAAACATCAAATAAGAGACAGAGAAGGAAGCTAAGTGATCCTATTCAGCTTCCTTATTAACAGTATAACGCAAGCTCAATAAAGAAGATTTAGAAACACACAAAGTTTTAAAAGGAAACCACCTAACAAATGTGGAAACTAAGAGCGAGTGTGTCTTGTATGTGGCCACACTGATTGTTAGTAACAGACCAGGGATCGCTCTTCGGATCTCCTGGCTGTTGGTCCAATGCACTTGCCTACATTTTATGAGTAATTTATGATACAAAATTTCAAAAATTTTCCAATCCTCTCATACAGAACAAAATATGCTCTAAGTTATATAGAGCCAAGATAAACTTTTAGAAAAATTAAATATTAAATATGGCAAATTCTTTTTTAAAGACAGAAAATTCATTATTTGGGGCTCTGCTGAAGAAAATACAGGTGAGAGATCTTTAGCCTCAGGTGAGTAGGAGAGAGTAAGGTGTATTAGAGCTGTCTTGTTTCTTCAAGGATTTTCTCAAATTGGGCAGCCAGTTGAGGCTTGAGGTATCTGTGATAATCACATCCCTTTCAAGTTAATTTTTGTATATGTGGCAGGGTAAGAGTTGAGGTTCATTTTTTTGTATACGGATGTCCATTTGTTCCAGCACCACTTATTTGATGTTCTGAACAATAAGATAGGTTAACTCCAGAAAATCTCAAACATCAAAACTACACATAGGCAACGTGTATCAGTTAGGGACTGATTTCTTATTTAGGGTTTCATGATTCTTAAACATGTGGTCATACCCTTTAAGTACACCTCTTTAGGAAATAGAATTAACCTTTTAAGGGATAAGACAGGAATAGAGGCGCAGACCTACTGGAGAACGGACTTGAGGATATGGGGAGGGGGAAGGGTGAGTTTTGACAGGGCGAGAAAGAGTCATGGACATATACACACTAACAAACGTAGTAAGGTAGATAGCTAGGGGGAAGCAGCCGCAAGGCACAGGGATATTAGCTCGGGGCTTTGGGACAGCCTGGAGGGGTGGGAGGGGGAGAGTGGGAGGGAGGGAGACGCAAGAGGGAAGACACATGGGAGCACATGTATATGTATAGCTGATTCACTTTGTTATAAATCAGAAACTAACACACCATTGTAAAGCAATTATACCCCAATAAAGATGTTAAAAAAAATAAAATAAAATAAACCATAAAAAAAAAAAAAAAAAAAAAAGAATTAACCTTTTAAAAGTTCACCCAAAGGTAATGAAGAATGGATTTTCTCCCAAAATACAGTAAAATAAAAGGTAAGTACCCATGATATTGTATGTCACAATGCTTTCATTAGGAATTTTCTTAAAGAAATCAAGTAGGAGTTAAAGAGAATAAAATTTCAAGAAGTTGAGTGAAGCAATTATTAGAATTCCTCAAACATCCAAGGTAGAGGAATGCAGAGTATAAAATTTGCAATTCTGTAAAGGAGCTGGCCACACATGCTCCAGCTCCAAATTGATTTGCCAATTCACGATGAGCTGAATTGTTCAACAACTGTCCACTTGGTGGCACAGTCGTGCTGCTGCAGGAATGAGCCTGTTGATTTGGGTAAAGGTTCATTTAGGGACTGATTTCTTATGTAGGGTTTCATGATTCTTAAACATGTGGTCATACCACAATGTGTGCCAACAGCAGACAATTGCCCTAGTCATTTGTGCAAGGGAAGAAAAAGAAAAGAGCATTTGTAGGTTGTTCAAGCAAAGAGAATGGGCAGGATTTAAGAGGACTTGTAGGGCAAGTTGAACGAGTGGATGGATGAGAGCCAACCCAACCTGCCTTTTATCTATGTTCTCAGACAGAAAGGCCTCTGCAGGTTTCTACTCTCTCCCTCTCTCTCCTTATGACTTGATGCTGAACAGAAAAATTGATACTAACATCTTCAGCCCAAATGAAAGCTGAAGTTGAGTTTCACTTGCTCTCTAATAAATACTTACTGAGTACCTGCTCTGCTATCATTATTGAGCACCGAAAGTCACGTGGTAGAAGTAGAAACATGGCTTTTACCCTTGATGGCGTTGCAGTCAACCTGAGAAGACAAGATGTATGCGTGAAACGGTAATGGCCGGATTGTGTGTTGAAGAGAGCACCAACTGGAAGCTGTAACTATGAAAGCCTTGAGCGAGCAGGTTGGACTCTAGCTGGTCTTAAAGAATGGCTTCACTGTGGCAGGCAGCCTCTTGCTGCACAGCTGAGTAGACAGCACAGGAGGGAGCAGAGCTCTCACGGACAGTCGTTCTGGTGGCGTGGCTTGGGAAGGGAGGTCACGGCCTCCTGCTCTGCAGCAGTCAGTTGGGCAGTAGCCATTCCAGCAAATTTCCCTGCCTCTCCATCTAAAGGAGCTGTTACTCAATGGATCCGTTGACCCACTGATCCATTTTTTTAAATTATGTGGACTTTTTTCCTTACAGATATTGGGGTGAACACAACCTATTGATTCATTTAAATTGTTTTATATAGTTGAGTTAGAAATCTGAACACCAAATGTGTGGGATGTTTATGAAATAATTTGGTGAATCATGAACCTGGAGAATAAGACCCATACTTCCTAGAGGAGTGTTGATGACATTTAACAACTTGACTTCAATCCATACTGAAGTATGTAAGGGTGAAATGACATGAAGCCTGGGGTTTAACATATTTCAGCAAAGAAAAAGCAATATATATAGCAGTGTTGTATAATTTCAATACTTGTTGATTCTGAATGATGGATATCTAGGGATTTATTTTACTATTCCATCTTTGTGTGTGTTTGAAATGTTTTATGATACCTTTTTCTTAAAAGATCAAATGGTTTGAAAAGATAATTCTGAGACTGGGCAAGATGCAGCCTGAAGTTAAGGGAGGTGGGTCCAGTTGAGGGGGTAGATGATGAGGAAATGAAGCAGAAGTTAGTGCTAAGACCCTCCAGCTGAGAAGAGCACTATTTACCAATTTATTCTACCCAACGCATGATGGAAATCATATCTGTCTTCCCAGAGAGATTTACCAGTTAAAAAAAGAATCTTTAGGAAATGGACTGTGCTACTTGCTCCAACCCACTTGTCCAAATGTGACACGTGGGAGTTAAAGAGATAATCAGTCAAATGTGGATTATCAGGGATTGTGCATTGGGAAGATAGTAGCACTGACTAAACAAGGAATGTGTACACACTTAATTGTTAAAGTACTTTTATACAGATTGTCTCAAACATGTACGAGAAGCCATTCTCATGTATGTCTGTCCTCTAGAATTACTCTGGCATTCTCTTCTCTTATCTGCAGGCTAAAGAGAAAGAGGTTAGCAAATCAAGAAACCCTGAAAAAGAAACACTTTTTAAAAATGAGCCACTGTATTATAGCAGACAGAGCAAAGGAGCGAAAGTAAGAAAACTTAGCTTAGAGTTCTGGTTCTTCCACTTTGGAGTTGTGGGGTTGAGGACAAGTTATTTTTCTAAAATTCAGTTTTTGCCTCTATAAAATAGGGGTGCTAATAACTTCACAAGTCTGCTGGAAGGAATACACAGTGTAGTGAAGAGATTTTTCAAGTGTTTACTTGTGGCCATTATTTACACTGTAGATACTCTCTCCTCTAACTTCCCTTGGATGTACCACACAAGTCCTCAGGTCCAAGAAGAGGAGGATAAATACACAAGATTACAAATTATGAGTTCTATAGAGACTCAACCAGATATGAGATGAGAGCCACATGGGAATGATAGGAAAATTAGAAGACCCTGGTTGGTGTCCCCCAAATGGAAGACAGCATACTAGAACAAGCCAGAAGATTGGAGAGAGAAGAAGGAAGGCGTGGGAAACAGCCTCAAAAAGGAGAACGATATAAGGAAAAGCACTTCTTACTCCCAATGTTTCCTGTCCTGTGGAGGCAGTTTTTCTAAAGTAACACTCCTGGCCTCTCTTTGCCCTCTTACTTAACTCCTCCACCAGATTACTAGAGGGTGTATCTGATTAGTGACTTTGGAATAAGACACAGGACAAACAACCTAGCCCTTTCCTCTTCCTTTCTCTTGTGACATCTGCCTGTCTGCTGAGAGCATGAGTTCTGGTCTGCTTATTACTGATAGCACTGCTGTAAATACAGCATGGGGACATGACAAAAATGGGCTTTCCAATACTGAAATCCAGGATTAGATAGAATTACCCCCATATTCCATAGATGCTAGAAAATTGTAGGCCTACCCCATAGAGGGCAAATCTCCATTCACAGCTAAGCTTACTAGATGCACCCCCCCGCAATCTGCCATGAAATGTATTTATACCATTGTAATATTATAAATGACGTTGATCGGTTGCAATATTCAAATCAACCTATAGACAAAGCACAGGTGATATATCCAGTTATAGCATAGAACATAAGTGCTATAAATCTTGATGATGTAAAAATAATGGTGTTATTGACCTATAGTGGGATGTAGAGGAGAGAGATAGTATTGTGTGCTGGATGTTTGTGTTCCCCCAAATTCATATGTTGAATTCCTACCCCCCAATGTGAAGGTATTATGAGGTAGGGTCTTTGGGAGGGTCCACTACACTACAACTCTGCTTCTGTCCTGACATGATTTGAGGGACGTCACAGATGGAGTCCCCAGACAAGTAGCTTAGCCCACATTCTAATTGCTCAACTGTCTCATCTTCCCTTACCTCCCCATATAAACCACCTTCCATAAATTATAGAGCTCTGGTAGATGTCATAGCTCTTTTTTTGGCTTACTTTTACAGTCTGGGTAATCTACCACAGTCCCCATTTCCTTTTACATACAGATTATGGCACAAGTTCCCAATAATATATGGAGCAAATGTTGCCAGATCTTGGTGGTGGTTGTTTTTTCAATCTGAGAGTATCTGAACTATCATCAGTTCAACCCATTTATATTTATTTTAATTTGTGCTATGTTAGAACTTACTATGTTATCTTATTTTATACTTTTTATTTACTGTATTTTATTTTTGATATTCTGTCTTCCACTCAGTAGGTAAAAAGAATTTTATTTGTCTGATGTGAAAATTGTACATTCTATTCTTATTCTTTTTGTTAGTACTCATTCTTATACTTATTTTTCCTTAAATTTCTTAAACTTATGAATGATCTATTTTTCCCTGAATAAGACAAGTTCTGTAACATACTCTAACTTTCCTTTGATCTCCCCTACCACATCCTAAATTTTCATGATAATATCACCTAGAATTTTTGACTTCATTAAGGGTTGTTAGACACTTTTTAAAAATCTGGTTTTGTATGTAAAAAATGCTTAACTAAATTATTAAATCACTTATTATTCAAATATTTCTGTATCAAAATAAATGAATGTGGAAGAGTTGTGCATTATATGTTTGAATTTGAATTTGATGGAGACTCTTCTAATTTACTTGCCAGTCTACAAGGGCAATAAACTAAGGATCTGAGGTATCAAAATAAAGGAAAATTTTATTAAAAGTGCTAAGTATGCAGATTTAAAAGGCGCTATGTCCCAGACAGAATAAATGAAATTAACCATCAACTATTCTAACAAATTCCTGAACATCAAGGATAATGAAAAATTTCTATAGCCTTTCAGACAAAAAATTTAGTTTCCTACTGAGGAACAAAGGCTTCACTTCAAAGTTTCACTTCAAAGTTCCACTTCAAACTTTTCTTGGGTACCACTAATGCCAGAAGACAATGAATCAAAGATCACAAGTTACATAGGTGAGAATGTGAGACTCAAGAATGTAATAACCTGATTAACTGCTGATCATTTACTTAGGCCACAGATATGTTCTCTCAGATATGTAAGAACTTATACACAGAGAAAATAATCAAAATTTAGAAGAGGAAATATGTGATATTTTAAAATGTGGTTATAATTTTAAAATAAATTTAAAATGGTATTCATTCTAAATAATAATTGAAAATATAGTTGCAAAATCAAATGCATATACTAAAAACAATTCAAAAGAGAAGGTTTGTAAAAATCACAATTTAATAAATGTGATCTGGACCCCAGATTATAGCACCAACATAGGTAGATGTGGAAGGGAGAGAGAAATCTATGCATATGGGACTGGTTCTTCCCCCTTTCTGACATGAAATTTAAGGCAATTTGCATGATTTTTCTCATTACCTTAAGGTGGTAATTAATATGTCAAATAATAATCAAAATTTAAATGCTATTTAAAGATAACCCCCTTTCCCAACTCCGGCCTTTTACAAATCAACCCTCTGTGAGAAAAGTCTGTTTTGGCACTGCTATTGCTCCTCCCCATCTTCTAATATAGTTTTTTTAACTCAATTTTGTTAGAACTTAGAGGAGAAAAAGAAATCAGCACAAGAAAGAACTAACTCCATGAATAAATTTGAAGGGATGCCAATAAATAAAAATAAAGTTGCTCAGTGATTACATTCCATGGGTCATAGTTGTTCAATGTATGTAATGGTCCCACAATTACTCCCTTTGTTTTGTTTCCTGTTATCTCTCCAGTATCAAGAACTGCCTGGCACACCATAGGAACAGGGCAAATATTTGTAATAGATAAGGAAGTATATGATGCAAATAAGAAATACCCTAAAACAAAATGACCAAGGTTAAAATACAAGGATGGGCCAAGATTTTCCAGCCAAGGGAAAATTAAAACAAAGCAGAGGAAGCAAGATAAACTGTATAGATTCCAAGTAAAAAAGAAATAAATAGTATAAAAGGCATCAGTCCACAATAAAAACATATCGTTAAACTGCAAGCACTAAATAAAATATCTTTCAAATATAGAAAGTAATGAGGGGAATTCCCTGGCAGTCCAGTGGTTAGGACTCAGCGCTTTCACTGTGGAGGGCCCCATTTCAATCCCTGGTCGGGGAATTAAGATCCCACAAGGGAACTAAGATCCCACAAGCCGTGAGGTGCAACCAAAGAAAAAAAAAGAAAGTCTAACTATTATTAAAAATAAAAGCAGAAACAAAAAACATGCTATTCTAGAAGACCATTTTTAGCCTTTGACAGATCAAGTATGCAAAAATAAACCATGACATAAAGCACTTGAAATACAGGAAAAAAAGGAACCCTATAAAAAATACATAGTTCCTTGTTGTCATTTGCAGCAACATAGATGGACCTAGAGATTAGCATACTAAGTGAAGTAAATCAGGCAGAGAAAAGCAAATAACATATGATATCACTTATGAGTGGAATCTAAAAAAATGATCCAAATGAACTTATTTACAAAACAGAAATAGACTCACAGACATGCAAAACAAATTTATGGTTACCAAAGGGGAAAGGGGGAGGGATAAATTAGGAGTTTAGGATTAACATATACCACTACCATATATAAAATAGGTAAATAATAAAGACTGCTGTATAGCTCAGGGAACTGTACTCAGTATCTTCTAATAATCGATAATGGAAAAGAATCTGAAAAAGAATATATATATATTTTTTAATAAATTTATTTATTTTATTTATTTTTGGCTGCATTGAGTCTTTTTTGCTGTGCACAAGCTTTCTGTAGTTGCAGCAAACAGGGGCTACTCTTTGTTGAGGTGTGCAGGCTTCTCCTTGTGGTGGCTTCTCTTGCTGCAGAGCACGGGCTCTAGGTGCACAGGCTTCAGTAGTTGTGGCATGTGGGCTCAGTAGTTGTGGCTCATGGGCTCTAGAGCGCAGGCTCAGTAGTTGCAGCACACGGGCTTAGTTGCTCCGTGGCATGTGGGATCTTCCCGGACCAGGGCTCAAACCCGTGTCCCCTGCATTGGCAGGCGGATTCTTAGCCACTGCGCCACCCGGGAAACCCTGCAAAAGAAATATTTTTAAATCAATTTTTATTGGTATATAGTTGAATTATAATGTTGTGTTAGTTGCTGCTATACAACAAAGTGAATCAGTTATACATATGCATATATCCACTCCTTTTTAGATTCTATTCCCATATAGGTCATTACAGAGTACTGAGTAGGGTTCCCTGTGCTATACAGTAGGCTCTTATTAGTTATCTATTTTATATATAGTAGCGTGTATGTGTCAATCCCAATCTCCCAATTTATCTCTCCCCTCCCTTTTCCTCCTTGGTAACTGAAGTTTGTTTTCTACATCTATGACTCTATTTCTGTTTTGTCACAGATAGGTTCATTTGTACCATTTTTTTAGATTCCACATATAAGTGATATCATATATATATAACTGAATCACTTTCCTGTACAACTGAGACTAACACAACATTGTAAATTAACTATACTTCAATTAAAAAAAGATTTAGCTGGAAAAAATATATAGTTCCTTGGGGTTTTGATACATTTATAAAAATTGATAGTGTACTATATTCACTAGGTTGGCGTACCCGACAATCATTCTGAACTTTATTCCCTATCATAGTAGAGACCAGAAAACTGAAAAGGAACCTATCTGTAGGCTCTCTTGTGGCTGGGGGTGCCCTTGTGTTTCAGTTCTGGCCAAAGACACAGCATGAATCTCCTAGTGCTGCCTTGTTGCCTCCCTCTTCTTTCCTGCCGAGACCATACACAGAATGCCCAAGATGCTGCACCATCTCTACATATCAGCAGAGCAGGAAAAGAGAAAGAGCCTTGTTCCTTCATGGTTGTCCTGGACTTCCTACTGTGGACTTGTTCCATGACACAAGTCAGCTCCTTACTCATTCAAGCCCATTGATTGGGTTTTCTGGCACTCACTGCTAAATATGATGCTAACTTACACAGCTACAAAAGAAACATTAACAAATACACCAACACAAAAACTTTCTGTATACAACCTCTTACTAAAATTCAAGAAAACTAGAAATAAGTAATAAGAGCTTTTAAATCAATTATAAAATTTAAAGCATTCTTCTCATTAATGACTGGCAAAGGAGGAAATAAGAATGCAAATATATATTTGGACTAAAATAAAATTAAGGTATTAAATTGAGAATTCTCAAGATACAATAAATTACCAATTCTACTCCTTAGAATTCCTTTTCCACCCTTTCTGCTTTATTTTTTCCCTAAAATTTATCACTTTCTTGTATACTACATAATTTATTTTTAATTTATATCTTTTACTTAATTTCCACCTTCTCCTACTAAAATGTAGGCTTCATGAAGCCAGGAATTTTTGTCTGTTTTATTCAGTGTTGTATTCACAGCACTTGAAATATCACCTGGCTCACAGCAGACATTCAATAAAATTGTTGAATGAATTAATAATCCCTCTGAAGGGAAATGCTTAATCTTAATTGTTATTATTAAAACTATAAATGAAAATAAATAATCCAACTCAAGTTGAAAGAGATAAATTACAGTCAATTATCTAATAAATAAAATATCTAAGTAAAACAGACAAAAATAATAAAGATAAGCAGAAATTAATGAATTTTGAAAAGTAGTTTGTATAATTAAATGAAGAACTTCTTGGCAAAAAGATATAATAGACACACTTCTAGTAAATCTAATCAAGAAAAGTAGAAAGTCAAAATGAAAAAAAACTCGGGACAAAAAAAAACTATTATAACAGCTGGAAAAAAGAGTAATTAATGATGGTAGAGGTCTATTTATAAATCCCTGCCTATAAAATTTAGTCTTAAAAAATAATTTTCTGTGAAAATATAAATTTAATAAAATTGACTTAATAAAATCAACAAACTCTGAATAGAGCAATAATCACTCATAACCAAGAAATGGAAGGTTATCAAATCATTATTTTAAAAAATAAAAAGCTTTCAGAAGGATTTTTTCAGTCAGTTCTTTCAAACTTTCAAGGGAATATGTCTCTTGTGCATAGAAAACTATTAAAGATGGTAGTAAAACATGAAATTGGTGTTAAATTTTATCAAGTGCCATTTCACTATCCATTGATGTTATTTTTCTCTGAGCCTATTGATTTGATTTATAATGTTAATAAAAATTCTAATAATCATTGTTGCATTGTTGTAGTGGGGAAATCTTTTTCTATACTGTTGAATTCAGTTTGCTGGTCCAACGACACAATAGAAAATTAAGCAGCCAATTAAAGGGCAGGGTCTAAGAAAGTTTTATGAAATGAGAAAATGCTTACGAAATAATGTTTTCTCCATTTTGCTTTGTTTTTTAAAATTATTTATTTGTTTATTTTTGTCTGTGTCAGGTCTTTTTGTTTTTTACATCTTTATTGGAGTATAATTGCTTTACAATGGTGTGTTAGTTTCTGCTTTATAACAAAGTGAATCAGTTATACATATACATATGTTCCCATATCTCTTCCCTCTTGCGTCTCCCTCCCTCCCACCCTCCCTATCCCACCCCTCTAGGTGGTCACAAAGCACCGAGCTGATCTCCCTGTGCTATGCGGCTGCTTCCCACTAGCTATCTATTTTACGTTTGGTAGTGTATATATGTCCATGCCACTCTCTCACTTTGTCCCAGCTTACCCTTCCCCCTCCCCCATCCTCAAGTCCATTCTCTAGTACGTCTGTGTCTTTATTCCTGTCTTACCCCTAGGTTCTTCATGACATATTTTTTCTTAAAGTCCATATATATGTGTTAGCATACGGTATTTGTCTTTCTCTTTCTGACTTACTTCACTCTGTATGACAGACTCTAGGTCCATCCACCTCATTACAAATAGCTCAATTTCATTTCTTTTTATGGCTGAGTAATATTCCATTGTATATATGTGCCACATCTTCTTTATCCATTCATCCGATGATGGCTGCATCAGGTCTTAATTGCAGCACTCAGGATATTTCCTTGCGGTGTGTGGGCTTCTCTATAGTTGTGGGGCATGGGCTTAGTTGTCCTGCAGCATGTGGGATCTGAGTTTGCCAACCAAGGATCGAACCAGCGTCCTGTGTATTGGACGGTGGATTCTTAACTACTGGACCACCAGGGTAGTCCCTGAAATAATGTTTTCTTTAATCATTTTATTTCATCTAATTGTTTGAAAATTGTGTCTTTATTCTTCCAGTACAGCATTTCTCAACCTTAAATTCCACCTTGTCTGGAATTCCACTGTCATGTTGACTTTTAATATTTCTTACAGTGTGGTTTATTGATAACTGGTGGTCTCCAGGAGTCTATTAAATGGTCTGCCAGTAGTTTGACAGTTCTAGAGGAAAAAGTGATGAAACCATTTTGTTCACATACATTTCCCCACTTTGAAATATTAGATTAATAATGATTTTCACAGAAATTCCATCACTATCTAGTAACTGTTGTGTTTTTTAAAGGTCATGTCAGTTCATCTCAGCTAATATTAATAGCTTGAAATTCTTCTCAGTTAACTCATTTTCACATTATTTGCATATTTGCACATTTTCATTAATTAAAGGACCTAATCCAAAGGAGCTGGACAAGTTAGACCCCTTTCCTCTCTCCCTACTCAGCAGCTGGTAGGAAGCCCATTTGCCTCCAGATTAAAGTCGTGACATCATCTACCCATCTCCTCTCTGTGCACTCTACGTGTGGAAGTTAGCATTTTTCTGCATTATTTGCATGACATTCACATATTTGCATTATTTGCATGTTGTTTACATTTGGTATATATGCATTTTACTTTTTATGTTAGAGCTCAAGTTCAGCAAAATGGATCAGTGAGTCAAGAGTATTATATTAAATGGTAAGAGGGGTAAGAGTAGGAATGACAAGCTGATTCAAAGATGCGTATGGAAATACTAAGGATCTAGAGGAGCCCAAACTATCTCAGTAAAGAATGGGATTTATTTTATGAATTTCAGAATATTTTTTATGATTTTGAATGACGTGCAGTATAGGTATGTATCTTGAATAGCCTGAACCTGACACTTTAGGACTGAAATATGTAGAAAATAAGATACCAGAATTTTTAATATGATAAAGCAAATAGCACAAAATGGTAGAGCATTGGACCCTTTCCCATTACTTGAGCATTTTCTTCCCTTGTCCAAAAAGAGATTGACAATATTGGTCTGTTTAAAAACATACATCCAAATGCTCCAACTTTTCACCTCATCTGAGAGGAAGAGGGGTCCAGCTTCCAATATGGCAGGGTGTACTGGTGGCTAGTCCACTGGAAGGGAGAGTTCCCTGCCCTTCTTTTGAGCTAACATCTGGCTGTGTGTCCCTCCTGTCAGAGTGCCTACTGAACTCTATTATGATTTTATGCTAGGAGAACATACTGAAGTCTCTTCTTCCCTTTCCTCTTTCCTGCCCCTAATCATCAAGATCCAGATGACTGCAACTCTTTCTCTGGACCCACAGTTCATGCTAGACCAGTACCAAGAATTACATTCACTTTATTTAAGAAGAAATTGTTAGAACTTTAATCTGGAAGGCAACCAGCTTCCTTGCTACCTACTGCTCAGTATGGGGGAGAGAAAAGAGATCCAGCTCCATCAGCTATAATTAATTGTCCTGGTCATTGCCCCAAACACCCTCCCCCTTCATGCTCTTTGTAGTGGTTGGGTCTGAGCTGGAGCTTGTCTGAGGCTTCCTGAGGAAGCAGCCTGACTCGTGTGAGGGTGCTCCTGTAAGTAGTTCGGGTGGTGTTTATTCTTCCCCTTTCTGCCCTAGCAGAGGGGAAAGAGGCCGCATAAAAGAGGTGAATGACAGTAAACACGCGAAGAAATAATTGACAAAGCAAGTTTCCTGAGGGTCTGGAAAGGATAGAATTGAGAACACAGGTAGGACAGGAATAGCATTACTTTTTCTTCTGCTGAATGGAGAGAAGAGAGGAAAGCAGGGAGCAAGGACAGCCTTAGAGAAATGATTACAGTGTCTTGTGTGTAATAGGGACTCAAATACTTACTGAATTCAATAGCTGTTAACTAGTGACACAAACTACCAGCTCCTAGTGAATAAGAAAAGGTGTCATTGAAACATGATAGCCAGCAATCAGCCACAGGGAAATTTAATATAGGTATTTAGAGCAGAACACTGGGCTGGATAGGCCATGGAGTTCACCTAATAGAGCAAATGGGATACGCAGTAGTCGCCTATTCTTTTAAATATGTTTACCAAATGCATCCCCATTACCAAATGCTGTACCATCAGCGCAAATGCCTTGCCACCTTTAAACATTTCTAAAAGATTAAGGAAGGAAACTAGCAAGGATGGAGCTCTTAAGTGTCAGACTCTGTGGCAAATACCCTAATACACTGCAGTTTCATTTCGTTCCCCGCGACACACGATTGAAGAAAGTGACTTAGAGAAATTAAGTACTTTGCCAAAATCATGGGTCGAGAAAGCAGAGCTGGAATTCAAACTCACCTCTGCCTCACTTAAAAGCCCGTTCTTTGTACATGTAACAATGCAACAATGCAAAAAAAAAAAAAATTTTAATCTCCAGTAAATTAATTTCATGCCAGAAATAGACCCTTCAAGTACCTAACAGAGACAATATCCAGCAGAAAAACAATGCCACTTAACCTCACTCTTTTCTGTACCTCTGTAAAATGTCATAGATTTGTGGGCATTTTCAGAAAACTGACAATTTTGTTAACAGAGCATAACTTTTTGTTCATCTCTAGACTTCCACTATTCCGGTGAGAAAGCAATTTTAAAATGCCTCCTACAACTTTCCCTATGAATCGGAGGTCCTCTGTTATTTTCTGTTGTTAAAACTCAGACAAACCTTATTATTTTATTAGGTCATCGGGTGATTTATCTGTCTCCTCGGGGAGTGACTGTGGAAGGGAGAGTGATAGGGCACATCAGGCCCCGAGTGGACTGAGCTCACCCATTAAGTTAGCCCATCTGCCCTGCTCTTGACAGTTATTAATGCTCCCGCCTCTTGCTGCTTCCAATACTTGTTCTTCTGGAGTGCCAATTCCAGATGTTGCTGTTACATCATGGCAGCACTTACAGCCCAAACATGCCAGTGGTTTCTGCGTCTTGGGCATAGTCTTGTTGGAACAGTTCCCTGGTTGGCCCCCTTCCAATGCATTGTCCAGGAAGCCCAAAGTGACCAGCATGAACCAGTCATCCTCTGGAACAACCAGGACACCCCTGCTTGGGCAACTTCCAAGTTCAAATTGTTTCTCAGGAAGCAAAGCACTATGTGTTACTTACTCTCCATTTACCCTACAGTTCTTGCTTTACCTTCATCAGCCTGGTGAGCCCTACAAGCTGACTATTTGCCCACAATAACAGCCATTTCCTGCCACAGGCTAGGCGAATAGGGACAGTGAGAGATGTGATTTCCTTGTATCAGTCAGGTTCGCTTGGTTATGCTGTGGTAACAAATGACCCCCAAATCTCAGCAGCTTACAACAAAGGTCTACTTCTCCTTCATATTATATGTTCACTGTGGGTTGGCCTCAGCTCTGTACCATGTCTTTTTTATTCCAGGACCCAGGCTAATGGAACAAACTCTCTGGGGAACATTAAGCTGGGGCAGAGGCAAATGAGCCATGACAAAACACAATCTCATTCTTAAAGCTTCTGTCCCCACTTCATCAACCAAGCAAGTAGTATGGCCACTCCCGATACCAGCAGAGAGGGAATGTGAAATCCTCCCTCAGGGAGCAGCACCCCATAGAGGGGCAGCGAACATTTTGAGTGTTAATACAATCTGCCACCCTCACTTTGATGGAGACCTGTCATGACATCACCAAGTTGCCTTGGAAGGAGCGCCATCTATGGACCCCAAGTCTCAAGACGTCACAAGATTCTGCCAGGACAGCAGAGACCTGCTCATTTTCTCAGCCGGGCTCGCCACATTGAGTTCAGCTCCTCTGACATTGACAGGTGGCATTCATTTCTTAGAGACTCCCTCAGGTGAGTCAAGGTGTTGCTCCTGGTCTTTGTAATTCCTAGACTGTACGATCCAGTACCTAAAGAGTCAGACTTCAACACCTGCCCAGCCCCCTGGGGCAGGGTGGCTAGAGAAACTCCTCCACTGGAGGCTACATCTGTGTCAGTGAAGGACACTCCACTCTGAGTCACTTGTTTTTACAGCCTGTCAGAGACCAAATTAGATTACTTTAAAGGAATACATTATGACCCATCTGTCCATTCAAATAAATCACTGACCTTTCTTTTTTTTGCCCTAGCAGAAGGGTGTTCAAAACAGTTGTCTCCATAATAAATCTTTTCCAGTTTAGTAGTATAAACGTTTTTGAGCTTGACGTTTTATGCTATGATTATTTCTGCATTAAAATGTATAGGACTTAAGAAGATACATCTGTCCTCGGCAACATCAGACACATATGAAATAAAGATGACTTAATGATTTGAATTATGTTAATATACAGAAAATGCTAATGCAGAAAGTTCTTTTTCTCAATATGGTTATTCAAAATCTAGTAATTGAAAACCATTTCAAAGGTGTTAATAATAGAATACTTTTAAATATACCATTTGGGGGCTCCATGCCCATAAGTTATATTTACACATATATATAATTTATTGAGTATCATGCATTTATTACTCATGTAAATCAGGGAGACAAAGAGAATTCACTTAAAAAGTGTCTCCCATGGTGATATAGTGTAAATAGCCTAATAACTGCTGGATTATTATAGTTCTTTTTAAACTCACTTTAAAAACAAATGATATCCCTTCATCCAATAAATCTTTACTCAGCACCAACCATGAATCAGGCACTGTTCTGGCTACCAGGGATAAAAATCCCAGCACTAGATATATGCATTCCAATATTCACTGAAGCAATATTTACAACAGTCAAAACATAGAAGCAACCTAAGTGCCCATCGACAGAGGAATGGATAAAGAAGATGTGATACATATATTCAATGGAATATTACTCAGCTATTAAAAAGAATGAAATAATGCCATTTGCAGCAACATGGATGGACCTAGAGATTGTCATACTGAGTGAAGTAAGTCAGACAGAGAAAGACAAATATGATATAGCTTGTATGTGGAATCTAAAAAATGGTACAAATGAACTTATTGACAAAACGGAAATAGTTACAGATGTAGAAAACAAACTTATGGTTACCAGTGGGGAAAGGAGGGGCGGAGGGATAAATTGGGAGATTGGGATTGACCTGTACACACTACTATATATAAAATAGATAACTAATAAAGACCTACTGCATAGCACAGGAAACTCTTCTCAATACTCTGTAATGACCTATGTGGGAAAAGAATCTGAAAAAGAGTGGATATATGTATATGTGTAACTGATTCACTTTGCTGTACAGCAGAAACTAACACAACATTTTAAATCAACTATACTTCAGGGGCTTCCCTGGTGGCGCAGTGGTTAAGATTCCGCCTGCCAATGCAGGGGACGAGGGTTCGAGCCCTGGTCTGGGAGCAACTAAGCCCGCAAGCCACAGTTACTGAGTCTGCATGCTACAACTACTGAAGGCCATGTGCCTAGAGCCTGTGCTCTGCAACAAGAGAAGCCACCGCAATGAGAAGCCCGTGCACCACAACGAAGAGTAGCCTCCGTTTGCTGCAACTAGAGAAAGCCACGCGCAGCAACAAAGATCCAATGCAGCCAAAAATAAATAAATAATTAATTTTTAAAAAAAATATCTTGTCCCTATTTTTCTCAATGTATTCTTTACAAAGATCCATATTATAAATTATCTCAGTACCAGGAAAATGTTTCTGTCTCCTGATGAACTAAGTTGTTTCCTTCTACTGGACAAGGAGAAGTATGTATTCTTTGATGTTTTCCTCTTGACATTTGGCTGACAGGAAACTCAGAGCTAGGTACCTTGATAAATTGCTATGACTTTTTTCAAAAATATTTTACTAATATAATTTTCTTTTTCAGGTTCTCTGTGTTTGGCTTTTGTTTTATATGTTTTAGTTCATTGTATTTATGATTTTCTTATGGAGATAGGTAGGCTGGAAATAAATATTACAATGCAATCTAATTAAAATATTTTATTTTGATTTTGGTTAACTTTTCCTGGCTGTATCTACAGCATCAAAATGATCTATAAATTAGGAAAAATTTTGGTCTCTATGCTAACCTATTAAATAAACAATTTGACTGATTTTTCTTTTCCACTCAAGAGACTGTGTTTCTTCATTCATGAAAAGAGGAAACAATACTTCTGGGTAATTTATTATTGCCAAGATCTAATGCTCAGTACTGAGGGCTTAGAGATGAGTGTGGTATAGACCTTGTCCTCAAGCAATTTACCGTCTTGAATCAAAGTTATTTTATTCCTTCAAACTTCTCATCCAGAACCAGTATTTATTTGTAGTTAAAAACTAATTTGCAAAAGAATACTTTTTAATTTTTTTTTATTTTGTTGGAGTATAGTTGATTTATAATGTGTTATTTTCAGGTGTACAGCAAAGTGATTCAGTTATACATATGCATATATAGTTTTTTCAGATTCTTTTCTCATATAGGGTATCACAGAATATTGAGTAGAGTTCCCTGTGCTATGCAGTAGGTCCTTGTTGGTTATCTATTTTATATACAGTTGTGTGTATATGTTAATCCATTTTTGAAAGGAAAATCAGTTTGCCCACTTAGTTCTGTTCTCTCATGCCGACAGATACTGAGATAAGAGAAATAAAAATTCTAAACATTCTACAACTGTAGCTTGCCCTCAAACAAATATAAGGTTGTTTCTGAAATACTTCCTACAATAAGAATTACAGAGACCAGCCAAGGCTCTCACAAGCTACTGAGGCCATGTGCTTCTGCTCTTGAGCCATCCTACTTCCTTCAACATCAAATCCTCTTAAAACATTTAAAATCAATATTTGGCTTAGAAGGCCTGAAATGTTTTCCCCTAACAGGTCAAGCTACCTTTTTATATCAATCACAATTCCTAGCAAGTTTTGTAGCTTTCCAAGTTTGATAAATTATTTCATGCCATTGACTGTGCTAAAACTTTCCATCAAAGTTTTAAGACCTCCAAGTTACAGATATGACCAGCCCCAGCGAATCTCCAACTTCTATACCTTTCATTAATTTGACGAATATTTGCTAAGCACCTACAGTGTTCCATGCTCAATACTATGTGTGGGATATAAAATGGTAAACAAGACAGATATATCCTCTGCCATGAGCTGCATCTAACAGAGAACACAAACAGTAAACGGATAATTCTAAATGTGCTGAAGGCAAGGATTTTTGTCTGTTTCCTTCATGGCTCTTATCTCCCATGAATATAATAATACCAGACTCAATAAATATTGCTGGATGAATAGCATAAAAGAGGAAGCACAGAGCACTATTGGAGCATACGCCAGGGGGACCTCATCTAGTCTGGGGAGCTGAGGAGGGTCATCTTAAAGAAATGGCATTTCATCTGATATTTAAATGATAAATTGAAGAGGAGAGGGAAGAGCGACATAGGTGGAAGAAAAACTTTGCTCAAAGACCCAGATGTAAAAGAACGGAAGTTTTAAAAGTGAATGAATAAATAAATGAATAGTCACCCAGAATGGCTGACATGGAAAGAGCACAGAGCAGAGTGACAAGAGATGAAAAGTTTGATATAAGTGTTGGCTCAGACAATCTCAACAAACAAATTAAGAACTGTGTACTTTATCAGGTACATGAACCCCAATGTTCATAGCAGCACTATTTACAACAGCCAAAACATGGAAGCAACCTAAATGTCCATCAACAGATGAATGGATAAAGAAGATGTGGTACACATATACAATGGCATATTACTCAGCCACTAAAAAGAATGAAATAATGCCATTTGAAGGAAGATGGATAGACCTAGAGATTATCATACTAAGTGAAGTAAGTCAGACAAAGACAAATATCATATGATATCACTTATAGGTGGAATCTAAAGTATGGTATAAATGAACTTATTTACAAAACAGAAACAGACTCACAGACATAAAGAACAAACCTATGGTTACCAAAGGGGAAAGGGGCTGGGGAAAGGATAAATTAGGAGTTTGGGATTAGTAGATAGGAACTATTATATATAAAATAGATAAATAACAAGGTCCTACTATATAGCACAGGGAATGATATTCAATATTCTGTAATAAACCGTAATGGAAAAGAATATGAAAATGAATATAAATATATATGTATAACTGAATCACTTTGCTGTACACTAGAAACTAACACAACATTGTAAATAAACTATACTTCAATTTTAAACAGAAAAACAATTCTGTACTTTATCTTATAGGCAATGGAAAACCATTGATATGTCTCAAGTAGATGGGTGATGTGATCAGATTTGAATTTTTAAACCATCTCTCTAGGTATAGAGAGAAGTCCTTTTAGATGATGTTAAGGACATTCATTCTCATAATCTTTCTATTGCTCTACACTCTTTATCCCCCTTTCTGCCTGCTCTGTAGTGTTCGTCAAAATCCCATATGCCTCCTGTGAACCCAACTTTCCCCCCAGACAGATCTTCACTCATCCATGTTTTTTCCTCCATTTACCTTTCATGATAAACATACCACGTCTTGATTTATCATACCATACATGTGTAATTTATATCCCAAGATTCCCCTCTCTTCTGTGATGACTCGATAACTATTATATCCAAACAAGCAAATTTAAACTCCTCTGCACAATTCTGAGAAGACCCAGAAAATGCTCGCATTCCTCTGTGGTTGTTCTCTGATGCAAAACTGCCGCTCCCCTAATTTCCTTAATCATTTCTGGCAGCCTCATCATCACTTTTGTATGCTTCCCCAACAGTCTGCAGGTGCACATTGCCCCCAAACACAGACCTCCGTTCATTCCACAAAGCACAACTGAGGACTCTAGAACAGAGAAGACTTGCAGGGGAGCAAAAGCAGAGCCTCAATTTGGTTATCAGCTCTCTCTGTTAACATACCCTGTAAGTGGGGTCCTCTCTCTGCAGTCTCCTCCATAGCCCCCAGCCCGCTGCTATGTTGCTGGAACCAATGTGGGTTCAAATGGTTCTGATGAACCTAGGGGCAGGACAGGAATAAAGATGCAGACATAGAGAATGGACATGAGGACACGGGAGGGGGAAATGTAAGCTGAGACGAAGTGAGAGAGTAGCATTGACATATATACACTACCAAATGTAAAACAGATAGCTAGTGGGAAGCAGCTGCATAGCACAGGGAGATCAGCTCCGTGCTTTGTGACCACCTAGAGGGGTGGGATAGGGCGGGTGGGAGGGAGGTGCAAGAGGGAGGGGATATGGGGATAAATGTATACGTATAGCTGATTCACTTTGTTATACAGCAGAAACTAACACACCATTGTAAAGCAATTATACTCCAATAAATATGTTAAAAAAAAAAATGAGAGTCTGGCTCTTGCCCAACCTCTGCCTCTGTGTCTACAGCCCAAACATTCCTTTCCCTTATGCCCAACCAGTGGGGGCTAAACCAGAAAGCCCCATAATAATCTGCAAGAGTTTCCAACCCACGCAGAACGACAATACCTATTTACACTACTAGAGGAAGGAGTTACACTCCTCTGTGATTCAGCCTTTCCCTTCCTGACTAGCCTCTGGGATTTACTCAGCTTGGCAAACCAAAAGGCCCACTAAAATGATTTCTTCCAAGTTAAAAATTAACCTTCCTTTGAAAGGCAATTCTGCTACATCCCCAGATACGGGGGCAGTTTTTGAAATAACATTTTTATTCACTTTATAGATGTACAAATATATTTGATAGGGAGAAAAATTATACATACACCCACACAGTGTTTCTCAAGTTTTCCAAACTATTATTCCTAACAAGTGAGAATTCCAGGAGGAACTGGGCATGTTATCTCAAAGTAGCCCATGGCAAGCATATTATTTCTTTGGAATTTTGTATTTTATCTTCTAAAACTCACACACATTTTTGCATTCCACTTCATAATATGCCCATTTATTTCATATGTCACAATGGAATGAAATACGTTGAAACCCAGCCGTAGTGCTCTAAGTGGGACCCACAGAATTGTATCATATAAAATACAGAATTTTATCATCCTGAAATTGACGAAGCATCCTACAGAGCTAGAGTTCTGGGGTCCCCAAGTTATATACACATGAAGTTACATACACATTTGCATTATCGTGGGCATGACGTATCCTGGTACTTGTGTGTGTGTGTTTTTTTAATGCTCTGTGGGTTTTTTTGGGTTTTTTTGTTTTTGGCTGTTTTGGGTCTTCGTTGCTGTGCGCAGGCTTTCTCTTGTTGCGACGAGCAGGGCTACTCTTTGTTGCGGTGTGCAGGCTTCTCATTGCGGTGGCTTCCCTTGCTGTGGAGCACGGGCTCTAGGTGCGAGGGCTTCAGTAGTTGCAGCTCGTGGGCTCAGTGGTTGTGGCTTTCAGGCTCTAGAGCGCAGGCTCAGTAGTTGTGGCACACAGGCTTAGTTGCTCCGCGGCATGTGGGATCTTTCTGGACCAGGGATAGAACTCGTGTCCCCTGCATTGGCAGGCAGATTCTTAACCACTGCGCCTCCAGGGAAGTCCCCCTCATACTTCTTGCGAACACTATAATATGTGATTTATAACCCAAAAATGTGGTAAGGAATAAATATAAACTAATCAAGCTCCACTGCGATATGGATTTTTGGCACTTTTTAGAGCTCACTCACTAGCTAAGTGACTTGATCTATCCACCAACTTTGATAAGCATATGCTTCAACGTCTTGCCTTAACAGAATTAGAAATTACTGCGTGTGGTGAAAACTTTATGTCACTTTCAAAGAGTTGAAACCTTAAACACTTTCTTCACCCGTGTCTCCTAGAAAACAAGAATCTGAAGCAAAGATTAAGATGCTAACATTTTATATGAGAGGAATAAGCCATGAGCAACAAGGGTAACAGAAAAAGGGAAGTCAGGCAAGGCACAAAACATTGCTCTTAAAGCAGGTTCCTTATCTCAAGATCAGGATGATAATCCTGAAAGAGACTTATTGGATGGATCCACCCAGCACATGCAAACTCTCTGGAAGAGTAACAAGGAGAAACCATAATTCATGGGAGAGAGAAAAGAGGGAGAATTGATCTGCCTCCTATCTCGAAGGTTTATCTCAAAAGAATCTCACTCCCCCATGCTTCCATTTTCTGGGCAACTGCTCAGGTCAAGAGAGTCTACAATTAGGGTTTTCATCTAAGTCCAGGGGTGGAGGGAATCCCAGTGCACGTGGAGCACTGAACAAGAAAATAAAGGAAGTCATCAAGGGACTCTGAGAAGGTACACAAAGTTGTATCCCCAAACAAGCAAGTTATACAAAAAGGTCAAAATTCTATCATATTCATCAATGAATTCTATCATATTCATCCTGATTCCAAGGTGAATGGACTTCATATAAAGCCTACATTATTGTTCTTCTAATTTGAACTCCCCAATCTATACAATTTTATAGCAGTTACTAGTTGGTAACCCCCAAACTTAGTATTTAATTACATTTCCTGTACAGTTTTCTAAGTGTTTGTGTAATACTTGTCCCTTCCATCATATTTTTGGTTCCTCCAAGTCAGGAACCAAAATAATATAATAGTTAAGCACATGGGCATTGAACAACTTGCTGACCATTTTTAGTTTCGGTTTCTTCATAAACTCATTCTTTTCTAAAGAATAAATGAGAGAATGCATGAAAAACACTTTGTAAATGCTTTGCACGTAGCACTCAAGAACTATTTTGTATTGTTACTGTCATAATTTTTTTAATATTTATTTATTTATTTGACTGCACTGGGTATTAGTTGCGGCATGTGGGATCTAGTTCCCTGACCAGGAATTGAACCCAGGCCCCCTACAATGGGAGCACAGAGTCTTAGCCACTGGACCACCAGGGCAGTCCCTAATCATTATTAATAATTATTTTTCATACCATAAATCAATGAATAAAATATGGAACACACCATGAAAGTCCAATAAAATTTGTTATTTATTGATTGATCCATGTAGGCTATGCTTTTGTAAATAAAGCATCTATATAAGAGGGAATAAAATACTTCTCTGGGTCTTCTTTGATTTATTTGTCAAATGAAGGAGTTAGATTAAATTATCTCCAAACCATAAAATTATTTATTTGTTAAAGGTATTTGTTGAAATATCCACTTGCAATCTCTTCTAGTTACTAGCAAACATAAGTACAACATATACAATTATGGAGAAATTATGAAAATAAACACAGGGTGTGTAAGATGTGATTCATGATGATGACACAGATAAATGCTCCACTTAGATATCAAACTGTCCTACTGAAATTGAATATGTACAAAACTAAACTCATCATCTTGCCCCGTAAATCTTTTCTTTTTCTATCACAGTGAGAAGTACATCCATCCACCCAGGAGCTCATGGCAAAGACCAGAATATTGGTATTGACATTTCCTTTACTCTCAGCACATCTTGTTATTACTACAATCTATGTATTTGAATACTTCAAATCCATCTCTATCAGCATCACCTAGTTCAAGCCACCATTGTCTCTCTCTTATAATAACACAATAATCTCCTAATTTGTTTTCCTACAATTATTCTTGAACCTTCTAACCCATTCTCCACACCCCCCAATATGCCCATTTAAAAACCAAATCTATTTACCCCCAAATCTATTTATTTATTCTAGGTTATAATCACTCAGTGCCCTCTGTGGTTGATTAGATTATTCTAGAAAAAAAATCCTCACTCCCTCTCCCACCTGTCTCCTTTAGAAGATATTTCATGCCCCCTTGATGTTGGGCATGGCCATGTGACTTACTTTGGCCAATGAGATGTTAGTCGTGTGACAGCAGAAACTCTGCCTGTTGTTTGCTGCCCGGATGGCTCTTTTGTGCTTCTGCTATCACTATGAAAAGAGCTTCCTCAGGTAGCTACTTGCCCTTAGACCTATGCCCCAGAATGATCCATGTGGAGCAGAACCTCTTTAGCTAACCTTCAGACCTGCAGCCTCAAGCCAAGCCAACCCAACTGATATGTGTAAACAAGAAATAAATGCTTACTACCTCATGCTCCTGAGATTTGGTGGTTATTTGTTATGCCGCAATAGCTAACTGATACAACTTCATGTAAAATCAACTTTAAAATTCTTAACATGACCTGAAAGGCCTATTATGGGTCCCTTCAGCCCTGCCTTGTACCATGCTCCCTCTTCTTCCTTCCCTTACTGTATTCTAATCCCTCTTTCAGTTCTTCAAGTCCGCCAAAGCCCTTTCCCAACCTGGAATCTCTACACATGTTGTTCTCTTGCCTGGGATGTTATTTCCCTTTCTTGGTCTAGCCAACCTCTACTCACCTGCAATCTATCCTTATATGTCCCCACCTCAGGGAAACCAGCCCTAACTCTTACTCATCCAAATACCAGACTAGGAATCATCCCCATATTACATATTTTCACCTCACATTGTACATTTCTTCCATAACACTCATTTATTACTTGTAATTTATTACTTTGGGGAATACTTATTTAATGTCTCTTACACTAAATAGCTCCATCATGTCAAGGACAATGTCAGTCTCATTTACTTCTGTTCCTTCATGACTAGTACATGCCAAACATGATAAGTACTTGAATAGACAACTTGAGCCCCTCATATTTCTTTGATTAGAGAAGACTAAAATAGTATTTACACACTATTCATCTTATATCAAATAAAGTCAATAAAACTATCATATTTTAGAGCCCTTCAATTGCAGGTTGTTTTGCTTGAGCAGACAATTTTCATGTCTTTCTAGAATCCAGTTTATTTCTCCTATTCTTGTCACTGTAATACATCTAAGTATGTCACGAGTCTGAAATGACAGACTTTTCCTTGTTATATCTCTAGCAATAACATTTGACAAGTTGAATTATGATTCCCCATATGTAAAGAAATATATTAAATTATAATATGCCAGAGCTTTTTTTTTTAATGCTAAGAAGATTTTTTAATTAAAATGTTGCTAAAGGAGAAAAGTAAAGTGAAAACATCTTGAGTCCAGAATTGTGATACAGGAGGAAGGGGCATACCAGGTACCATTTTTAAAAAATCAACCTGTTATCCCATATGTACCAGAAATTGTAATTGCAAGAAAAGAGGGGGGAGGGATGGGGAGTGGGGGAAGGGAAAGAAGGGGAAGAAGAAAGGAAGGAAAAAAGAGTTCTCCATATCATCAGCCCCTCTGGTTGAAACAATGGAACAGAAGCTCCTGTCTATAAAATAAGTAACCCTCATCAGGCTTCTAAAATAGCTGTTAAGGGGTTAACAAGCAGTCTGAAGGCTGGAGCTCAGCCTGGACCATTCTCTGCTAAAGCAGCTGTGTAAGCAACAGACTCTGTAACCTTCAGAGCAGCTGTTAGGAGCAGCAGAGAGTGAGGGTCAGCCCATATGGGGAGAATAGGTCAAATCAGCATTTTTACACAGAAAATTTCAAAGTAAACCTTCTTGCAGAGTTTTTTGATAGTATCTGCTATGGTATCTAACATCTGTTCTTTCATCACTATAAATCATTAGCAAACAAGATCAGGAAGATTAGATTTTATCAGGCTTCTCTTCTGGAGCAACCCACACAGAGGGGCCCCAAAGTATCTGTGTTTCTATACCCGAAGACAAAACAATTTGATAATAAACTGAGCTGAATCCTAAGGGTTGTTTACATACATGGCTGGATTCTCTTAAGTAATATGTGTGAGATACCTAACATTACACCCATGTAGTGAATGATGTTCTGATCCACCTAAAATAATACCTGTTCCTGGAATGTGTTATTGCCTCTGGAATGTGTTATTGCCTCATGATTAAAAGAAAAATTGCCATTTTCTTAACAAATTCCAGCTGGTCACCACAATTCATTGGCCCAGGGATGCTTATCAGTGGGCCAAGTGGATTAATAAGAGTATCCCACACCCTGGACCCAATTTATTGGTCTGGGACAGGGTACCTGACATCTGTTGAGGTCATTCAAACTTTTCCTTAGGCTATAGTTTTTGTGTTTATTAACTTAGGACTAGAGAGATTTTTGGCCCCTCCTCGGTGGTTCATTGTGGGGGGAATGAGGAGAAAAGCTACTGGCATCTGTTTCCTGCTGTGTCGTGAAAGCCAGCAACATGCAGAGAAGAGCAGAGAGAAGATAGACCAACCTAGTGGCCGCCAAGTCCATGTTACTGTTACCGGAAAAACTAGCTGTGGTCCCGGCTTCTGTCACCTGCAACCCAAAGCTCTGATTCATATACACGGATATCAAGTAACAATTCAGTACAAGATGAATAGTACTGTTGAGTGTATTGACTATATTTGAGAGACCCCAAATCAAGATGCTTAGTCTGAAAACGAATTTCTCATATTTGTGATTTTTCTATATCAAATTCTTACAAATGTGTAAATGCTCAGTCATATTTGTCAAATATTTAACGTGTCATCTTTTTTTAAAAGAATAAAATTGTGTGGTGGTGGGAATACCCTGAAATAGCCAAGAAGTGTGGGTGCCATGATCTGGGGTGCTGAAGGCAATAGACATCGTATGGAAAGACACAGAATTGGACTACTCCTCCATAAATGAAAACAATTCTGAATTGAAAAAAATGAGTTAAACTACAGTGCCTAAAATCTACATTAAGATTGTTATCATACTCCTATGGGTACCAGAACAAATATATGTTATCTGATTATTCCTGTGGAGAATTTCATATACAAAACTATGAAGAGAGAATATATTTATGATATTAAAATGCATCCAAATGCTCTCAAGCTCTAAGCAAAATAGCCAGGAGCTAGGAGTCCAAGACCGTTCCTCTACCCAGGCTGCGGCTAATCAAAAGTGTGAAAGAGGGGCTTCCCTGGTGGCGCAGTGGTTGAGAGTCCGCCTGCCGATGCAGGGGACACGGGTTCGTGCCCCGGTCCGGGAAGATCCCGCATGCGGCGGAGCCGCTGGGCCCGTGAGCCATGGCCGCTGAGCCTGCGCATCCAGAGCCTGTGCTCCACAATGGGGGAGGCCACAGCAGTGGGAGGCCTGCGTACCATAAAAAAAGGAAAAAAAAAGTGTGAAAGAGGCAAAACTTGCTTTCAATGCTTTTGTCATGAGCACTAGATAGGTGCATCTCCCAAATCTAACTGTGAACACATTTCTTAGGAAACTCTCCTAGCAAAACTCATTGCTCTCTGCTCTGGACTCCTATAAGATTTTGCTTCATGTTGAATCTCCCATACTGTAAAGTATTTCTACTTTTCCTGCTACATACAGTACAAGCTTTTCAAGGGCAAAGATTGTTTTGAAAAACAGTAAGTATTAACCAAATTCATTGTTCTCCACTCAGAAGAACTAAACTGAAAACATGAGTTAAAATTCAATCACTAAAATTACATTGAGATAAGCTGCTGTGTTTCTGTCCCCCAAGGACAAAAGCAGTGACTGACTGTTTTTTGACCATGATCCAAAGTAAGAAATACATTGTATTTTGTAACACAGTAACACATGTACATAGATACATAAAACCAAAACAGAAATTTCACAAAACATATTTTTTCCTAAAACATGTGACAAGCTCTGACATCTATTCTAGTCCATTTAAAAAAATTTTAATAATAATGGTTGTAATCCATTAAATCAATTTCATGACTCCTAATGAGTCATGACCCATAGTTTGAAAACATTGTTCTAATGAGAACCTATGGCTTGGTGCGTGTTTATCAGAGAAGGTGAGAAAGCTGAGTGGAATTTGCAAACCAGGTGAAGCCTCTAATGGCCATCATGTCTATATGCCTACTTAAGTTATAGGTCACAGAATCATAAACTTATAGAAATATTAGCCCAGAAGCAAAATTTAGAAGGTTCGTTCTCCCACTGTCAAATGTATTTAATCTACAAATTACAAAATCTGCGTTAGGTAAGGGAAAGAAAAGCATGAAGGATTTATTCATTCCTTCAGTGATTTACTGAGCACTGTATTCTAAGTGTTGGTGCTATAGAGTTGAATAAAATATACAAAGTTCCTGTCCTCATGGAGTTTACCATCTAGTGAGAAAATAGAGAATAAACACACGTAAATTTAATGCAATGTCAGGCAGTGATAAATGTTTTGAAATAAAAATGAAACACAGTAAGTGGCTAGAAAGTGATGGGGAATGGCAGAGGGCTATTGTTGATAGGGTGGTCCAGAAAGGCTTCTCTGTGAAGATGTATCAAGGAAAAGGTATTATACTTAGTGAAATAAGTCAGACAGAGAAAGACAAATATTGCATGTTATCACTTTTATGTGGAATCTAAAAAACAACAAAACAAATGAATATAACAAAACAGAAACAGACTCACAGATATAGAGAACAAACCTGTGGTTACCAGTGGGGAGAGGGAAGGGGGAGGGGCAAGACAGGGGAAGGGGATTGAGAGGTACAAACTACTCTGTATACAGATGACCAATAGGCACATGAACGATGCTCAACATCGCTAATTATTAGCGAAGTGCAAATCAAAACTACAATAAGGTACCACTTCACACTGGTCAGGATGGTCATCATTAAAAAGTCTACAAATAACAAATGTTGGAGAGGATATGGAGAAAAGGGAACTCTTCCACACTGTTGGTGGGAATGTAAATTGGTGAAGCCACTATGGAAAACAGTATGGAGGTTCCTCAAAAAAGCAAAAATAGAGCTACCATATGATCCAGGAATCCCACTCTTGGGCATATATTCAGAGAAAAGATACATGCACCCCTATGTTCATAGCAGCACTATTTACAATAGCTAAGACATGGAAACAACCTAAATGTCCATCAACGGATGAATGGATAAAAAAGATGTGGTATACACACACACACACACACACACACACACACACACACACACAATGGAATATTACTCAGCCATAAAAAATGAAATAATGCTGTTTGCAGCAACATGGATGGACCTAGAGATTATTATACCAAGTGAAGTAAGTCAGAAACAAAAAGACAAATACCATATGATAGCACTTATATGTGGAATCTAAAATATGGCACAAATGAACTTATTTATGAAGCAGAAACAGACTCATAGACATAGAAAACAAACTTATGTTTACCAAAGGGGAAAGGGGATGGGGGAGAGAGAAATTTGGAGTTTGAGTTTAGCAGATACAAACTATTATATATAAAATAGGTAAACAACAATGTGCTAGTGTATAGCACGGGGAACTATATTCAATATCCTGTAATAAACCATAATGGAAAAGAATATATGTTTGTATATATATATATATATAACTGAATCACTTTGCTGTACACCAGAAACTAACACAACATCGTAAATCAACTATACTTCAATTTTAAAAAAACTACTATGTATAAAGTAAATAAGGTACAGGATATATTGTACAGGACAAGGAATATAGCCAATATTTTATAACTTTAAATGGAGTATAATCTATAAAAATATTGAATCACTATGTTGTATGCCCAAAACTAATATAATATTGTAAATCAACTATGGCTCAATAAAAATAAATAAATAAAACAAGTGACTCAATAATGAAAAAAAAGAAGAGAAAGCGGCAAGTGCCATAAATATGTTTGTGTGAAACAAACAGGGATGTTAGGCAGGTGGCATAGTCGGTTGCTTTAGCAGTCACATCAGTGGTATAGATGGGCACAACCACGGGGCCATCTGGAAGATATAGGCGGTCATGATGGTAATATCTCTTTCCCTCCTCTTCCACCACGCCAGCCACAACCATGTGGACCACATATGGACACTTGACCCAAGGTATCCTAGATTTGGGATTGGTTTCAATACGGCATAGAAAATAAGGACTATATCTTGTTACGGGTTGAATCGTGTCCTCCTCCAAATTTATATGTTGAGGTCTTAACCCCTAATACCTCAGAATATGACCTTATTTAAAAATAGGGTCGTTGAAGATGTAATGAGTTAAGATGAGATCCTACTGGAGTAGGTTGGACCCCTAATTCAATATGACTGGTGTCCTTACAAAAGGGGCAAATTTGGACACAGATATGCATTCAGGGAGAACACCATGTGAACATGAAGACGATCACCTAAAACCAAGCAGAGAGGACTGGAACAGCTCTTTCCCTCATAGCCCTCAGAAGGAACCAACGCTACCAACACCTTGAGGTTAGACTTCCAGCATCCGGAATTGCTAGACAATACATTTCTCTTTAAGCCACCCAGCCTGTGGTACTTTGTTATGGCAGCCTTTCAAACTGATACATCTCCCCCTGGGGAGGAGTTGAGTGTATTCTATATGTAGTAAGATGGAGAATACATAGGTGAATTGTGGCACCTGTGGCAGACTGCTAGTTGACCTACTTCCATAGTAAGCGTATCCCCACTTTTTAGCTGAGCCAAACTATGTACATTTCCCAGTCTCCAGTGATGCTAGGTTTGGCCAGATCACTAAGTTCTGGCCAATGAGCCATAATCAGATGTATCTGGTGGCGGCTTCCAGCGGTCTTCCTTAATAGATAGCTGACAGCTGTCCTTTGCCCTTTTTTCTACATCCTTTCTTCCTGTCTGGTGACTGAAATGCAGATGTGATGACTGTATTTAAATCAAGAGTGACATCGTGAGATCAGGAGTGGCAGCCATGAGGGGTGAAGAACAGTGTAAAAGGAGTGAGTAATTAAAAGTTTTGTGGAGCAAAGTCATCATACAGCAGTGGACTGCCCACATTTGGACTTAAACATGAGAAAGTAGTGGTCTTTTATCTTGTCTAAACCATTGTCTTTGGTGGAGGATGGGGGGAGGGTTTATTTTTACTTGCTGTTGAATCTAAACCAATAGAAGCGTGCAGAGTGAAAATAGAAGAAAAACAGAACCCAAGGGAGGATTTTAGCTACAAGGGGGGAAAAATCAGATGGAGAGGAATAATCACAGAGATAGGAGGAAAACCAGGAGAAAATTGTATCTGAAAAGCTAAAGGAATATCTAAAAGTAGAGATAAACAATGCATTAGATATTACTGGATCAACTGCTGTAAGAACCAAGAAATATCACATGGTAGGTCTGTGCTTCTCCAGCTTTAATGTGTGAAGGAATTATTCGGTGTCTTGTTAACATGCAGAATATGATTCAGGCGGTCTGGGGCAGGGCAGTTCAAACAAGCTCCCAGGTAATGTCAACGCTGCTGGTACACTTGGAAAGCAAAGATTTAGGCCAGAGCGCTTCTCATAGTGTGGTTCCTGAGTGAGCAGCATCTGTATCACCAGGGAACTTGTTTAAAATGCACATTTTTTAGCCCCACCCCAGACCTCCTGGATCAGAAACCTTAAGGGTGGGGTGCAGACATCTGTTTTAACAAACCTCTCATGTGAATCTTTTTTTTTAATGTTTAATTGGAATATATAGTTGATTTAAAATGTTGCATTAGTTTCTGCTGTACAGCAAAGTGAATCAGTTATACATAAACATATATCCACTCTTTTTGAGATTCTTTTTCCATATAGGTCATTACAGAGTATTGAGAAGAGTTCCCCGTGCTATACAGTAGGTCCTTATTAGTTATCTGTATTATATATAGTAGTGTTGTAAGTGTCAGTCCCAATCTCCCAATTTATCCCTCCCCCTCCCTTCCCCCCGGTAACCATAAGTTAGCTTTTTACATCTGTGACTCTATTTCTGTTTTGTAAATAAGTTCATTTGTCCCATTTTTTTAGATTCCACATATAAGCATCATGAGAAATGCAATCCAAAAAACTACAATAGATACACACACACACACACACACACACACACACACAAAAAGAAAAAGCAACCCAAACACAACGCTAAAGATGGTCATCAAACCACAAGAGAAGAGAACAGAAGAGGAAGGGAAGAAAAAAGACCTACAAAAACAAACCCAAAACAATTAAGAAAATGACAATAGGAACACACATGTCGATAATCATCTTAAATGTAAATGGATTAAATGCTCCAACCAAAAGACATAGGCTAGCTGAATGGATATAAAAACAAGACCCATATATATGCTGTCTACAAGAGACTCACTACAGACGTAGGTAGGGACCCATACAGAATGAAAGTGAGGGGATGGAAAAAGGTATTCCATGCAAATGGAAATCAAAAGAAAGCTCTCATGTGATTCTGATAAAAGTCTGACAGCCACAGGTGACAGCAATAATAGTAATAGTCATGATGACAACCACAGACACTGATCACCAGCTGTGGGCCAGGACTTCTGACACTTTCTTACATCATCTTATTTTTTCATCACAACAATCTATTTGATGAATAAGGAAACTAAGACTGAGAGAAGTTAAATACTTGGCCAAGGTCACACAACCAGCAAGTGGTGGACCCAAGAAACCACGTCTGTCTGACGTCACAGCCCATTCCTGGGCCACTTTACCAACTCACCTTCAAGGGTCATCAGTGATATAATCATAAACAATTTCAGCAGGATATCAAGACAGAAGCCAGACTGCAGTGCCTTTGGAAGGGAGGAAGTAGGAAAAGTGAGTGCAAAATACTTTTTCAAAAACTTTGACTTTGAAGCAAAGAAGAGAAATACAATGAAAACCAGGAGGTAAGGAGAGTGGGTGTGCGCTTGCTTGTTTTTTAAAAGAAATACTCAGAGATAACAGAGGAAGAGAGAGTTTCAAGAGATAGAAATGTGTTAGAGATTTCAAAACATCACATTTGAGCACAGTCAGGAAAGGATGGATGAGGAAAAAAAGATTATTGATTATGTTATGAATGCTTTGAGGAAATAGGGTATTTATCCAGGAAAGGGGAGAGACTTAGGCAGAATATAATAGTGAACTTTGAGTATCTAGTAGGCTATTATACAGAAGGGAAACAAATCTTATTTTTATAGCTCCAGAGAGTGGACCAAGGCATGGAAGTTCCAGGGGATAGATTTCACCTTAAAATGACAAAGAACAGCCTAATGATTCAAGTTATTTGAAAGCAGAATGACTTGCCCTTTGAGATGGTAATTTACTTATTACTGAAAGCTTTTAGGGAAAGGGTATTTGACATCCATGAGGCAAGCTGTATAAGGGATTCCTGTGAACTCATTGGGAGTTTTAACTGTGCGAAAATTCTGTGCTGTGTCCCTGCACTGCCTTTTCCTTTGGTAAATCAATGAAGTATAATACTGCTTACGGTAAGAATGATTTTCTTTGTGTAGTTTACATCTTGAGGCCTCCCTGCTATAATTTATAAGTCATGGATGTGTAAAATAGGTGATTGCCTACATCTCTGACACTATTAAAACAATTCATGTATTTGAAGTAATTTAAGTCACCATTCAGACTTCACATCAGGGATTCTAAATTTTCACTTTTTTAATAAATCCTTTATCTAAGCCTCCACTCACTCACTTTTCTCTTCAAGATTATTTTGACTATTTAGACAAGTGACTGGATTTTTTATCACACTAAATTGGAGTCCCTTCATCATATATTTTCAGCATTCCTCCCTTTAGCAGATTTTGTTCAGAGCGTTCTGCAAACATCACCGTGACTGAAAAGGCAGAATGTCTCTTCTCCCATAAGATAGACATCATTATTTCCAAAGCAGAGGAAATTATATTTCGATGAATTTATGAAAAGAAAACCACAAACCCCAGCACATCTCAACAGATCCCAAATCGACCCTGCAGAGGTTGATCTGTTCTTTTTTCTCCTAGCCTAGAGACAGTGGCATGACCTAAACACTTCCTGGTCACTCCACTGTGGACCACCAAGCCATAGAAAACAGAGCCAGAACTAAAGCCCTCTGCCCTCCGAGATGAACACAATTCACCAAACTAAGTGATGGCTTTTTTGCCCACTGATAAAAGGGCAGAACAAAGGCATCTGGGGGGGGGGGGTGCTGGAGAGTGATACCATCTGTTGCACCTGTTGTGAAGAACAGTTGATCCCCAGACCATATTGTAGATTGCAATCAAGAGCTGGCATGAACAGGATTGCTATTTCCTCTTGGGTTCAAATTCACTGCCGTAGCAAGTGCTCTGTGAAACTTGATTTAAACTTAGATTTTGCCAAGTTTTAAGTCATCAGAACCCTCCACCTCTTAGCATAAACTGAAGAAATAGGGCATTGACGTTTTGTTCTTGGCTTGTGAATTTGGAAAGGTTACACTCGGGTTTTTAACTCGAATCACAATATGTGGGTTTGCTTTTGAGCAGAATGTCTTTTCTTTCACATACCTTGGTAATATTTTGTAGAATACAGTAATTAATATATAATTATATATGCATATGTATATATGTGTGAGTATATGTGTATATATGGCTATATATGTGTGAAATTTTGGACACATCACTGAAGCTTCAAATTGAAAGTGGCAATTCCACTGGACATATTGTCACATGATATTTGCAAGCACATATATTATTAGGAACATGTCAGGAGAGAATGACAAGAACATATACCAAATGCAGTCCATTCCTTTGAAATACTTTAAAGAGAAACAATGTTTTTATATGGCAGTTTTATATTCCCCATACATGCATTCTTCTCACTAGCTTGAAGGTCAATAAAATTTACAAACAATATCGTCTAGAAAGGCAGAATTCTAAGATTCTAGGGTGTCCCTTGAAAATAATTTGCTGGTGGCACATACTGAAACATATTTCAAAAGCTACTTTCTAATTTTTCTCACCTTTTTTTTTCTTTTAGTCTTTATTTCTTACTTTGAATATGGCACTGGCTAGGACTTCCTGTACATTTTTTAATAGAGTGATGTGAGAATATATCCTTAACTTTTTTTTAAACATCTTTATTGGAGTATGATTGCTTTACATTGTTGTGTTAGTTTCCGCCTTATAACAAAGTGAATCAGCTATACGTATACATATATCCCCATATCTCCTCCCTCTTACATCTCCCTCCCACCCTCCCTATCCCACCCCTCTAGGTGGACACAAAGCACTGAGCTGATCTCCCTGTGCTATGTGGCTGCTTCCCACTAGCTATCTATTTTAAATTTGGTAGTGTATATTTGTCAATGCCACTCTCTCACTTCGTCTCAGCTTACCCTTCTTTTCTCACCTTTTAAAGCACCAAGTAATCCTCAAATGGGCCTTTTAAATTTATTTGTAAAACAATCATGCCATTTTAGTTAACTCAGAAGAATTTTTGATAGGGTCATCATTCCTAAAAATATTTGGAAGAACTAGTTTGAAAACTAGTGTAAAATATGTACAAGACGATTTCTTTCTGATTCAGCTCCTGAGCTGTTCTGTGAATCAGTCCATTTATTCTATTTCTTCTTCTGAGGGAAAGAAAGGAAGGAAAGAAGGGAAGGACATTTCTGTCCTCTGCCTTTGGAAGTAGGGCTATTGAGAGTAGACCACTAGGAGGCAGCACAGAACTGGGAATCAGGAGCCTTGAGTTCGGTCTACTCATCACCAACTCATCACTGCTCCTTGATCGTCATCTAAACTTGGACCTTCGGTTTCCTCATCAGAGCCATGCCAGGATTTTGATTTATCTGTTGTTGTTGTTTTAGGATTTTGTTGAGACAACAACCCACTTGGAGAGCTTGAAGTGCTGAGGGACCTGGGCTGGGAGCCCAAAGGTGGGCCAGCAAGGGTCTATTTGAAGAAACATGGAGCCTCCTGGGGATGCTCCATTCCAAGGCTCAAGGTCTGGGTCCAAGCGCAATAGGAGGGTAGGCAAGGTGGGGGACTTTGAGTACAGGAGTGATGTGCTACTTCCCCTTACATCTAATGTGGGATATGATGTGGTCAATTTTATCTGCAGGGCAGATAAATATCCGTCTGTTAATTTGTAAGAAGACATGAACATCTCAGGGATCAGAACCCTCATATCTCTGTGATCAGAGCATTCTCTCCCTTTGGGCAGGCTGACACAAAAAGCAAGCAGCAACCAGACGGTTGCAGGGTAACAACTGTTGAATAGTATCTGGGTATGATGCATCTGTCTCCCACAGACAGACTTGGTGGGACCAGAACATATGAAGTCCGATAGCTAAAGCCTCCTCTCTGCTCTTGGTATGCCATACGCAAATGCTGCCCACAAATGCTGTTTTTTGACATTAGTTTTTCCCACAGGCCTGGGAAAACAGTGGTTACGTGTCTAAAAAGAATCCAAAAACGTGATCCCTGATTTCCATTCTTTAGTATTTGTGATTTTGTGGTATCACCAAGCAGTAGCACAGCTGAATGATAAAGGAGTTCTGACCAGACTGCCTGGGGTCTGATCTTGATGTTGTGGCTTGCTATGCCAGCTGGGAAAATTACTTAATCTCTCTGTGACTCCACCTTCTTCATCTCTAAAATGGGGAGAATAGCATCTGTGTTCCAAAATTCTCATCAAGATTAAATGAGTCAACACATAAGGCATTTGACATGGTGCCTGCCACATAGTGAGTACCTCAATTTTAACTCTTTAGAGATTGTACTTAACCTGTTTTCTTTGTAATTTTTTTGTGGCCTTAATGAGTCTAATTTTAATAAAGTAATGATTGGCTGTGTTTCATAACAAGGTGTGTTATAATACAGTCAAGTATTTAATATATACATGCTGATTAGTTAGTTGACATAGCCAAGTTTTTAGTAGAAGTATTTAATATATATAGGCTGATTACTTGGTTGACATAGCTAATTTTTTAACTGTGGTATTACTGTTACTATTATCATTGTAATGAATTACGATGCTAAAATAAAACTTCTTTTCAAATTAATGAGCATGTATTCCTTAGGCACAAAGAAAATAGATAGCTACTCCTGATTGAAGTCTTTTTCAACTAGATCCATGGCCTTCAAAGGGATACAATCTATTGATCACTTCAAGACAAAGACACCAGAAAAAGAAAGCCTTGAGGCCTGTTTTGCATGCATTAGCAAAGTCCAAGGTGAGCTTTCTGTAGAAGTGTGTCAGGGTGTGTATGTACTATCTCATTCCTATTCCCACTGTAGGGTCAGAGTAATTAAGGAAAACAAATAATTCCTAAGTACTGGGTAAAAGCTGTGAAATAAAAATAGGGAACAATTTAAACCACAAACATCGAACTCATTTAGCCATTCTAAGTATATGCAACTGGGTTTGCTTCTTTCACAGTTGTTTTTGAATCATTTAATTCATATAAAATATATTATCCCAAGCAATTTTTTTTTTTTTTTTTTTTTTTTTTTTTTTTTTTTTTATGCGTTACGCGGGCCTCTCACCGTTGTGGCCTCTCCCGTTGCGGAGGACAGGCTCCGGACGCGCAGGCTCAGCGGCCATGGCTCACGGGCCCAGCCGCTCCGCGGCATGTGGGATCCTCCCAGACCGGGGCACGAACCCGCGTCCCCTGCATCGGCAGGCGGACTACCAACCACTGCGCCACCAGGGAAGCCCCCAAGCAATTTTTTAATCTCATCTTTTAAGGGTTTAAGACTTAATAAGCAGCAAGCTAAAATGTAGTGAAATGTGTAAATCATTTGTACAAATAATCGATATGAGGATTTATTAGAGAATATAATAGCCAGTGTAACACTTAGTCTTGAGTAAATGAATAATTTGTGAAGGACTTCATGACTTTTCAAGAAATTTATAATCACACATTTAGATTTAGATCCATGCCTTGGGTAATTTCAGGATGTGAAACAGTAAAAATATTATAGGATGAATTCTTGAAATTTGGGATATAAAAATCATGATTGATGCTGTGAAATCATTGTTTTAATTATAATTTATTTAGCTGTTGGATTATATAAATCAAATAATTCCCTTATTCTGTTTCTTGGCCCAAACCAGGACTATGCATATCTGAAACAAAGAACTGCTTAACTGACAGCTCAAGACCTCCATGGCTCCTGACTGATCAATTACCTGAACAGCTCTCAACCCCACTTAGAAAATGTATAGGGGGCTTAGGACCGGATGGTGTCCCCTGGGTGATGCCAAGGAATCCTGTGGGCCCTGTTCTGGGTCACAGCCTCAAACACAATATTGAGTTGGGAAGAAGCGTGCAGAGAAGTCAGACTTCCTCTTAGCTTTCTTTCCCAGAAAATGCCTAGGGAAATTTTCCCTGTTAAGGCTCTCACTATTATCTTTATTATTAATGCTAAAAATAATAAAGACTATGTTGAGAATTACAATCATTGTGATGAGGCTAATAATGACTAATACTAATCAAAAGTCTCTTCTGGTCAAGTCTTTCCCTAGTATTTTACAGATATTGTTACATTTAAATTTCAGGACAACTCTGTGAAGTCATCTTTCTTATTATACAGATGAGAAAACTGAGGCCCAGAGGACTAAAACAAAACATAAAAAAACTTGCTTACAATCATACAGGAGTTAAGTGGCATAACCAGTATAGGAATTTTGGATTGATTCCAGAGCCTAGTTTCTTAAGCTAGTAGTTCGGGGCTTTCTTATCTTAAATCTCAGTAGGGAAATTAGTTGCATGACACATGCCAACAAGAGAAGCTCAGATTTCTAAAAATCTCATTAGATTTCTTCTTAAATTTCCCCTTTGGTCAATCTTGACTTATTTGGGGCAGATATGGGTGTATCGCTAGCCCTCCTAGCTCACCTACTTTTATGCTTTTGCTAAACTTTTTATCCCTTTAGGATTTACATCCCAACCTATCAGAGGGGAAGGAGGGAACCTAGAAGAGGTAGAAGATAGATCCGTTAATCATGTTACTGTAACAGTTTTGGGTACAGCTGAGAGACTTAGAAACTAATGTACAAAATTAAGCTTCAGGATTATCAACTTCTTTAGTCCTTCACTCATCTGGGTATAATGACATGAGTCAGACAGTAGCCAAATCCCACTTACAGTTGTGATGTAAGCATTATGCGGAAAAACTTCATATATTACACTTCTGCCATTTTTGCCCTAAGAACATGTTTTCTTTTTAAGAATGAAATTCTGTAAGTACAATTTATGAATTATGGTTTAATTGCTATGAAACCACAGTTTTCCAGTTTCTTAGTATTGACTCAATTTTTTAAAGTGTTTGTAAAGGCAAGCTAATATATAATTGCTTTCATATCTATTTTTTCCTATTATCTTGCTTTTCTATTCAATATGATTTTGTAGAAATTAGTAATATTAATAACAGAAAGAAATACAGACAAATGAGAGCCTATAATTATATTTAGAGAAGACAATCCACAGTTTCCCTTAATACTTCTTTCTTGAATTTTTAGGGTTCATTGAAGGAATTACACTCTAATATCTAAATACTATTCTTATGTGTGTTTCATTTCTTCCTGTTCCATCCCTGTAGAGATAGAAAATAATTTGTCACAGGACCAGGAAAGGGTTAACTTATAGGCTATGAAATGTGCTGTGCTTTATATATATGAAGAAGACCTAGAAATCAAATTTTAATAGGCCTCCAGTTTTGGACAGCAATCAAAGATTTTCTCTATAGCAACAATTACACACACCACTGATCTGAGATCAAATATTTATGTCTTCCCCCACATGCTAGAGAACTAGCATTTTGTTAGTTACTGTTATTACCAGGGCAATTCAATAGAGGGCAAAAGAGACTAAAAATGTCAGTTCACAGTGGAAATTCTAAGAGAAAGCAATAACAAGCCTGGAAAAGATTGAGCACAATTGGAAACGAGTCTAAACTGAAATAAAGTACAGTATTTGAGTAGATTTTTTAAGACTATAATTTTAACTTCTACTAAAGGACTGTTGTTTTGCCTATCATTGAAACGCACATAAAAGCAGACAGAGAAGCCTGATGTTAGCAGGAAACAAAAGCTCTTCCTCATTTCCTAAAAGTACTTTCTTTTCTAGAAGTGTGTTGTTTGGAGAAGACTCTTCCATTATGCCTAGGAGAAAATGTAGACATTTTTTAAAAAATGAAATATAAATTATACTTTACTTTGGAAAAACTTTGTCTCCTTTGGTGTCTAACATAGAAAGCAGCAAAGGAGTAAATTCTGCTCATGCAGGACCCCATTAAACAATACCAATAACTCATCCACCTTAAAGAACAAGAACTTTCTTCACATTGCCACTATCATCACCACCACCATGATTACAACATTACCAACTGCTACACTGTAATATCTTTGGAGATGCAATCTTGCAGCCAACTGCACATACTTTTCAGGAACTGTTACAGATTTAGAGCTGTCCATGAAGAGTTTATGATTTAGGAACTTACATTAAAGTATTATATTACCATTCTTACATGACTTTATTTTCTGTTCACATTTTTGGTGATTTTATTTGGTTCCAGGGAATCTGTGAAATTCTGTTATTTCTTCTTACTTGCCTCCAAATATACAACCCAATAAGACTCCCTAGGAACTCTTCAGTCTCCACTGGGGCTTCTAAACTGGAGATAGCTCCAAAGAGAATATGGCCTCTGGGCAAAGTGCTTGAATAATCCAGATGTATAGATAGAACCAGAGACAAGAGAAGATAACTAGTAATAAAAGGCAATTCTGAGTAATAGAATGGCATGCCTGGCCAGAGTTTAGAAAAGGGAGAGAACACTGGATCTGCTGGCATCTGGGTAGACTTCCTGGAGAAGGGTCTTGTGTAAGAATAAGATTCCCAGATGACCGAGACTAGAGGAAAGTTGATCTCCAGATGATGTAAATGGCTAATATGAAGGCTTGGGGATGGAAGGAGTAAAGATGTTCATGAGGTGATAAATAGATCTGTCTGCCTGTAATGAGGTATTCGTGAAGGCAAGAAGTGCCTTCAAGGAGATAAGGATGAAAAATCAGGTGGTCGCAGGCCTTGAATGACAGGCGAAGAGATTTGAACTTTGTTCTCCATTCATGTGGGAGTTGTTGAAGATTTCTAGAATAAGGTAGTGACAGGATGAAGGTGGTATTTTAGGAAGTTTAATGTGGAAGCAAAGTACAGAATGGATGTGAAAGGAATGGAAATTCCCTCCCTGGAATGGGAAGACACATCAGTTATGCCTATAAAATGCCAGGCATCATTCAATCATTAGCAAACATTTACCGAGTGTTTATTATGTGCTAGGAGCCATTCCAGGCCCCAGGAATACAGTAATTAACAAAGGCGGAGCCAGATTGTGTGGCGCCTGAAGTTCAAACAATTTGAAGGGCTTTTTTTAAGAAAAAGTACAAAGTTACAAATACAAAATTAAATATAGGCAGAGAGTGGCCAAGATGCATAACAAAATTACAACTACTACAGAGCAATTATTGATGAGAAAGACTAGATTAGCAGAAAATATCTTCTAGAGCTAAAGATATAAAGGAGGGACCATAAAAAGATGGGTAAGAGGGCAAAGACATCATAGTCAAGATGAGTGCCCTCAGTTGGGTGAGCCACAAATGGGAGGATAATTACAATTGCAGAGGTTCTCCCCAAGGAGCTAGGGATCTGAGGCCCACTTTGAGCTCCCAAGACTAGGGGTCCTGCACTGGGAAGACAAGCCCTTAGAACATTTGGCTTGAAGTTCAGCAGAGATTATTTTCAGGAGACCCAGAGGGCTGTGAGAAATAGAGACTCCATTCTTAAAGGGTGCACACAAAATCTCACATCCTTGGGGACTCAGAAGCAATAATTTGAAAGGAGCCTGAGTCAGACCCACCTCTTGATCTTGGAGAGGCTCCTGGAGAGACAGGAGGCAACTGGAGCTCATCCTGAGACATAGACGTGGGTGGCAGCCAAATTGAGGAGCTCGTTCCACCATGAGGACACTGGTGCTGGTAAGTGCCAATTTGGAATGCTTCCTCTAGCTATTAGCTCCAGGACTCTGCCCGGCCCACCAGTCTGTCAGCATCAGTCCTGGGATGCTTCAGGTCAAAGAGCTAGCCAGACAGGGACACGACCCCATCCACCAGCCAGCCAGCTGCCTTAAGACCCTCTGAGGCCACAGCTACCCAGGACACAGCCATACTCACCAGAGGACCCAGAACATGGCCCTGCTTACCAGGGGTTGACAGTCAACTCCGGGACCCCCAGGGCCCTGCAGCCAGAGACCCTGGAGTTAGGCCCCACCCACTAGTGGGGCAGCACTAGCCCTGGGACCAGTCTCACCACCAGTGGACAGGCATCAGCTCCAAGAATCCCTGAGTCCCAGCCCCACCCCTGCCCACCAGCAGGCTTACACATCAACTCCAGATCTAAAGACACACAGAGACTGAAAGTGAGGGGATGGAAAAAGGTATTCTATGCAAATGGAAATGAAAAGAAAGCCAGGGTAGTAATACTTATATCAGACAAAATAGACTTTAAAACAAAGACTGTAACAATAGAGAAAAGGACATTACATAATGTCTAAGTGGTCAGTATATGGAGATATAACAATTGTACACATATATGCACCAACTTAGGAGCACCTAAATAGATAAAGCAAATATTAACAGCCAAAAAGAAACTGACAATGACACAATAATAGTAGGGGACTTTAGCACCCCCCCACTTACATTAATGGACCCATCATCCAGAGAATCAATAAGAAAACACTGACCTTAAATGACACGTTATATCAGATGTACTTAATAGGTATATATAGAACATTCCATACAAAAGTAGCAAATATATTCTTTTCACGTGCACAGGGAACATTCTCCAGGATTGATCACATGCTAGGCCACAAAACAAGGCTCAACAAATTTAAGAAAATTGAAATCATATCAAGCATTTTTTCCAACCAACACTGTGAGACCAGAAACCAACTACAGGGAAAAAAACTGCAAAAAACACAAACACATGGAGGCTAAACAATATGCTACTAGACAATCAATGAATCACTGAAGAAATCAAAGAAGAAATTTAAAAAATAACTGGAGGCAAATGAAAATGAAAACACAGTGATCTAAAACCTATGGGAAAAAAAAAAATAAATAAAACCTATGGAACTCAGCAAAAGCAGTTCTAAGAGGGAAGTTTATAGTGATACAGGCCTACCTTAGGAAACAAAAAAAAATCTCAAACAACCTAAACTTACACCTAAAGGAACCAGAAAAAGAAGAACAAATAACCCAAAGTTAGTAGAAGGAGAGAATTCGTAAAGATCAGAGCAGAAATAAATGAAATAAAGACTGAAAAACAAATAGAAAAGATCATTAAAATGAAGAGCTGCTTCTCTGAAAAGTTAAGCAAAATTGATGAATCTTTAGCCACGCTCATCAAGAAAGAAGCAGAGAGGGCCCAAATCAATAAAATCAGAAATGAAAAAGAAGTTACAACCAACACCATGGAAATAGGAATGATCATAATAGATTAATAGGAACAATTATATGCCCAAAAAATGGACAATGTGGAAGAAATGGGCAAATTCCTAGAAATGTACAGTCTCCAAGACTGAAACAGAAAGAAATAGAAAACATGAACAGACCAATTACCAGTAAGGAAATTGAATCAGTAATTTTAAAAAACTCCCAACACATAGGCCAGCTATCGCAGAAGCCATTCACTTTTTAAGAGACTACTCTGGCTGTGGAGAATGCAGTGTAGTAAGACAAGAATAGAAGCAGGAGTTACTGATAATATCCTGGTAAGAGTTGGTGCTTGCCTGAACTATGGTGGTAGCTGTGAATGTAAAAAGAAGGACATGAGCTTGGGTGCGGGATGAGAAAGGTATGTTCACACAATGGTTAAAAGCATGTCTGGCATATGTTGAAATTAAAAGTAGAGTAAGGTATTAAGACTTTAGTCATCAGGGAGTTATTGAAGGTTTCTTGTGTGGGGAATTGATAGAATGAAAGTAGTGCTTTAAGATTCATGCGGGGATACAGTGCAGAATGGATTCAGGTAGAAGCAGAGTGCAAGAGAGGGAAAGAGATTTGAGACAGGAGATATGTTAACAAATTTATTCTTCCCATAGTCCAGGAATTAGATGCTAAATCCTAAACCTTAGTGTATAGGTGCAGGCTGAAGCAATGGGAGAGAAGAGATCAGATGGGGATGTTGGAGAGAGAGAGAACTGAAGGTCCAGGGCAAAATTTTTTAGAAATTCAGATCTGAAAAAAATGAGTTTCAAAAAGAAAGAGGGTTGTTGGTAGAATCAAAGGCTACAAAGTGTAGTAGGATTATATGAACTTTGTGTTTGCAAATTAGGAGATATTTAGCAAGCTTTTAGAAAACATTTTGGAATGATGCCTAAAGATGGGAGACAAGACTTCAGGGACTAAGAAAAAGTGAAAGAAGGAAAAGGGGTTTGTGATGACAGTGGTCCAGGCAACTACCTTATATTTAGTGATTACCCATCAGGTGCAGAGGGAAAAAAAGAAAAAGTACATGTTTTATAATGAGAAGGCCAGTTTTAAAGAAACCTAGGGTGTTGAGTTATCTGTTGGCCCTATACATTCTACATAAGAATTGAATTTACTTATAAAGCTGAAAAAAATAAGTAAAAATAAACACAGTTTGCCACATTATAGAAACAGTAGTTTAAAATGGACATGGCATTTTTTCAGTGCTGAACTAGAAAGACAGTTTTCCCCCCTTTTGAAAATAATCACTATTTCTTTCTTTGCCAAGAATATGAAAACATGGTTTATTCCTTTTTCATCCTCGGAAGTAGCTTCAAGAATCTCTGTTTGTAGGAGTGATGGGGGCAAAGAAACCTTAAAAAAAAAAAAAAGAAAAGGCATTTCACTCAGTCTTCCTGATTGACTCTTCCTGCATTATCCAATTTTAACTAGATCTATAGCTCGCTACACTGTAATATCTTTAAAATATCTCCTCTTACAGATTTGGCAAAGACATGGCACTTTTTAAAAAAAATAATAAATTTATTTATTTATTTATTTATGGCTGCGTTGGGTCTTCGTTGCTATGCACAGGCTTTCTCTAGTTGTGGTGAATGGGGGCTACTCTTCACTGCAGTGCGCGGGCTTCTCATTGCGGTGGCTCCTCTTGCTGTGGAGCACAGGCTCTAGGCACACGGGCTTCAGTAGTTGTGGCACACAGGCTTAGTTGCTCTGCAGCATGTGGGATCTTCCCGGACCTGGGCTTGAACCCGTGTCCCCTGCACTGGCAGGTGGACTCTTAACCACTGCGCCACCAGGGAATTCCCGGCACTTTTTTGAAGTGACTATATTTTTCTTTCTTTCTTCTGTAACTTATTTCACAAGTAATTAACATGAGTCAAAGGCCAGCCTGCGGGAAGTTTGTGATATTTCCAAGAAAACTGGGTCGGGGCAAGGTGGTATTGACATCTATAGGAGAAAAAGTTTATAAAACAATGCCCCTATGTTTCTGAGAAGTTGACACACAATTCCAATTGCTTGCTCCTAAACTATAATAATAAAATATTTATTATTATTATTCTGCACTGCAGACAAATGGATGGAGAGGCAGAGTTCTTTAGGTCTTGTGTCTAAGAGGGAGTGGCATGGTATTGGATCCAAGTAAATCTAAGTTTGAATTTCTGCTTCATCACCTACTAGCTACGCCAGAGGCTACTAACTTCTCTAAGTGCTCATTGTCAACTTATATTTTAATAGAATACCCTATGTTTTAGCAGAGCACAAAGCTGCCCAGCCATAGGCTACATTTCCCAGCGTCACTTGCAGCTAGATATGGCCATGCATCTAAGTTCAGATCAGTAGGATGTGAGCAGAAAGGCTTTTCGCAATTCCTGGGTCATCTCCTTCAGGACAAAGCTGCTTGCCCTGTATATTTTCTTTCCCCTTCCTATAGGCTGTAACATGTATATGGTGGTGACTGAGCTTTGGCCACGCAGGAGATGGCAGGAGCAATATAAAGGGAACCTGAGTCCCAGAATGTCCCTACAGAGTAGAGCTGCTCCAACAACCTGGAATGCTCACATTGGGCTATTAAGAAATAAACATTAATTTAATTAATTAAGCTACTATATTTTCTGGCCTCTTCATTACAGTAGTTCAGACTGCAACCTCAAAAATACACTTGTTAAAAGTCCTTGGTGTTTAACCCCTCTGAATATCAGTTTCTTCTTGTGTAAACAGGATAATGCCTACATCACATCCTTGCTATGAAGACTAAGTGAGAATATATACACGAGGACCAGAGCCTGGCAGGTGAAAGGTGCATGATAAATATTTGTTGTCTTCCCTTCAACCGCTTAGGAACATGTGTTTCATGTCCTTTTTCAATGAATCTAGAGAGTACAGAGACTGTAAAACAGCTGAATAATAGGGTTTGCACTGTCCAAAAGACACTCCATTCTAAGACACTCTAAGTGTTGTTTGAATAAACTCAGGAAATAATTGGGTTAATCAGATGAAGTCCAGTTGGTCCAGCAACAAGGTTCCCTATTAAATCTCCAGTGCCTAGCACAATGGCTGGCCCCCAGTAGGCCCTCAATAAATATTTATTAAAAGAACAACTACTCAGCCACAGACCATTCAGGGTGGACGTTTTAAGTACTCGAGAATTTCGAGTAACAACACTCCAGTTGTGAGGATCGCCGGATGTTGCATATGTGAAAGTCCCTAGCAAATGCATGACATACATATAATAGGCACTCCAAAGCTTTCATCAGACCGTGAGCTTCCTTTTTTTTTTTCTTTTTTGCATTCTTGCACATTTTAAATTAAATTTTCCCAATACCCCAGTAGGTGAGTCAGATACTTCCCAGAGACAACATTAACAAGACATATTCAAAGACATCTAGAAGCTAGGAGTAGAAGTGAGCTGGCACTCTCCTTACTGTGGTGCCCCCAGTTCAGTGACTACGTCTGACACACGACCCTCAATATCTCCAAGGGAGCTGTTTGGAGGTCATGCCCCACACCGTTTTCCAGAACTAACTGGGCCATGCTAGACTCAGAATGGGCCACAGAAGAGGCAACCGTTTCCCAATTATTCACTAGGGAATAAATGATCCAGGGGGTCACCAAATCAATTCATCCATGCTTCCTCATTACAGCTCTTGATATTCCAGTCCATAACTATATTCAGGATTTCCTTTTTCACCACCAGGCCCTCCAACCTTTGCATCATATCCACACCATTGCTGTGCTTCTTCTCCAGAATGATCTTGGCTTTCCACATCCGCTTTTTTTTTTTGCGGTATGCGGGCCTCTCAGTGTTGTGGCCTCTCCCGTTGCGGAGCACAGGCTCCGGACGTGCAGGCTCAGCGGCCATGGCTCACGGGCCCAGCCGCTCCGCGGCATGTGGGATCTTCCCGGACCAGGGCACGAACCCGTGTCCCCTGCATCGGCAGGCGGACTCTCAACCACTGCGCCACCAGGGAAGCCCTTCCACGTCCACTTTTTAATGGCTTCATGGCAAGAGCAATATATGCCACTGAGCCTGCTGTAGTTCTTGCTGAAGTCCAGAAATCACAGACTTTGTTTGTTGAGGAACACGATCATATGCTTCTTGAGGGCCAGTTCTGGGTCTTGTTGGCTACTTTATCCCAAGTGCATAGCACACAGTAAGACTAAATATTTAATCAGTGCACAGAACATTGATATAAAACGTTAGCTATTTTTATCTCCAGCACTTCCCTTCCCTCCCCTCAACCCAAGAAAGGAGGAAACTGACATGCAAAGTGAAGCAACTTTCCCAAGCTGACTTAATTTATAAGTAGCATAGTCAAGATTTGCCCCAAACCCAGGCCTTACTGGGCCCACATTTTGAGGTCTTTCCACCTTCAACCTAGATAAATCCTCTTTCTTGAGAGCAGACTTTGAGACAAGAAAGATACTTGAGCACCAATAGATGAAGAAAACTTAAAGGAGAAAGAATTTCAAATATTTTACAAATTTGTCTAGGAACTATACAACCCGACAGCAGTGGTCATTTTTCCTACTCCTTGCTTCTTAGAGGATATAAACTGTTCCAAAGCACCCGCCTCCCTTTTTATTCCAATGAGCTATGGTATAACTAGAACTTCTGGAATCCCTGTGGGAAAGAATATTCTTTAAAAAGCTCTTTGTTAAATAGCCAGACTAACAAATCTCCAGCCTTCAGCCCTGGGTGGTGTTTACACTAGAGAGGAAAAAAGAGTTAAGCCACTAGCAGGGCTCTCATTGTTCTAACTGAAGCTGACTTGCAATGTACTTTACACTTTCATCATAAATATCAGAACAACGGATGAGTCACTGATCCTCAACAAGATGTCACTGCTCTTCAGCAAAGGGATAAGTGGAACTAGTTCCCCTGTGCTGATGGCAGCTCAGGAGTTGATTGTAAATAGCTTGGTTAGGACTGACTCAAGACTCAAAATTCTGAAGGGAGCCAGGCTTTTCTTCCAAATATACCTTCCCTCCCAACTTATCTACTTTAGGAGCCGTTACTGTTTTTAGAGGCATAATGTTTTTTGCAACTGTCTGATAAGAAAGGTATTGGCTGAGTAGATTTTAGATGGATGCTTTTGCAGCGATATTTGCATATTAAAAAAGCAGGTGAGGGTGAAAAATTCCAGATGAAAAATGTTTCTCTGTTTAGATTCAGGAGTGCTGCCTCCATGCTATCTCTAGACTACTGGCTGACTTGAAAATATAAACCTGTAACTGACCATCCTTCCGTATTTCTTCTTAGGATCCGCTCAACTCAGATAAAATAAATTAATATTTATTTGTATTAAATATTGTGCGTGTATGTTCCCAGGTTTACGAAGTTTCTGCAAGTATTATCTGTAAATATCGTATTGGGTCTGAGATATCCATGATGATAAGGATTTAATTAATACTTTTTTCTTTCTGTCTTCGTTCTTCCATTTTAACCCCTTCCTTCTCTTACCACTTGCTCCTCTTTTTCTCTCACCTGAATCACAAAGGTGGACTCTGGTCAGGGTGAGAGTATTTGGAAACCATATCAATACCCTTCCAATTCTGCCCCTGGATGTGGGGAAGGAAGATGCTCTTAGGCTTTGCCATCATCAGTCTTGTGAACACTCTTTTGTGAGAAGCTGCAGCCACAAAGGACAGTGGTAGAATCTGCCTTCAATCTCACTTGGTTCTCTGGGGCTATGATTGTGTCTATACATGGATGCTTTGCACCCACACAGAAATCAAGGCCACCCCAACAGCTACCCCAGTGCTGATGAAATATCTGGACAAGGAAGATCCTGCCCCATACCACCGTCCCTCACCTGAACTTTGTGTCTTTTGAGGTTTGGATTAGATCCTGACAGAAATTTTTTTTTTCTCAAATTAGAACATATTTGAAAAGATAATAAGGGAAGAGAAATGCATTTGGGGAGGGGGAGATCTTGGGGGTGGCCGGGCTTTAAATTGTTGACTTAGTGGAAAAGGGAGAAAAAAATATTATGAAGCCAGTGACATTTTGGAACTTGCAGGAATTTGGTAACAAATACTAAGCCTCTTTTCTGTTTTCCTACTACTGAGTTATGGGAGACAGGAGTGGGGCAGCAGGGAAGGGCAGGTTGGATGCAGCCCAAGGACAGAAGAGTGAAGGGAAGCAGATTTAGGTCAGAGAAATTCCTCGTGAAGAAGCAGCTATGTAACTTCTTCCTTTCACACCTCATTTATAAAATGTAGTCAGTTTTCTACTTGGAGGAGATATGATAGCACCAAACAGCTGGTAAAACCAAACCACGCCAAACGTGGTACTAATTGGGTATAAAATAAACTTCTTTAGTAATCCACATTTGCAATCTGCATGTAGAAAGAGAATGAATTTTCTCAACATTCATTCAAAAGTATAAAATATGTGATACATTTATGATTGTTTAGGAACAATATACCTTTCCTAAATTACTAGACAAGAACCTTATTATTGGTTAAAAATTCATTTTAATTATGTTGTTTAGTTGAGCTCTCATTTCTAGAATCCAAGAGGTAAACAGCAGTTCCTTATTGCCTGCACAGTTTTTCCCCTGGTGTCAGCGGTAGGGTTGGAATCCCCAGCCTGCTCTCATGCCCCTTTGGCACAGCAACCAGTGACAGCTTCACTGGGGCAGGCTGTTGGAGGACGGAGGGACATGGCTCATCTGATTATCAAGGACCAGGCAGCCCCACTTTGCAGTAAACACAGCGTGGCATCCATTGCTTCACTGTTAAGTCAAACAGGAGACACCTTCTGATATGTTTAGAGATTAAAAATTTTTTTTCATATATATATATACACACACACTATAGATGCGTTTTGCTTATATTATTGGAGTATGTTATATGGAGTACAGAAAGATCCCAGCACAGTGTTATATATTCTCACACCAAATTGAAAAGGAGACCCCATACTCAAATACAGGTAAGACATGGTTTGTTAAGTAAAGAGAAGCAGAATTCATTTCAGGAGGGCTTCTGTGAGGCTTTGTGAGTTTCTAAGAGGGGCACAGTGTGGGACATATCCCTAATGTATTTGGCCACCAAACTCTATTTTCTTCTTTTTAGTTTTCAATTTTTTTCTTCTAACCAGGACATGTCAAAGGACTGGAATACTAAACTGAAAGGCTGCTTTAGAGGCTCAGCATGTCAATAATTCAACAGATATTTTAGAACCAGTTAGACAGCAATACTTAATAAGCACCTATTATGCACCAGGCAGTACCCTGGCTGTTGGGTATATGGGGGTGAAAAAGACAATGTCCTTGCTCTCAGAGAGCTTACATTTACTGAAAAAAGATAGGTAACAAATGGGTAAACAAGGAAGGTTTCACATTGTAGTGCAGAAAATAAAAAAGCCTAATGTGACCCATTTTAACTGAGAACTGAATGAAAAGGAAGACAGAGCCTTGTGAAGACAGGAAAGTATATTGTGAGGAAAGAAGAGCATCGAATGTAAAGACCTTGACGTGGAAACCCATTTGGCTGTTGCTCATAGAACTGAAAGAAGATGAGGTGACTGGAGTGGATCCAGCAAGGGGAGAGTGAAGAGAGATGATGTGGTGACCAGCAGGGCCAAGTGAGGGATCAGGCTTGTCCAGCTAGGTTCGGCAGTAAGCCACTGGAGCCTCCTGTTTCGGGTTTGTTTATTTGTTTTCACTTCTTTACTTTTTATTTTGAACCACCTTCAAATACAGAGAAGATACAAGAGTATACAAAGAATGGCCATATACCTTCCACCCAAGTTCCCCTACAAACTCACATTACAACCATCAAAATTAAGAAATTAATATTGATATAAACCTATCAGCTAAAAGATTGCATTTAATTTCTATAATATTCCTAATAGTATCCTTTATAGAAAGCTTTTTCCTTTTGGAACAAGATCCAATCTAAAATCACGGGTTGCATTTAATTGTCATATCTCTTTAATCTGCTTCCACCTGGAATAGTTCTTCTGTCTTTCCTTGTCTTCAGAGACCTAGACATTTTGAAAGATTGCAGGCCAATTATTTTGTAGAATGCCCCACAGTTTGAGTTTCTCTGAGGTTTCCTTAAAATTAGATTGAGGTTATGTCTTTTGATAGAAACTTCACACAAATTATGCTGTTTTCTTTTCAGCGTAACATGTAAGAGAGTACATGATGTTAGTTTGTCCCATTTCTAGTAATGTTAATTTTGATTAAGGAGGATCTGTTCAGATTTCTCCACTCTAAACTTATTATTTTTTAATCTGTGCTATAAGTTATCTCGTGGAAGAAAAGCTTTCAGACTATGTAGATATCCCATTCTTCAATAAACTTTTACTGCCTGGTTTTAGGATCCATTAAACCATTGTCATTGGGGTTGTCAAGTGGTGGTTTCCTAATTTCACCATTCCTTCAACATTTATTAGTTGCATTCTGAGAGGTGATCAAGATGGCAGATAGGAGGAGGTTGAGCTCACCTCCCCCCCATGAACACATAAAAATACATCTACATGTGGAGCAGCTCTCACTGAAAACAAACTGGAGACTGGCAGAAAGGCTCTTCTACAACCAAGGCTACAAAAGAAAGATCCACACGGAGTCACGTATGAAGGGAGGAGTAGCAATCAGGTAGGTACCTGTGCTCCTAGCAGGGGACACAGAAGAGAAGGAAGATATCATGGGCTCTGAGATCCTCCCTGAGGAGTGGGGTGTTCAAGCCACATATTGGGCACCTCAGCTCTGGGGTCCAACACCAGGAAGACAAGTCACCTTAGCTGGTTTGAAAACCAGTGGGACTTAGAGGAGGTCTGTAATAAACCAAGAGTCCACTCATGAAGAACGCACACACTCTGATGGTTGCTCAGTCCTGAGAGAATGGCTGAGAAGCAGACTGAAACTCCCTGGAGCTCTGGCTGGTTTCCTGTCCCAACCCAGAACATGTCCTGGCCTGCACCAGGCCCCTTCTCCAGCCCCTCTTGCTCTGATGCAGCTCCACACTAGGGTCAAGTCTGCCATGGCTAACTCAAGGGAAGGAAAAGGAAGAAAACCAATGACCTGGTTTAAAGAAAAAAATAAGGGAAAAGAGGAGAACAAAAGAGGATGAAAAAGAAAGACATGGAAGGATTTCCCCCTTTTAAAAAAAGTAAAATTTAAAACAAACAAAAAATAGGGAGAATAGTATACTGACCCCTCCCCATCACCTCACATTGACAATTCTCAGCCCCTGACCAGTTTTATTTGATCAATACTCCTATGTTCTCCCCTCCTCTCTGGATTATTCTGAAACAATCTCAAAATTCATATCATTTTATCTATAAAGTTTTCTGTATGCATATCAAAAAAATTTTAACTACAATACTACTATCACACTTTAAAAATTCACAATTATTTCTTAATATCATCAAACATCTAGGGAGTGTTCAAATTTCCTCAGTTGTGGAGGGTTTTAAGCAGAGAAGGAATATATTCATATAGAGATTTTCAAAGAATCTCTTTAGCTTCTGAATGGAGAATGGGCTGTAGGGAAGCAAAGAGGGAAAATAGGAAGATCAGATAGGATTCTGCTGATTGCTTTAGTCATAGATGATGGTTACTTGGATCAGAGTGCATCATGGGAGATAAGAAAAAGGGCTCAGATGGTTAATGTACTTTGGAGATAGAATGAACCAGACTTGTTGAATAGATTGGATATGGATATCAGAGAAAAAGAGGAATGAAGAATGACTCCTAAATTTTTGGCCTGTGCTAGTGACTAGCTGTTACACTGTATTCATTATCTAGTGCTATGTAACAAATTTCCCCAAAACATAATCATTTATTTTCTCTTATGGCTTCTGTGAATCAGAAATTCAGATATGTCACAGCATAGATGACTTGTTTCTGTTCCATGTATGGAACTTCACCTGGAAGTCTCAAAGGCTGGAGGCTGGAACCATCTGAAAACCTGATCAACTTACATGTCTAATGGTTAATAATGGCTGTCAGTTTAGCCCTTACCTGTGGCTATCAGCTGGAGTACGTACAATGGCCTCTAGATGTGGTCTGAGCTTTTTCACAGTATGGTGTTTGGCTTCAAAAAGTGAGCATCTTGAGAGATCACCAAGCAGAGGAAGCTCTACCCTTTCTAAGGCCCAGTCTCAGAAGTCACATAGCATCACTTCTCTGTACTCCATTGACCAGGGTAGTCACACACTGTGCCCATACCCAAGGAGAGAGAACACAGAACCCACCTTTCAGTGGAACAGTGTCAGTCACATTTTAAGAATAGCATGGGAAATGGGATGAGTATTTTGGTGCAGCTATCTTTATAAAATGCAATCTGCCATAGGTGCTATTCAGTAAATGGAGACAGTTTGGGTAATGGTGTTTTGGTGGTGTTCATAAGTCTGTTCTTACCAAGCAGGAATGTAGAATAGACAGACACAAGAAGCTGGAGCACTCAAGAGGTGTCCAGGTTAGAGATAAAGATTTCGGGGTCATCAAGATATAGATGGCATTTTCAAATCATGAGACTGGGTTAAATAACCTCAGGAAAGTGGAGAGATAGAACAGAGGGCTAGATGTCTGGTAGAGAAGGGGAGTGGCTGTTGAGTATGGAGGGACTCAGATGAGTGAGATGTCCTCAAAGCCTAGAGAAGAAGAGTTTCAACAAGGAGGGTGTAGGATCACTTTTAAGAAGCACTTTCTATGTTGGATTTAAATATTTTTTGAAAAATCTTAGATGCTTAATATATAGGCTGAGCTATTCATACAGGGTCCTTCTCAACAGAAATATGAAAAACTAAAATATGACTAAACAATTAAAAAAGCATTGACAGTAAAGGGTATTAAGTGGTAACATGGGAAAATACAGGATGTTTTGCAAAAACATGTGAGAAGCATTCAACATAGACTGGGGAATATCAAAAAAGACTTCCAGGAGGAAGTGAAATTTAAGCTGAAGTCTAACAGTTAAGTGAAAGCCAGTTCACAGTGGAGGGAGTGGTCCAAGTAAGAGGAACAGCATGTTCAGAGTCTTGGAGGTATGATAGGGGATGAAATCTTCAAATAACTGAAGATGCTGGAAATATTGAAGATGCTGAAGAAGTGTGGAAAATGAGGCTTGGCATATACACAGGACCTCAGGTTATGAGAAAGTTAGCCACTATTCACAGCGCTGTAGGAATCCCTCGGGGAATTTGAAAGGAGCGATTCCATCAGACTTCCACATCCGGAGGATCATTTCTGACCACAAAAGGGAGAATGGACTGGAAAGAATAAGAAAACTAGTAAGGAGCTTTCAGCAGTAATCCAGGTGAGAGATAGCTCCAGCAACTGAAAAAATTCCACACCACCAAAATATTCAGATTTCTGATCTTACCAGTTTTGTTCAGTCATGTCCTCACTGTTTTATCTTTTGGATCCTATAAGACAACATTAAAAGCATTCCCTTGTTTATACCATCAATTCCCAGCCCTTCTTTCCCTCTGTTGAACTTACCTTGCAAAACCTACCTCTAGTTATATCCAACTGTCCACCTATTTGATACATGAACCTGAGTATCAGATGTGCCTGGAAAATAATATGACCATGCTAACAGGTTTCACTTTAAATTCATGACCTCATGTGGGTCTCTGGTGTGATCCTATGCTATTTCCCTAGTCTATTTACTTTCCATTTGTCTTATATACTATTCCAAACCTTCTCTCTGCTTAAACCTCCTTCCACATTTTCATCCCTTGCTAATAACCTGTGTTTTCTATTTTACTAAGTAAATAGAAATTATCAAATAATAGTTTCCAGACCTTGAGGACATTATATTAAGTGGAATAAGTCAATCACAAAAAGACAAATACATACAGTTTAACTACTTTACATACCTCACGTACAAGTCCAAGTACATGAGGTATATAAGGTAGTTAAACTCATAGAAACACAAAGGAGAATGTTGGTTGCCAGGGGCTGGGGGGAGGGGAAATGGGAGTTTTTCAATGAGCATAGAGTTTCAGTTCTGCACGACGAAAAAGTTCTAGAGATCTGTTGCACAACAATATAAACATATGTAACACTACGGAACATACACTTAGAAATGGTTAAGATGGTAAATTTTGTGTTGTGTATTCTTTACCACAATTTAAAAAAAAGTAGCTTTCAGTCTGCAACCTGGTCCACCCACAGCTGGGTGCGTGGTGCCCACCCCAGGTCTCCTGTCCCTGCCACTTCTTCCTCATCCAGCCGTCTGGTCCCACGCACTTTCATATTCAAGCAGAGGTGCCAATGAAAAAAAACAGAGATGTCTGTACAGAGCTACTGCCCTAAGAAAACCCCAAGGCAGAAAGAAAGGTGAAGGTATCTAGGGTAAAGTCTCAGATCTCTCAAAGACTGCAGCCCAGACCAAAGGGGAAGTTGCCCTGTGAGCCCATCACCGAGGAGAAGCTATTGGGACCCCTGAAGAAGTTTGAGGAGGATACTAAGAATGGAATGCACGTGAAGGAGGACTGTCCAGGGACAGCACAGAGAGTGACAAACCTCAGCATCACCAACAAGAATCTATGCGAGGGAACTCAGGGAGCAGAGGAAAAGGGACGTGCATGCTGCCCAGGGTGGGTGAGAACTGACTTCCTCCAATGCCTGGAAGAAAGGGCTGAGACCCAAGTATTTGGCTTTTTTGTTTCCTAGTGTTAAGGGGCCCAGTTTAGGGGGAAAATGTAATGTTGAGCTGGACTCCATTCTTGGGCACCAATCTGTTGCCTGTCCTAGGCAACCAAAAGGACATTTAACACTTGTCAAAAACATCCCAGTAGAGCACTCACTTTGAATTGGCTGCTAATTCTATGAAATCTTTTGTGATTTTTTTCCGTGATAATCTATAGGGTGAAAATGTGTAATTGCTGAAAATACCGCATGAAAATCGACACATAAATAAGTGGTTCTTTAAAAATACCCATTTGTGCCGATTGTTCATGTGCTGAAACAGCTCTGTCTCAGAAGTATAATATACCTTCCAAAAGTTAGGTCGAGGGAAGGGACAGTATAAACCAGGGGTTGGCAAACTCTTTCTATAAAGGGTCAGTGAATATTTTCAGGTTCACAGGCCATCTGGCTGAGTAAATGGTGCCAAGAAGGCTAAGATAATTCTGTGAGTTGACTGCAGTCATAAAACACGCTCCTTCTTGTTGATTATAAAATTATCTAGCAACGTTCTGGAAGAGGGGATTTTACTTCACTTTCACTCACAAAATTATTTGTGAAATAAATGCTAATGAAAATGAAGGCTCTATGGCAAGTCAAAGTGCCATGGGGAGTCATGCCTTGATGTGGTTTGTCCATTTCACTAAACCATCGCTCTAGTTGTTACAGGAAGTTATTTCTAATCTCTGTAAGTGCGAGACCCTCGTGTCAGTTTTTCCTGATACCTCACCTAGCTTAGCCAAGTATTATATATTTTAAAAATGGGATTAAGGGCTTCCCTGGTGGCGCAGTGGTTGAGAGTCCGCCTGCCGATGCAGGGGACACGGGTTCGTGCCCCAGTCCGGGAAGATCCCACATGCCGCGGAGCGGCTGGGCCCGTGAGCCATGGCCACTGAGCCTGCACGTCCGGAGCCTGTGCTCTGCAACAGGAGAGGCCACAACAGTGAGAGGCCCACGTACCGCAAAAAAAACAAAAACAAAAAGAAAATAAAAATGGGATTAAATCAAAATAACTTTTAGATTGTGTTATGGAAATCCATGTTGCCCCCTCTCCACCAGCAATGACTTGGCTTCTGTAGTATTAAACTGGATGTGTGAACATTTAGGGGTATTTGATATTTTCCATCCTTTACAGCAATTGAGGACCAGCTATTGGCAAAGCTGTGGCCTCCACTCAATTTCATAAGCAAAGAACAAAAACAGAGTGAAACAGAACAAAAGCCAAGTAGGAAAGTTTCTTTCTTAAGAAAGCCTCCTGCCCACCACTGACCTAGCTGTCCGGACACTGTGATTCTAATCTCATCCAGTGGTGTGGGTAGTTCTAATGCTAATTTTTGCATGACCCTTCTGCCTCTGCAAGACAGTGAAGCAGCCCTGCATGGGGGCTTTGGAAACTTCCAGAGGATGAGGTACTTCATTCACTTTGGTCCAAACTCTTCAAGTGGAGCCCATTTGTCCATCCTCCCTAGCAAAACCAAACCAAAAATATCTAACCCTGAAAATCTAGTAACCAAAAAATTCTATCAGTGAATTCATTGTTTTCAAGCAGAGCTACAGGTAAACTGGCCTAAATTGCCCTTAAAAAAAACAATTTTAATCTCAAGTTTCTGCCTTCCCAATATTAAAACCCTCTTTCCTCAGAACCCAGGGTATCAGAGAATCAAAGAGATTAATGCCCACATCAAAGACCACTTTCCTATTTCACTTACTCATTTTTCTGTGCATAAGAAAGATGGATCTTGGGGAATGATAATGAATCAAAATGGAAACTAGAAAATTAGCTACAGTCTGAGTTATCTCTTCCCTGGAGCAAATCAACCCAGTCCTTGGTAACATCTAGGAAGCTGACACATGTATTAGTCTTCTCCTCAATAAATAGAGAACACACGAAGGAGTTTGCTTTCACCATGAGGTACAACAAGCTCCAAGGGCCCTTTGTTAAGATTATACACTGACAGGTCATTTTCACATAGTGAGCGAAGCCATCGGTTTTGAGTCCTAGCCTTGCTGATTGCTCACATGTGCTGGTTCCTGAGCCCTGTGCTCTCGCCTAGAGAGGCACTGTAGCAAAACGGTTAGAGGCACAGACCCTGAAGTTACATTGCCTGTGTTCAAACCTTGATCTAATGGAAATATCTGGCATTTGCTATGTAGCCTAGTGCTCTAAATTAGCACCAATAATGGTAGAACCACCTGTCAGTGTACACCTCCTACTGTAATGCCACATGAAAAACACAGCATCTTCTATGACAGATTCTTGCCAAAAATGTTTAACTTGAATCTAAAAGCGTCTGACTTAAGGTGCAATTTACAGGAAATGCTAGACATTGAACAACAGCATTAGGGGAAAAAAGTCATCCACAGCTATTCTGTTCTCTTGAAAAAGTCAAAGTCAGTGGGAAAAAACGTTGAGGAATATAATCAGTTGCAGTGTGTGAAACGTATAAAATGCATAAAAGCCTTGGTCATGAAAGAGTCTGAGATTTGAATATGGATTGGGTATTAGTTGGTATGAGGGAAGTGTTTTCTATGTGAATATATTATTTATGTAGGGATGGCATGTCATGAGGTCTGCAACATTAATATGATTCAATGAAATATACACAGAGAGACAAACAGATAAAACAAATAGAGCAGAATGTTCGCAATTGTTGAAGCTTGGTGGTGAATGTAGAGATACCTGTTACACTATTCTTTCAACGTTTCTATATGTCCGAAAGCTTTCAAAATAAACATTTGAGGGGAAAAAAGATAGCTTCTACAGCACCTACCAATACATTTACCAATACACTTCATATACTATGTCTTCCCTATGGTTTTTGTGAGGGAAGTTTTATTTTGCTTTGTACAGCCAATATCTCCATGGTGTACTGGAACTCATCACTTTCACTCACCCAAGGACATTATGACAGCAATCTTCCCTTCTCTCTCCCACATTAAATCCTTTCCCTCGGGACTTCCCTGGTGGAGCAGTGGTTAAGAATCCACCTGCTAATGCAGGGGACATGGGTTCGAGCCCGGGTCTGGGAAGATCCCACATGCCGCAGAGCAACTACGCCCCGTGTGTACTGAAGCCCGCGCGCCTAGAGCCTGTACACCTCAACAAGGGAAGCCACCGCAATGAGAAGCCCGCACACCGCAACAAAGCGTAGCCCCTGCTCGCCGAAACTAGAGAAAGCCCGCGTGCAGCAACAAAGACCCAATGCAGCCAAAAATAAATAAATAAAAAAGAAATAAATTTATATAAAAAAAGAAACCTTTCCCTTTCTTGGCCCACATACCCTTCTATCTACTACTGCATTTCTCCACTACCCTTTACAGAAAAACCCAATCCAATTTCATAAATCTTTATCGGGTACCTACTCTGTGCTGAGGATATGGTAATGAACAAAAGACAAAAGCACTGCTCTCATGGAAGTCATCTTTTAGTTGGTGAAGACAAATAATAAACAGAATAAGTAAACAAAGGATGTAGTACATAAGAGGGGGCTAGGAGATAAAGAGAAAATAAAGCAAAGGAAGAGGGGTGGAGAGTACCTGTGTAGAGGTGTCCAGGGTTGCTGAAAACCTGTATGGAATCTTGTATAGAGTCTTACACCAAGACATATGACTTGGCAAGCAGAGCCTGAGCTAGATTTCAGGCCTCACTTCATTCCCCCTGACCAGACACCTGTGTAGAATAAATATCTTGCACAACCATATGGGGTGACTCTGGCAATTTTGCAATTCATATAGGGTGGCTTTGTAAATACTTTAGATTTTCCTATAGTTAGAATAGGGAGTTGTGGAGCAGAGAGTAATATGATCTGGCTCAGGGTGATGCTTTTAGCATCACTTTGGCTACTGTGTTGAGAATGGACTGTCGGGAGACAAAGGTGGAAGCAGGGAAACCAGGTAGAAGAATAATCCAAGGAAGGGAGGATGATGTCACAGATGAGATGTTCGTGGTGAAGGTGGTGTGTAGTGGTCCAATTCTAGGAATATTTTTTAATAGATTTAACAAGATCTGCTGGGCTTCCCTGGTGGTGCAGTGGTTGAGAGTCCGCCTGTCGATGCAGGGGACACGGGTTCGTGCCCCGGTCCGGGAAGATCCCACATGCCGCGGAGTGGCTGGGCCCGTGAGCCATGGCCGCTGGGCCTGCGCGTCCGGAGCCTGTGCTCCGCAACGGGAGAGGCCACAACAGTGAGAGGCCCGCGTACTGCCAAAAAACAAAAACAAAAAACAAACAAAAAAGATCTGCTGGCAGGATATGGGGTATACAAGAAAGAGAGAAATCAAAGATGACTCCGGGCTTTGGGGCCTAAGCAATCAGAGGAATAGTGTTTTGATTATCTGAGACGGAGAAGATTATGGGTAGACCAGAGTTTGGAGGAAGATCAGGGCTTTGACATTGGATATGAAATTTTAGCTGCCCGTTAGAATCCAAGTGGAGATGGATATAGAAGTCTAGACTTCATGTGTCTCAAAGTTTCAAGTCTCCTCAAAAGAGTTGTCTTAGTCATTGTTATCACTTCGTCTTCCCTCCTTCCCCTGTGAACTTGTGGTATGTTAAGATATACGCTTGGTCTTTGTACCCTGTTCCTGGCACAAACCGCAAACCCTTGGAATTTTCTGAGTGATAGGAGTGTCTTTTGTCCTTCGTGAAGACCTCCTTTTGAGCTTATGCTAATGAGGTGACTTAGGGTGGTGGCCCTAGGTAGTCTTAGGACGGGGCTAGTCACCCACGTGATTAGAGTTAGAACTTTCAGCCCCACCCACCGACCTCTGAGAAGGCGAAGGGGGGTGCTGCAGATGAAGCTCTATAAAAACTCTTGAAAACAAGATTTGATGAGCTTCTGGGGTGATGAACAGATGCACAGGCTGGGGGGATGGTGCACCCTGGTTCCATGGGGACAAAAGCGCCTGTGCTTGGGATGCTTCTGGATCTCGCCCTGTGTACATCTTCATCTGGTTGTTCATCTGTATCCTCTATAAAATCCTTTTAATAAACCGGTAAATGTAAGTAAATGTTTCTTTGGGTTCTATGAGCAGCTCTAACAAATTAATCAAACCCAAGTTGAGGGTTGGGGGAACCTCCAATCCATAGCCCGTTGGTCAAAAGCACAGCTGACAACCTAGACCTGTGATTGGCATCTGAAGTAGGGCAAGGGGTGCAATTCTGTGGGACTGAGTGCTTAACCTGTGGGATCAGTTGCTATCTCCAGGTAGATAGTGTCAGAATTGAGTTAATTGTAGGACACACAATCAAGTGTCCACTGTGAATTGGAGAATTGGTTGGTGGTGTTGGAAGAAACATTGGAGTTTCTTCTGTGAATTGGAGAACCCATTCCAGACTTTTGTCCCCTACCACTCCTCTGAAACTGAGGTCACTGTTGACCTCCCATTGCTAAATCCAATGACCAGTTCTCTTCACACCCGAAGAAATCTATTCCAGCTATAGGAAAATTGGAAGTCTTTACAAAGTTGTCTTATCAGATTCATTTGACACAGGAGATCATTTTCTTTTTCCTTTTTTTTGAAAAAAATTTAACTGAACCTCACCCTTTTCTGTTCTTCGTTCCTCACTGGACACTCCTTCCATCTGTCTCCTTTGCTGGTTTTTCCTCATTTTCCCAATGCAAGTGTTGGAGTGGAGAGTGCTAGAGCTGAGTCCTTGGACTTAATCTCTTCATATAGATTAACTTTCCAAGCAGTCTTATCCAGTCCTAAATTTATATCTCCAGTGTAGATTTCTCCTCCAAACTCCAGACTCATGACCCATAAGTACCCATGACCCATTTTCTCCTCCAAACTCCAGACACCCATGGACGTCTAATATTGAATTCAAATTGATGGGCACAAAATCAAACTCCCTTACCCCTTACTGCCCTGTAGTCTTCTACATCTCAAAAACAGCGACTCCATTCTCCTAGTTACTCAGGTCAAAATCTTAGAGTCATTCTTGACTCCCTCTTTTTTTTCTCATATCCATACTGACTATATCAGAAACTCTTTTCAGACCTACCTCAAAACATATCTATAATCCACATCTACTACTACCACTCTGGTTCAAGACCATCACCCCTTGTCAAAATTCAAGAACTCGTCTCTTAACTGTCTCCCTTCTTTTACACTTCCTTTTGCATAATCTAGTCTATTTCCCATAAAGCGGTCAGAAAAATCCTTTTAAATATCAGTTCAATTACTCCATCCACTTATTCAAAACTTTCCAAAGTTTTCCCACAGTTATCCAGAGTAAAAGCCCAAGACCTTCTGATGGCAAAAGTGATTTGCAGCACTCCCTCTCCCTCACCAACCCTGACCTCCTACCACTGTCCTCCTGCATCACTAATGCTACAGTCACATGGCCTCTCTGCTTTTTCTGAAGACACTAAGCATGCTTGTCCTCAAGGCTTTTGCACCTGAAACTTAACTCTCCTTAAAACTCTGTTCTCTCAGGTACTTACATGTCTGTTCCCTCACTTTCTTCAAATCTCTGCTAAAATGTCACTTTATCAGAGGCTTTCCCCAACCACTCCGTGTAAATCCACATCATTCTCTATTGCTCTTGCCAAGACAAATAAGACAAATGTACTTTTTTGTTTGTCACTATCCACTGGAATTCACAAATAAATAAGAACATTTGTCTTACTTGTCTTTATCCACTGGAATGGAAGGTCATAAGGGCAGGGATGTTGTCTGTCTTTGTTTTTACTATTAAACCCACAACACCCAGGAAAGTGGCCAGCATATAGGTAGTTCTCAGGAACTAAGAATGAAGAATGATGGTGGTATGTATCAGAACGGTGACGCTGAGATGGGTGGCAGCCAGCCTCCAAGATGGCTCCCCAAGATCCCTGCCTATGGTCTTCACGCTCTGTATAAGCCCCTCCCTCAGTGAGTAGAGCTGACTGACCTGGGTAACCAATGGCAGAATTGACGATTGTGTGATTGACGATTGAAACTGTGTGATTTCCAAGGTTAGGTCATAAAAGATGTTGTAGCTTCCACCTTACCCACTCTCTTGAACTGCTCACCTGCGGGAAGACAAATGTCGTGTCATGAGGATGCTCGAGAAGCCTCCAGACAGGCCTGCATAGCAAGGAACCAAGGGGTCTGCTAACAAGCAGCACCACTTGAGAGTGAACTGTCTTGAGTGGAGCTATCTGAGGAGAAGATCTAGTCAAGCTTTTAGGTGCAGTGCTGGCCAGCATCTTGCCTAGAACTTTGAGAGAATGCAGCCCAGAATCCCTTGACTCTGTTGCTCCAAATTCCTGACTCATAGAAACTGAGTGAGATAATATGTTTATTGTTGCTCTAAGCCACTACATTTGGGGTTAATCTTTTTTTGTGTGGGAGGAGGGTTAATCTTTTATGCCACTGTTGCCATGACCTCTTTGCTGGTTCTCCTTGGAACTTTTACACTTGCTTTTCCTTCTGCCTAAATTAGACTCCATTCCCTCAGATAATTTCATGTCTTAATCTCTTACTTCCTTCAAGTCTGAGCTATGCAGTTATGCAACAATGTAACAATGGGTAACAAACACAGGTTGTGTTTGAGATATCCAGAAGGTGGATGCCACAGGATTTAGCAATTGACTGGGTAGGAGGGAAAAGAGAGAGAGGAAGGAGTCAAAATGATGCTCAAATTATTGGCCTGTGTGATTAGTGGTGTCATTCCTGGTTTAGAGAAACTGGTCTGGGGCAGAGATTATAAATTTAATTGTAAACCTGCTGAATCTGAAATGTCTTAAATATCCAAGTGAAGATGTTCAAGCATGCAGGCAGATATACCATTCGCAACACTGAAGAGAAATTTGGGCTGCAAATAAAGACCTTGGAATCGGGGCCAACTCTACAATTTGCAGGGCCCAGTGTAAAATGCAATGCAGGGTCCCTTCTTCAAATAGCCTCTGAGGTCCATCAACTGCTTTGTCCTCCTCCCAACAATTTGGAGGACTAAATGCTCTGGATGAGGGTGGGGAAGTTGAGCCAGGTATCTCCCCTTCCCACAGCCTGTATTCTCCAAACCACATCGAGGGACACCTCCAAGAGATTGCAATTTCCGGGCTTCCCTGGTGGCACAGTGGTTGAGAGTCCGCCTGCCGATGCAGGAGACACGGGTTCATGCCCTGGCCCCAGTCCGGGAGGATCCTACATGCCGCGGAGCGACTGGGCCCATGAGCCATGGCCGCTGGGCCTGCGTGTCCGGAGCCTGTGCTCCGCAACGGGAGAGGCCACAGCAGTGAGAGGCCCTAGTAACACACACACACACACACACACACACACACACACACACACACACACACACAAAGGGATTGCAATTTCCATGCTAGGATGCACTTGCACAGGGAATGGGTAAGAGGCTCATCCCTACCAAGTCGCCCACTAGGTGGACTGTGGCACTGACAGTCCAGGACAGCTGCCGCCATGCCCTGCCCTAAGACACCGTGGGTGCACACACATGACCCTGACTTTCCCGGTGCCTGTCCCGGTGCCTCCTGGTCCTGTGGTCCTGGAGCTGGGTGGGGTGAGGAGGAGAGTGGGTGGGGGCTGAGGTGCCAGAAAATGGGCGGAACTGGCAGCTGAACTTATCCCAGGGAGGCAGAGAGGTGGTGGGAGACATGCTCCACTCTCCCATTAGACTTCACTTACAAAACAAAAACCCGAAGGTAATGTTATTAAGAATTTCAATCGGGCAACCACAGAGTATTGAGCCCTCAAGCATTAAGCCCTTCTGAGTGCAGGGCCCTGTGTGAACGAACTGTTAGTATGCCCATGAAACTAGCCCTGCTTGGAAAAGATAATAAAGTTATAAGAATGAATGAGTTAAGTAGGGAAAAATGAGAAGAAAAGAGCCCTAAGGGGACTTCCCTGTTGGCGCAGTCATTAAGAATCCGCCTGCCAATGCAGGGGACGTGGGTTCGATCCCTGGGCTGGGAAGATCCCACATGCTGCAGAGCAACTAAGCCCGTGTACCACAACTACTGAGCCTGTGCTCTAGAGCCCGCACACCACAACTACTGAAGCCCGCGCCCTAGAGCCTGTGAGCCACAACTACTGAGACGGCATACTGCAACTACTGAAGCCCGGGCACCTAGAGCCTGTGCTCTGCAACAAGAGAGCCACTGCAAGGAGAAACCTGACCACCACAACGCACAGTAGCCCCCGCTCGCCGCAACTAGTGAACGCCTGCGCGCAGCAATGAAGGCCCAACACAGCCAAAAATAAATTAAAAAAAAAAAACGGAAAGAGGCCTGAGGACGGAAGCCAGAGAAGCACCAACATTTAAGAGATGGGCAGATAAAGATGGGCCATCCTGTGGCCAGACAAGGGTTGCAATTAATCAGAAGACCAATGAAGGAGAAGATACTTTGTCTCTGACCCCTGACTTGGTAAAGCTTTGCAAGCTATCACCTGGCCACAGATTGTTAGGCACATTTTGTTTCATAAACTATTCATGATATAGTTGATAATTTTTCAGAGTCAAGAGTGTGGTTCTTACCTAGGCCTATTACCTCGATTATTTTTGAAGCATATGTTACTCAGCTGAAAAAAAAATAAAGCATGAAAGAAGCTGCAGGAAATAAAATAGATTAAGTGAAAGAATGGAATTTACTAATAATAGACTTACAGCTAACCAAAGTAAATAATTCATTTCCCTTCTAGCAACAGTCACTTTACATATAAGGCAGCAGTGTTTCTCTGCAACATTTATCCAGCAAGAAAAATGTAAACTCTAAAATCTGTGAAGAATTTCAAATGAGCATTGAAACCTGTTGCAAAATCAATCACAAGTGTTTTCTAACTACTAATTAACCTTGAGCAAAGCCTTAGGCCCTAAGAACCGGACTATTTGATGAAAGAACTGTGGCAGGGAGTTGGTAAGAATTTTAGAGCTTAGAATTGGTGGGGAGAAAAAAAGTGATTTTTAAAAATGGATTTAGAAATATCTCTGGAAGTGGTTTATAAAGTGGCTAAGAACACAAATTCTGGAATAAGCTGCTTGGGTTTGAATTCCAGCTCAGTCACTTACTCCCTGTGTGATTTTGGACAAGTTATTCAATTGCTCTGCACCTGAAAGACTGGTAACAACTCGTAGGGTCCTTATGAGGATTAAATGACTGAAAGTAAAACATTTAGAACTGTGCCTAGCACATAAAAAGTACCATATGCATTTGTTAAATGAAAATTGTGAACATCAATCATGTAACCAAAATACCTCTGGAATTTCTATTTTAGTAGGTCCCATAAGAATTGGCGAAAGAGTTCACTAAAAGAAAACAATCTTTTCTCTTCTCATTTTTTTTCTTCTTCATCCTCCCATGCTTTTTTCCCACCCTCCTATCTTCAGAGTACTGTATTGGTTTCTCTTTATATTAGAAATAATTTTTTCTCAAAAGTTTCCTTAAGAAGTAAGTATAATGTTTCCCGGATATTTTCTTAAAAGTAATTTCCTCATGTCTTATCATGCATATTCATAGCTGTTTTCCCACTCCCACTTACAGTTGATCTCAATGTTTTCTTTCTTTCATATGAAAACATCAGACGTAAGTATATAGAATAAAATGCACAGTAGATTTAGTGTTATCTGAATATTTATTCTAATTATCATAACAATTCTGAATTAAGTGGAAAAAATATAAAAAGTTTCAATAAGTGTTAGGGGAACAATGAATATAACAAGGATTACAAATACACCTTCTAGCCCTTTTGAGAAGTCAAAATGGACCCATCTGAATTCACCAGCTTCTTTGAAAAAAGTTCTGCGGATGCACAATCCCAGGAAGCCGCAGTTCAAACTACCCCATGTATCTTAAAAGCAGAAATCCCTTTGTATTTGTCTTACTGTTCCCTCTGGCCTCCAGCATTGTGTTCTTATACTCTCTGCCTCAACTTTATTTCAGTACTTTGTTTCCTCTGGTTCTGACGTTTTTTCACAGTGCTTTATAATAATTTACACCTAACCCATAGTGGAGGTCTTCACTTCTTTTGCCTTTGTGATACCGAGGATGAAGTTTCCAAGGTCCCCATACGCTGCACGCTCAGCTATTATCTTCCGACCACTCCCTGTGCGCGCTCCTGCGGGCGGGGGTAGGTGGCGCTTCTCCAGCCTCCTAACCTCACTTGAGGCGGAAATCCTCCTGCCTTTTGTGAACGTGTTTCTTTAGGTCTCGCTCTCTTGGTCTTTTTTCAGTTGTTTCTCATCTACGAGTTTGACCTCCTCTGTAATTGACCCCTCCCCATTCCCCTACAGAATACACGTTCCTCCACTTGGAGTCAGAGTAATTGATACCTTAACAACATCCTCCATTGGCCCCCACTTCGTCTTTAAACACCATGCAAACGCGCTCTCCTTCAGGGTCCTGCCTGGGAGCTCCAGCAGCGTTTCCCCCCTCTCTCGTAACAGATGTCAAAGAGAGCGAGGCTCCGGACGTGTCCATGTATGACCTTGGAACAGAAAGCTGCCTCGTTTGGAGGCAACGTTCGGGGGAACCCTGCCCACTGCTACCCTCGCGTGCTCTCGCCTCCCCCTTCGGCGAGTTCAGTCGCGTGCACAACGCGGGCGCCGGCTACTCCCTCTCTTCTCCCGACTTCCTTCTGAGAGCCTCATAAACCGGGGGAAGTTCAATCATTCCTCAGCGAGCCTCGGCGCTCACTGGGCATGCTCAGTGGCCGGGCCCGGCTCCGGTGGCCAGAGGCTGCCTTGGGCTCTAGGGCTCGGGTCGGCGGCCGCTTGGGCTCGGCTTCTCCGAGCGCGGGCTGAGCACAGCGGCCCCTGAGCCGGGAGCGAGACGCGCCCCGCCGTCCCCGCCCGGGCGCCGGCCTCGCCCGAGCGCCGTCGTTCCGGACCCCGAAAGCCCCCAACTTCGCGCCAAGTTCCGAGCCGCCTCCGGGGGGGAGCCATGCAAATGATGACCAGGGACGTTCTGCTAGAAATGGAACTGGAGGAGGACGACGACGACGATGGGGATATCGGTGAGCCGTGGGTTCCGGGGGTGAGCTGACGCGGGGCTCCGCGTCCGCTCCCGAAAGCCCGAGCCAAAGCGGGAGAACTCGGGGACTGCGCGTGGGCGCCGCGCCCTCGGGAATGGAATTTGGCGGGGACCATGAGCCGCTCAGAGGAGCTCGGGTGCGGGGAGCCGTGGGGGTGGGGGGAAGCCCGCGCCGCCCGCCCCGGGCCGCAGTGCGGCTGCCTCGCGCCGCTGACCGGCGGGCGGGCGAGCGGGCGGCCCCCGGGAAAGCCGGGGAGGCGCGGGGTACGCGTCGGCCCCTAGGTCAGTTTCCGGACGGGCGAGGGACGCGGCCCCTGAGTAGTCACGGTAGATACGGGGACGCCCCCGAGCGCGGAAGTCTTGACTCAGAAAAACAACTTTTGGGTCATTTTCTCCGGCTCGAACAGGCGTGGGCGGCGAGCCCGTGGGCGGGGTTCGGGGGAGCGCGCCCGGGTTGGAGAGCAGGGGTGTGACCCGCCTGAATCCTCCTTAAGGTGAAAGCAAATGGCGTGGCTCTGGGACGGAAGGTTGGGCCTGGGTGGGGCGGCCCGGGAACTGATTTGTGGCCGCTGGGCGCGGGCCGGGCTCCTTTTTCTATCCGCAGCGCCCGCGGGGGAACGGATGGGAGGAGGAAGCCCTTAGGCTGGGTGGACCGCCAAGCATTTCCTACCCGTCCAGAGGGCCCCGGTGCCCCATTTCTGGTTAAAAGTGCTTAGAAAGAGTGGACAGAACGGAGGGAGAGCTGTTTAAGAGTTAAACAAACAAACGGAGTGGGAGGAGGTAAGGAAGGCGAAAGCAATTGGAGCAGTGGGGAGAAAATCTGGTCCCTAAAGAGAACACTGTCAGGGAATGATGGCATATTGGGTCCGTCCGGAAGACGGGCAGTTAAATTACTAGGCAGACTCCGACTCAGTTTCCTGGACGCCAAATCAGTTTTAAAAACGTAACAGTTCCTGCTCATGTGCTAATACTTTTCTCTAATATATGCTTCTCTAATACCTTCTTCTCTAATAACTTTAGAAGTAATTTTAGGAGATAGATGTGGGTTTTCGTTCACGTTTTAGGTTCTGCTCATTTATTTTTCTGGTTTTTCCAGCTCTATTGAGATACAATTGACATATAACAATGTGTAAGTTTAAGGTGTACAACGTCTTGACTTGACACATTTATAAGTTGCAAAATGATTACCACCATGGAGTTAGCCAACACCTCTGCAACGTCACTTAATTACCATTTGTTTTTTGTGGCGAGAACCTTTAAGATCTTCTCTCAAAGTATAAGATACAGTATTATGAACTCTAATCACTCTGCTGTAAATAGATCCCTGGAACTTATTCATCTTCTAACTGGAAGTGTACCCTTTGACCAGTATCTCCTCACCTCCCCCCGCCCCCCCCACATTCTACTGTTTCTGTGAGTTCACCTTTTTAATATTTCACATATAAGTGATATCATACAGTATTTGTCTTTCTCTGCCTTATTTCACTTAACATAATGCCCTCAAGTTCCATTTGCTTGTTGTTGCAAATGACAGGATTTCCTTCTTTCTCATGGCTGCATAATATTCCATTATGTATATATATATAATATATATATATATATGACACATCATCTCTGTCCATTCATCTGTAGACAGACAATTAATGTCTTTCCATATCTTGGCTATTGTAGGCACTGCTCATTTAAATCCAAAAACAAATTTAATAGAAGGGATTATACTCGATGGTTTATCATTACCTTTCATTCACTTGAGAACAGTTTATTAGGTGTCCATTCTTACGGAGGGAGCAAATAGTAGTACTCTTTTTTATAGGAGAGAAAACTGACGCTCACAGGTTCATCTGCCTAGCTTCTCACACAGCTTATTAAGATTCAAACCCAGGTTTTCTGACTTGCAAGACCTGTGCATACTGATGCCCTTTTCAGCGGGTCACTCCAGCTGTCAGATAATATATAATGCTACTGTTTAGCAGGCTGCGGTAGTAAATCATGATTGCATACAATATAAATCATAGGAACAAACTTTAAAAAGTTACAATAAAATTAGCACAGTCTGTTTCATAGGAAAACGCTCATCTGTTATGGTGAGGTGTCACTGTTTACACTGACAGTTGTAAATAAATAAGGGTGAAAACCCGAATGGAAATTGAAGTAAGCAAGAGACCTTGAGCTTTGTTCCAACCTGCCATCAGTAGATCTCAATTTAGAAAGAAAACTAACTTGGGCTAGTTTGTATTGACCTGATAGTTGTATCAAGTCAAACAGTATAGATATATTTAAGAAAAAGTTAAATATCTCTACTCTTCTTGCATCCCACCCTCCATAGTCTACTGAAATTAATACTTTTGTAGTTGTAGGATTAGGTGTTGGGAGGCAAAAAATGAGTAAGATGCATGCTTTGGCTGTGGAGAGGTGGGTTCCGTGGAACCAGCCATTGCAGTAAGTGCTATTATTGAGGTACATACACAGCCATGGAGGAGGATGGGAGACCGCTGCAAAGAAGAGATTGTTGGGCCAGGTGCTGAAGAAGCAGGCAGGCATAAAAGGCAGGAGGAGAGCCTGGAGTTTCAAGTATTGCCTATGGTGGAAGGGAGCAGTCATGAGGCTGGGAAGGCAGGGGGGTGTGGCACCATGAAGAATCCTCCAAATGTTTTAAGGGTTTTGGATTTTACCCTGTAGGTGATTTGGAGCTCCAGAAAGGTTATACGGAAAGGAGTGATAGAATCAAATTTGCTTTTGGAAAGATCTCCCTGGCAGTGCATTGGGAAATGGGTTGGAGAGGGGAGATGCTTGAGGTAAGCCTTTCTGGTAGTCAGGTTCAGAAATGGCCTGCAGTGGCCATGAGAATAGAGAGGAGTGGGTCTGAGAGCTCATGAAAGAGGCAGCATCTCCAAGGTCTTGGAGATCGAATGTGTCCAGCAAGCAGAGAGGAGCCTGGGATGACTCTTGGACTTGAGGGCAGTGGCGGGTGGAGGAAAACAGATGTGCAGGAGGGGAGAATTTTGTATTGTTCCAACAAGCCTTACATTCCTCTCTGCTTTAGCTCAGACCATTCCCCTTCCCAGTAATACTAGACTCTCCTCTTTCTCAGCAACTCTCCCTCCTTCTAAACCCGTCACAATCCCAGGAAGCTATTGTTCCCTCTAGCCCAAAGCACCCACCGATGAATGCTCATACCCCTTATTTTTCTGTTCCATGCAATTAGCATTCACCTTGTATTTTTGCTATTCATTATCTTTGCATTAATTAATCCCCCCAACTAGAATGTAAATTTCTTGGGGACTGAGACTAGGTCATGCAAAATATCCCAAATGTTGTAGACATTCCATTACTATAATTTAAGAAAATTCTCACTTCCTCACCCTCTAAAATGAAAGCTTCTCAAAGGCAGCTGTTTTGTGTACTTTCTGTTCTAAGCTGTGTCCCTAGTGCTTGGAATGGTGCTTGATATTCAGTGGAAGCCAAGCAAATCATTGTTGAAAGAAAGAATAAATGAATTACTTTGAATAATTAAACAAATTATTTAATTAAGTAAATTTAATTAATTAAATAAATAAATGAATAATAAACATAATGCTTAGTGGTTTTTATGGCCCTCGTGGAGTTCTCTTCTTTGGCACCTGGAGATGCCCACAGTCATCTGCTATAAAAACGTTGATTGTACATACTCTTCCAGGAACTCTTCTAGGTTCTGTGTCCCTGACCTCTGGAACCTCACTATCTAGGAAGGAAGCAGATATATGAATAGATATTTGCAGTCATCTGTGATTAATGCTGTACTGTAATCAAGATGTATACCGGGGTCAGTGGTGGTACCAAGGATAAAACATGTAACCTTGCTTAGGGGAATCCAGGATGGCTCTACAGAGGCAGTGCCTATGTCAGCCCTGGAGGAATAACCAGATAGGTGAGGGAAGGAGCTAGAACAGTAGTGTCCTGAGCATTCCTAAATGTTCCCTGATTTCTCAACAAATCACCCTTGATGATGCCCTTGCCTTATTTGCTATGACAGGTGGCTTATACGTAAATGGTGTGTGTGTGTGTGTGTGTGCGTGTGTATGTATATATATGTATGTATTCTTTACCAGTGTATGACAGCTAAAAAGCAAAACAAAGCAAACTATTCTTTTTTTTTTTCTTTTCAAAGCAAACTATTCTTAAAGTCATTGTCTTGGAACATAGTCAGTCTTACTACCCTGTTGCATAAACCTTTTGTTATTTTCAGTTTCAAATCCACAGTCACAATTTATCTTCCTATTCTGACTCTCAAGTCATATAATTGCTTTCCAAAAGGTTCACCAGTCTCATCTTACAAGTCTCATTATTCTTTGGATCTGACACAAACAGAGCTCTAAAAGAGGAAAAGAGTTCTACACACGCCCCCCACCCCTTTTTTTTCTCAAGGGGTTGTAACAGTCACGTATGTTGATTGCTGTATAAGTTTTTTTTCCTCTTAGAAACCAAGAAATTTAGACTAAAAGCTCCTGTGAAGATTTCCCTCAGAGATATTATTTAAATTCTGACATTCTTGGGGGAAGTTTATACTATACTGTTAAGAATTCCACAGTCAGGCTTTAAGTTAAAGGATGGTCTTGAACTCTCAAAGCGTTATTTGTAGCAAGTTAGATTAAAATCATTGTATTTTATAGAAGTTTCCACTCTAGCTAATACTTAAGGTTTTCTTATGTTATCATACATATCAGTTAGTGTTTTGTATTCCAGTCAATTCAGTAAATCTTAACAAAACGTAGTCTTAGGAGGAGAAGTGCTATCTTATTTCCCTTTGTATGCTACAGCCTACGTATAGTAATGCTTTTCACATAGTCCCAAACATTTGTTAAGGGATTGTTTTTTAGATTGTAACAGGAAGCTTTGTTTGCTGTAAGATTTAAGCTGCTTGATCTCCTTTTGATACAAATCATTCAGGGCTGGGTCCGTGCAAAAATCACGATTTTTAGAACAGAAAAACATCATTTCCAATCACCTTCAACCAAGGAAACGTACTTCTTGACTGATTGGTAACTCATATGTAAATGTAGAGATTGTGAGAATTTAATACAGTCAAGCGATTGTCTTATGCCATTATTGCTTTTCTTTTAGTTTTGTCTTGCTTTTTTAAAGGCAACTAAAATTATTTAGCAGCCATCCCAAGGAGCGGCCAGTTTAAATACTAGGTGAAAATGTCAACAATAGAATATTTTGGACATGTACCAAAGAGCAATCCAAATACTATTCAGCCCCAAATCAGATAGAACGTTTGCACAGAAGACAAGTTGAAGGGTTAATAGGCAACTTTCTCTGCCCTGGCTACATGTCTGAATACTAATTGAAAGAACTTGCTGCAGTAAGTTATTCAGCAGCCAAAAATACAAATGAAAGAAAATATACTCTTTTGTGAAGTCCAGATGTTGCTTTTATATTTAATGCTTTCAATCTGAGACATTGAAACTCTACTATTTCCTACATTATTTAAAAATACAAATACTTGAAATTGGGGGAAGAAAGGATATTAGTCATTAAAATTCTCTTTTCTATAATTTTTATTTTAACTTTGGCAGAACTTTAGCCAAAGGTCGAAGTCATGTAAATAGATGTTCTTTCACAAAGTACAGTTATGCAAATTACAGGCTTGTTTATAAAGCTTGTTTTATATAAACTAAGATTGTGTTTACATAATTGATTTTTTTTATGATTCTTCAGACATTCTATCTAGACGTTTGAAAAATAGTCTTTGGCTTTGCACAGACAGGGTGATGGTTAGATTTTTCTTGTGGCATCCCATAGACACAGACTTAAGCATTAAAAAAATTTTTTTTTTCTGATTTCTAAAACGTTTTTAAGAAAAATTATTCCCCACTAAATTAAAAAAAAAATACACCCTCCCCACGTATAAAACTCAGACCCTTAACATTATTTTCAGTGTTTTATTATAATTTATATTATGATTTTAAACAATTGCATTCATTTGTTGTATCATTTTATTTCCTTCTACTGTTACTTATTAAACAATTCCTGAATGCTCAATCTGTGTAAAACATAAGATACTTTTTTCTAAACAAACAAGAAAAACCAACAAATAAAACCCACCTTTGTTTCTAAGTAATACAAATAGTGAAGAAACAGTGTAAACTCACTGATCTTAGATGCTACTTAGGGAAAGTAGATTTTAAAGACTGAGTTTCTTGGTTTCTTTGGGGAAAGTTAATCCCTAAAGAGGACATTTGAAAAACAAAACAAAAAGGAAGAAAGAGCCTGTGAAGGCTGTGCTGATGGAGAACTGTGAGGAGGGAAGGAGACAGGCCTGCAGTCAGAAGACCTCAATTAGCAGTTGGCTTTGGCACCTAGAATCTATCACCTGGGGCAAGTTTCTTGGCTTCTCAGACTGTATTTTCAGCCATGTGGGGTTGCTAGGAGGATGCAAGAAGGCATGTACAATGGGGGGTGTGGGGCCTTTTCACTCACACTACCTGAGTGGCAGTTACAATATCACCATCATAATGAACTTTTTTTATTTAAAAGCAGTCGTGGGAACTGCTACTCTTTTTTTTTTTTTTAAACATCTTTATTGGAGTATAATTGCTTTACAATAGTGTGTTAGCTTCTGCTGTATAACAAAGTGAATCAGCTATACATATGGAACTGTTACTCTTAACCTTGGAGAGCTCTAAGTCCTTGCCTGGTTTTGTATTGCTCTGTGTCATATTATGCATGCAGGAACTGTCCACTAAGTGTCAGGTTAAGGGTGATCATGACCGTGGCTGTGCTGCAGACACATGTACTTAAAGATAAAGGAGTTGAAGAATAGCATGTGCTTTCTGCAAAGAGATAATTACTGAGTGTGCTTTCCTATACTCTCACTGATCTTCTGACAGAATGACAGAGTTATTTAGATTCCAGGAAACCTATTTCAGGGGGAATCTCTTTCAGGGAATCTTAGCGAAAGGTTCCAACAGCTGACACTTGGCTCCCAATAAATGGCTCATAAATGTAGGGATTGTGTTTCCATTGGTAGCACATGTGGCTTATCCCATCCTCCTAATTGCTGTCAGGCAGTTCTTACCAAGTATGTATGCCCCCATGTGTCACCATGTAACTGAATGCATAAGAAGTGAGGAAGAAGACTTTTTTTAAGTAAGAAGTGAATAGCTTTTATTACAAATTGAGCCTTTAGAATATCACAGGAGAACTGGGGAGAGAACGATTGATGATGAGATTCTCCATTGTCACTACTGAATTGTGGAAACATGGAGGGTCATTCATAGTGTTTACCATTCAGTGGAGAGAGGGAAGTCACAAGGCAGTGAAGGGAGATTGTTGGCCTGGTGTTAAAAACCTTTGACATGACTTTGACATCCTTCCCACCACCGCTTTCCCAATTTCTGATCATTGTATATATGCAGGCACTGTCAGTCTTGGCCACTCATCCTCTTAATGTCTTCTAGAATTGGAGATTATCCTGCCTCTCTCAGAGGGGACCTTCTCAGCCCCTTGTTGCCTCGGCATACTCAAACCCTGCTCTCAGAGGGCTGGGGGATGGATGCCTTGGGAATCGACATCCACTTGGATCTGGAGGGAAGAAGGAGAGGCAAGGCCCCAGGGATCCCCACCCTCCCCCAACAAAGCCCTGGATAAGTGTAGGTATTAGGGATCAGGTGAAAATGATCTTTTCTTGAGGTTTGGATTTGCAGATGAAAATCTGAATTTCATTAGAGGCATTTATACTGGAGGCAAAAGAAAAGGATGACTCTCCCCTGTGTTGGAAGATCATTTCCACCGTCTGTTACAGACAGCCTCACCTTGGCCAAGGATGTGGACCTGCGTCCTGTTGGACTACGAATATCTGTGGTGAGGGAGAAAGGGGCCACTCTGCTAGCCTGTGGTCCTTTTTACTTATCCATGTCAGCTCCTTCTCCTCAGTTGAGTCTGTTATCTTGCCTCTGTCTCAGTACTTTTGTCAGACGCTTAGCCTGGGTCTGCAGAGGTGGAGGGCACCACTACTTAAACTTACGTTTTAGACAGGTATAAGTTCAAATTCTAGTCCAGACATTCACTAATTGTGTGACCTTGAGTGATGAACATAACTTTCTGCTCCTCTGTAAAATGGAGCTAATATTAGAACCTACTTCAAAGGTGATTGTGTTAAAAAGGACGATTTTAAAAAGCTTACTTTGCAGGATTGTGGTGCCTGATACACTAAAAGCCCTCCATAATTATGAGCTAATGTTAGGATTATAGATAGCTGCTTTTACCTATATTTTAACTCTTTTGCTTTTTATTAGCAATTTTACCATTCTTCCACTTATATAGCTGTCATTTTTTGTCGTTTTCATTGAACTGTGAGCATCTTGAGGCTGTCATCTCAGCGAGCAGCTTAATGCCTGGCACAGCACAGGCGATCAATACAATTTTGTTGAATGAATGAGTAGATGAATGAAAGATATTGACTATTGAAGAGCTATGTGCTATGATTGGAAAGGTAGGCCTTTGGATACAGATCAACCCTTGGACAGGTTCATAAAACTTTGGAGCCTTGGTTTCCATATTAGAAAAGTGTAGTAGAGATAATAATACAGAAAGGGTAATGATACTTTACGGAATTGTTATAAAGTTTAAAATTAACATATAAAAGGATGAGGAACGGTTCCAGGCACATAATAGGCCAATAAATAATAGTGACAGTCCTGATAAAGCAACTAAAAATGGAGAAATGTAAGTGACTGGCATAACCTAAGTTGGATTTTCCAGTAGATGGATTTCACAATAGAATTGTATCATCCCTTTGAATATATATAATTTTAGTAAGAAAGGTAAGAGAATGTAGGATAAAGATTCATAATGAAATTTAAATGATACTTTGATAGCCTTTACACTAAAGAAAATGTGTGAGAAATAGGAGCATTTCTTAATCTAGCAAATTTAAGATTTTGAAAGTATCTTTTATCAAAGTCTAAAGGGTAAAGTTGATATTGATCATGTGAACTTTTAATGAAATAAACTTTTAATAAAATATGTAGTTTTAAATAAATATGTTATTTTGCTTATCATGTGAACGGTCAGTTCTTTTAAATGGGAAAATTCTAAAATATTTAATTTGCCTACAAGACTAAAATGTCTGTTCATTGAGTTTTATTGAAAAGTTTGAAGTAAAACCTGTTAAAAGAGACGGATGTGATACGGATCAAAATGATAAAACAGAAGACATGAACACAGAGAAATTGCTACCCTTATGGTTTGAATTGTTTTGAATTTAGTGATATAAAAAAAAATAATCCATACCTAATTTGCAAAATAGGTATATGAAATAATGTTTCTCATTTTGTAAGCTTGAAGTTTGGGAATGATTCAGCCTACATCAGTTTGTTAGAAATTAAACACTGCCAGGCCCCCTCTAGCAGCATCAGACCTAAGAAAAGTTAGACATTCCATTCCATTTGGGTGGGTGAGAGCAAAAGAAAAGGAAGAAGGCTCTTTTTAATCCCCAAATACAGTAGAGTTTAAGGTTATTTGCTTTATAAGTAAGTGAAGTGAAGTGACTTTTCAGTAAAAGCCAGAGTTACATCCTTCAGTTAACTGCACTTAGAACTGCAGTTCCTGTTGTCCCCTGGGTTTCAGCCTATCCTCCATCCACAAGATGCCAGATTGTCTCATATTTCCTGCCTCCATTTAAATTTAGGTAGTATTTAGTACTCACTGGGTACATGCTTCTATAACAGGCATATTGCAGCTTACAAATCACAGAGGAGACGTAAACATGTCTAACAGGCTTTGCCATCCACTCTAAGGGTGAGCAACACAGCAAATGGCTTTTGAGCAATGGGGTAATCATGGTTTTCCTGAGGGTTACAGTTGCCTAAACTGTGGCTAGTGGCTTGTTTTATACTCCCAAATACTTATTTTGAAGAGTTCAGTCACCATGCTGACTGACTTACTTGGCACACACACAGAAATCCCTTTGCAAGCTGATCATGGAATTGCTAGCAGTGGCCTTCCTAAATCAGGTCTATTGCTTTTTTAAAAAGTCATGTACATAGAGATTTCATTTAGCTCAGACCACTGGCTTGATCTCATCTCACAATCTTTATTAATTGAGTAAATATTTTCTGAAGACCTCCTATAGGTCACGTGCTATTTAAAGTCTGAGGATACAGAACCAGGGAGAGAAGATCGCATCTTCGGTGGAGCTTATATTCTAATAAGTGATCAACTAAAACCCAGAAATGCATGTGGAAATCCATTTGTTTACCTAATGTCAGTTTAGCACCTTCTCTGTGCCAGGCATTGTGCTGGGCACTAGGAATTTAATACACAAGGCAGAAGAAACGGCCTCTGCCCTCGACGAGTAGCCATGCTGGCAGGGAAGACAAACATGCCCACCGATCACCAGCAAATTATATGTAAAGATTATGAAAAAAGAGACAGAACCAGGATAACACAGCCGAGGACAGAAGTGGGGTGTATCCAAAGCCGGTTCAGGGGGCTGGGCCCTCCCTGGGGGATGGCTGACAAGTACAGCTGTTTTTCTCATAATTCTAAAAATAGCATGGACTTAGACTATAATCTTTAAAAAGCAGGTCTACAAGAAGGCTCAAGATGTACATTAGATTAACCTGTAAAACGCCGCACGTGTTTTCAGGCTCACAACTTCAGCTGTACTGGGGGAATCCTCCACGCAGGAACTTTCTTTGTATTGATTTCAGTAGCTGTTAACGCACCTTGCAAAGGTGAGCAAGTAGCATTACTGCTGTACTTTCGGTTCTGTGCCTCTTCTTTCCTTGGTAGATGGGCTAAAATGTCAGCACTGCATTGGAAAGCAGCAAAACTTCGTGGGTCACTCCCAGTTCCTTTCTGTCTGTCTTTGTAGCTCAGTGTAGCATAATCTTCTAACTGAAGTTGAAGGAGAAGGTGAGGTTGGGTGCAAGCAATTCTGTGCGTTCTCCCTGAGCTGTCAGAGGAGGATGGGTAGATGGGGGTAGGTACCTCTTGTTCCTGTGCTCCATCTTTTCCTCTCCTGACTTGAACGGGGCGGGGAGCTAACAAGAAAGAATGCCTTTTCTAGATTCTCAGCCAGGAACTGGTTCTCTGGTCTTCCTGCACAGGTCGCTGTGGGGTGTGACTCATTCCTGTTTGGAAGTGACTGACTTTGGCTGAGAGTCATAACCAAGCCCCTGAAGCATGAATCAGAATTTGTGTGATGGTGGAAAAGCCCCACAGAGACCCAGAGGTGCTCCCTCAAGAATTTCTCCCCTTGAGAAATCCTAATACTAGAGAAACACTCTCTAAACAATAAGGTCCTACTGTATAGCACAGAGAACTGTATTCAATATCCTATGATAAACTGTGGAAAGGAATATAAAAAAAGACTGTATATATATGTGTAACTGAATCACTTTGCTGTACAGCAGAAATTAATACAACAGGGTAAATCAACTATACTTCAATAAAAAAATATTGAAAAGAAAATAAATAAAAAAAGAGAAACACTCTCCAGAATTCCTTCACTGTGAGTAGCCAGTACCCTGGTATTAGAGTAATATGGAAGATGCAAGTTAAAACTTCTTTTGTTTTCAGTTGATAGGGCAGAAAGAAGCAGATGCAAATTGTTTCCATTTACTCTTAAAAAATCCTGTTATTTTTCTGTGTTAGGATCTTTTCATACATGACTGAAATCTAGCAGGCCATATGACTGTATTGTTAAACTTATTGTTATATCCATTACAACTAATTCCTTTCAAATGGAGCCTGTTTTCCTTATAAATGCCATTGAGATCAAGTATAAGAGATCCTGTCATTAACCCTTTGCCATGCTTTTATCTGAACCCTCCATTCTAGTAATGTTTATTTAGTCCAGTGGTATTTTTTTAACATGTAAAAGGCATATTTTACATACTATAAAATGCACAGTTCAGTTTAGTAAAATTTGACAATTCTGTAACCACCCACCCAAAATAAGACAGAGGACATTTTCATAGTTGTTTCATTTCAGGCTGTCACCACCCCGCAATCCAGGCAAACACTTAATGACATTTACTACCATAAATTGGTTTCACCTGTTCTTAAACTTCATATAAATGGAATCATAGAGAATATAGTCTTTTGTGTAGCTGCTTCTTTCACTTGGCATAATATTTTTGGAGATTCATCCATGTTGTGGGTATCAATAGCAGTCTAGTATATTTTTAACTATAAGAATATCTGGAAAAATATTTTGAATTACGTCTTAACGTATTACATCTCGGATAAGGAGCAAACTAACAATACTTAACCTTTTAATTCTATTTTTACTCTAAAGTCAAGTACTTTTTGGTCTTAGTTATTTTCGTGCTTTGTAATCTTTTTAGAAGCTCATACAATGCCTTGCCTGTAATAGGAAATTGGCAGATGTTCTCTTTAAGTTGGAAGGGAATGTATGAGGAAAATTAACTCGTATCTCATTTTATAGAAATTCAGGTTTTAACTGCCCTGCTGTGGTGTGAAACCAAACAGCACATTCATTCTGGGCACTGGTCTGATGATTTTACTGAGTGTACTCATCCAGAGTGGACCGTTTGTGGGCTCTTTCCTCCAGTGTAAGGAGTTCAAGTGTAATAATAATTCATTTTTCCAAAAGGTCAGTTCTTACTGATTTTTTTTTAACTGGTAAAAATATTCTAAACAGATATTATTAGCCTCATTCGGTAATTGAAGAGCTCTGAGAACAAAAACAGTAACAGTGACCTATCCAAAATGAAGGAGCGATTCAGTGTTGGTGCAAGATACTCGATTCCAAAATATTTGTTCTAGCACATGTGTTGCAAGCTCCCAGAGAAGTTATTGACACTGACGTTGGTTTCCTTTAAGAGTGACTCATGATTTCTTGAGCCTGGTTTCCACTATTAGTCATCCCCACTGCTTGGGTTAAAGCAGGCTGTTAGACTCTGCCTGGATTCCAGCCTTCACAGTCCCCCCACCTGGCCCCCACCCCCTTGATTCCCACCTCCTGGCTCAGCCACTCAGCAGTCTCTGGAACCAGTTCTGACTCCAGGCAAGCAGGATTTTATAATTCAGCCTTTAGTATCAGTGCAGCATCAACCTTGTGTTTGTGGTTCAGTTCAGGTAAGTTGGCTTGTCCTTTTTTCCCCAGTTGCCTAAACTCTTTTCTCAGAAACATGCCTAGAACATCAGTATCCCTAGTTCTTCAGGTCCTGTCTTAGTCCCATCAGTGTCTCCTGATAGCTCTCATGCCTGGGAAGTGAAGTCCTTCCTCCCGCTATGTGGTGCCCCCTGTCCCTCGCCAGGAGCAGACTGTAATCATGGCCTGCCTGTGTCCCCAGATTTAATAACGTGAGCTGTACCTCTGTTTCTTTCTTTAGCTGTGCTTACCAGTGGTACCTTAAATCTTGGGCCCTAAATTGCCATCAAGCTGTATTTCTTTTCAGTCCATTTCATTAGTCATGCCGTGCTGGCTGCTATAAGTGGGGCTGTGAGTAAGAGTGGGATACAGTTTCCTGCAGTAAGAGATAGGAGACTTAACTTCAGCCCGGCACCTAAGAAAGATCAAGTGTTTACTGGAATGTGGGCAAACCACCTCCTGGGCAAGGAGGAAATCTGCGCCTGGCAGTAAACAGTTCTATTCAGAAGCAGTTCCACAGTGCTGGGAAGGGCCCTAGCTGAGCATCGGGGTAACTGACCCAAGCTGGTACTCAGCTGCGAGTGCTGATGGCCGTGGCTGGAGACCTTCCTTCCCCGTTCTTCAATATGGAAAAAAGATATTTTCCCAATCTTGTGCACGTACAGCTTTAAGAAAAGTACCCTGGTCAAAATTTCCAGTATTTGAAAATATGCTGAGAATCCAAAAAGTAGAGAACCACTCTGAGCTTTTTCCTTCCCTTCCTGATGCCAGTGGCGTTTCTGAACGAGCATGCTGGTCTGCTTCCACATATGCCTTGGTTACCACATCCTCTGGCAGGTGACCTGCCTCTTGGTTCCTGCACTGGGCTAAGTCCAGGCATTTGCTTCCAGGCCTCCTTCCTCCCAGGCCGCCTCTACAGCCTCATCCTGGATCTCCCCTGGGTCAGGCTGACTGTCTTTGGAAATGGCAGAGACTGTATATGATGGGGAGAGGGGTCTCACCTGCCTTAGGAGAGGGAAATTAGCTAAGGTGAACGCACAGGCAAGACGCTCCTAACCCAGCTGTGACAGAACCTAGAAGATACCAGGTTCACGTTTTAATTATTTCAAAAAAGCGATAAATGCCGTGAATAGGCCAACTACATGAGGTTGATTGTCAGACTTCTAATAGAGCTAGTGTGTGTCCCTGCCATTTGTTTTATTAAGCTTTATGAGTTTTCACATGTGAAGTTGAAAGATTGAGAAAGGTTCCCTTCAGAATTTAAAATTTTATACAATAAGTAAGGTTACAGTATTTCACAAACCTTTGAAAAAAGCTGATTGTGACTACTGACTTTTAATCTGCAACTAGAAGAGAAATGTATATATTAATCAATATTTTGCAAACATGTAGAAAATCCGTCGTCTGTGGCTTCTGTATACTGTGTTAATTTGTTACTTTATTTGTCCACAAGTAGTAAGAGATTATTTGGATAATAAAATAATTATGGTGGCACATTGCTTTGTAGCTTTCTGAAGTCTAAATGAATTTATTGTACATAGGAGTCACCTTGACCATGCATTCTGAACTTATAAAAGCACCACTTTCTTAGTATTAACCCAGTCGTGACCATCTGGAATAAAGCATTTTATTTTTCTACGCATCTCTCCTCAAATATAAAGCAGTGATTGAATTTACCTGCTTTTTGGTCTTATTAGAGGTGTTTATAGATACGTACATATTTTAGTGTAATTCATTACTGCAGATTAAATGGGAGAGATTCAGACATAGTACAGATTGTCTCTCATTTAATCTGGAAAGGTGCAGTGTAGAGAAATACTTAAATAACTTAAATCGAAGCTCATTTTCTTGTAGGAGTGGTATATAAAAAAGATTAGACTAAGGGTCTTTTGTCCTGCGTTTTATAGAAATAATCACAAATACTGTAATCCAATGTATAAAGCTTTTCCTGTAGCTTAAAAATTGATTGGACAGGGAAATACAGTAACCATATAAAATCATACTTGATTTTTAATGACAGAATAGTAAAAGTTTCTGTTCATGTTCTTCATGATTCCTGCCGTATTTTTATTGCAGCCATTAGAAGATGAGTGAGTGAAAAAAGCTTGCAAGTGGGAGGGGTGGGTTTCGAAAGGGCTCTTTGAAGCCGCGGTCCCGAACCTTTTTGGCACCAGGGACCGGTTTCGTGGAAGACAGTTTTTCCACGGATGGTGGGGGCGATGGTTCAGCCAGTAATGAGAGCGATGGGGAGCGGTGCGGAGCGGCAGATGAAGCTTCCCTCGCGCGCCTCTCACCTCCTGCGGTGCGGACTGGTTCCTAACAGGCTGCAGGCCGGTAGCGGTCAGCAGCCCAGGGATTGCGGACCCCTGCTTTAAAGAGCAGTTCTGTGAGGCATCTTTTTTTTTTGTTTACGGTACGCGGGCCTCTCACTGTTGTGGCCTCTCCCGTTGCGGAGCACAGGCTCTGGACGCGCAGGCTCAGTGGCCATGGCTCACGGGCCCAGCAGCTCTGCGACATGTGGGATCCTCCCGCACCGGGGCACGAACCTGTGTCCCCTGCATCGGCAGGTGGACTCTCAACCACTGCGCCACCAGGGAAGCCCTGTGAGGCATCTTTGAGGAGGCTTGTGGGAGTCTGAGGCACGGAGGATGGCCTTTTTTTTTTTTTTTGGCCACGAGGCTCGTCTTGCAGGCTCTTAGTTCCCCCACCAGGGATCGAACCATGTCCCCTGCAGTGGAAGCACAGAGTCCTAACCGCTGGACTGCAAGCTACCACCTGGGTTCTTAACTTAGGTCTGTAGATCGCCATGGGTGGGCTTGGAGGTGGGAGACTTCTTAGATCCCCTAAACTGTTTGGGAAAAGGTTTTATTTGCATATTTACAGGTCTCTGGAATCTGTAACTGTCATCAGATTCTTAAGGGGCTTCTTGATCCAAAAGGACTGAATTGCCAGTTCAGTGAGACTGGGACAATTATGGTACAGAACTCATGAGTTAAAGTTTGTCAACTGTACATAGCTGTAAAATCGCTAGCGCTGCTGCCTTTTGAAACTGGAAGTCTCTTTCCCTGTGCTGTCACCATCCACTCCTGCACTGATATTCGTAAGCCCACCTGCCTTAAAATGTATGCATGACAATGGCTTCCCTTACGTGGCTGTATTGGGGGAAGACCAGAGAAGGAATAGAGAATGTTCTTCTTCTTATTATTTTTTTAATATTTCTTGACTTTTGACTTTGTTTTAATTAGGAATCTTTGGTCACAAGGGACAGAAAGTCAAATCAAGTGGCCTGAATAATCAAAAGAATTTATCAGTGCAATAAGTGAAAGGCTCAGGGGTAGTTTTCGTTTCTGGAGGCAGCCTTGCCCACGGGTCTCATGGAAGGGACTCCCAGCAGTGCCAGCTCTCCCCTTGTAGCTGAGGGCAGTGATGGTGTCCCACCTGCTACCCTACTTTCACCATGTCATCCACAGAAAGGAAGAGTTCAGGTAACTTCTCTACCCTAGAAATCCCAGCAAATAGCGCTGATGGGATTGTATGCCCACCCCTGTAACCACCATTGTGGATGTGAATTACAGGGTATGTTGATGAGCCCTCGATGAGAGTGGAGTTACTTAAGCCACATAAATGCAAATGAGGAGTATGTACATTTCTTTTGAACTTTTGTATTGTTACTTTCTAAAACCAAAACTGGGGTGAAATAATCTGTCGGTTCAGTATACTGAAATGTAATTTTTAATAGTTTTATGTTCACTTTTCTTTTAAATTTTATTTATTTATTTTATTTTTGGCTGCATTGGGTCTTCGTTGCTGCGCGCAGACTTTCTCTAGTTGCGGTGAGCGGGGGCTACTCTTCATTGCGGTGCGCGGGCTTCTCAGTGTGGTGGCTTCTCTTGTTGTAGAGCCCAGGCTGTATGCATGCAGACTTCAGTAGTTGTGGCACACGGGCTCACTAGGTGTGGCTCGCAGGCTCTAGGGCGCAGGCTCAGTAGTTGTGGCGCACCAGCTTAGTTGTTCCACGGCATGTGGGATCTTCCTGGACCAGGCCTCGAACCCGTGTCCCCTGCATTGGCAGACGGATTCTTAACCACTGCACCACCAGGGAAGTTCCTGCTTTTCTTAATATAAAAATTGGAGTCATATTTCTGTTGCTCTGTCTTAAAAACAAACAAAAAATTAATATTGAGTTTTTTGGGGGGGGCCCTCATTAGAGCCCTCCTCTCTCTCCTTGGGATGGTGGTGTTAGCAGCTCTTTATTGAAAAGATATTTCCATGGCTTAATCTGCTTTTTCACTGTGTTACTACAGATGTTTTTCGAATCTCTCTCCAGTGTAAAGCAGTAGAAAAGGCTCGTTGGGAAGGGTTTTCTGATGTTAGGATGACTGAATTAGATCTTTACTCTAATACACATTGGTTGTGCAAACTTAAGTAAGTTGTTGAATCCCTGAGCCGTTTTCTCTCTTTGTAAAGATAAAATGAGAAAATGTACTGAAAGGACTTTGTACAGTGCCTGGGACTAGTAGCTGTTTATATTAGCCAAATTATGCCAATCTCATGATTTCAAGTAAAATTATGATAATGTGTACAAGAACTTAATTATAGGCATTCATGAATGGGCCCGTGGCTAATTAGTATGTCTATAGAAATAATATGTTCATTGTAATTTTGCATAGATTCTCTTGGGTAGGATTCCAGAAGTTAGGTTGACATTTTAGTCAAAAAAACCCAAGAAGATTATTAAATTGACAGAGGTAGCATATGGTACATTAATGTTACTAATAAGCATTATTTGTGTTACTGAATTAAGTCTGAAAATATCAAGAGGGAAATTAGCTTAAAGCACTGAATTTCCAAGTCTGTCCGAGTGTAAGTACACAGTACATCTATAATTGCTTTTATTCCTCGGGTGACTTTATTCAGTTTATACTGGGGCTCACTTTTCATAATATTATAAAAGGGATGAATAAAAATGAATATATTCATTTACCTTCTATGATAAATAGTTTCAGTCAGAATTGTTGAATCAGCGACATTCTTTGCAGCCAATGAGTACAAGACTGAAACCTGTTGAAAGTTTACTTTGTGGCTTTTGGGTTTCTTGCACTTTCCAGTGTAATCCTCTTTGAGTTCTTCAGGATTTTTTAACCTGGGTCAGTATAGTGCCTGAAATATTTCTACACTTGGGAATTCAAATAAAAACAAACATTGCTAACCCTGAGGCAAGAGTAATGGGGCTGAGGTTGTTGGGCTTTGAAAAAGGAAGCTGCCCAGTAACCTATAATAATGTAGAGAGGCCAGCTGTGGAATAGAGGGAATCCTAGCAGATTTAGGGAATTCATTCTTGTAATTAACCTAATGGTATAGGTTGTTAAACATTTACATGGTCCAAATATAGACTTTTCCCTAACACTGTTTAAAAATAGACAAAGCAGGGACTGGTCTGATTGTTTTGATATAGCCTTGCTGCCTATAAGGGTAGACCAGATGACTTCACATGGGTTAGTTCCATCCCATTTTCTAATGAAATGTATCAACCCAAGATTTGTTACATGTCTGCTCTTTGCCTATCAGTGTTAAAAACTAAGAAGGTACATAAAAAGAGAAACATATGTTAAGTGCCATGTATAATTTTGTTTTTTATTGTGCTTTCTTTTTTTTTTAAACATCTTTATTGGAGTATAATTGCTTTACAGTGGTGTGTTAGTTTCTGCTGTATAATAAAGTGAATCAGCTGTACCTAAACATATATCCCCATATCTCCTCCCTCTTATGTCTCCCTCCCACCCTCCCTATCCCACCCCTCTAGGTGGACACAAAGCACTGAGCTGATCTCCCTGTGCTATGCGGCTGCTTCCCACTAGCTATCTATTTTACATTTGGTAGTGTATATATGTCCAAAGTGCCATGTATAATTGTAAATACTCTGTATGTAGCACATTTAATGGTTATAATAATGCTATTGTTACCAACTCGGGTCTGGCTGCTCGCTGCTTGAAAATCAATATGAGAGAGAGAGAAAGA